>NW_022196893.1:23850380-23870051 GCF_008632895.1 Mastomys coucha
GGAAGGAAGGAAGGAAGGAAGGAAGGAAGGAAGGAAGGAAGGAAGGAAGGAAGGAAGGAAGGAAACTAGCTAGCTCATCATCCAAGTGGACAATTTCCCAGCTCATCTATAAATAATCAATTTCTTTGACCTTGGCAGCAGGAGTGGGGGTGTGTGTGACTCTCCATACATCAGATCCACTACATTATAGTTCTTCATCTAGATATTTGGCAAAACATATTAAAACAAATTTCTAAAGCAACTAAGTCAGGTGGTCTTCCTTCTCTAGCTGTCAGTGAGCCTGTGGTTCTTTGTCCTCTCTGTGGGCTCATGCCGACCCTTTCCCTCCAGTTTCAGTGTGAGCACTGTTCAAGGTGCTGACCAGAGAGCACCCCACCTCCTCCACTACTCTGTTGTCAGGATGCCCAAGATCTACCTTTCCAACCCAGCTTCTCTTCCGAGCTCTGCAGCTCCAGTTAGACAGTTCAGTAAACAACAGACCTAAACCATAAACAACAAAAGTCCTCCTCCTCCCCGTGGTAATCTCCATGGCTATCTCACCATGGCTTCTTTTTCTTACCTGCTGATTGATGCCTTGTCCTTTCTGGAATAGGACAGTTGGGAACTCAAGCTCAGCCCCTGCATGGTTTGCATGGAAGAACACTAATTCTCTTAATCAGGGTCCAAGCCTTTAAACTTTCTTTGGCCTAATGACTTCCTAAAGACCCTGTCTTCAGATTCAGTTCCATCAGTGACTAAGGTTTCACTGTAAGAATCTTGGTGACTTCAGTTCTGTCTGCAGTAGGAGATGCAAATAATGCCTTCACAAACCCTGTACATCTTGGAATGTTTAAATTATATAGAAATACAATGATTTAACAAATTCTGCCAACTAGAACTCTAATGTTAGTATAGGAGTGTGGTAAACGATAAAACCACCTAGAAGAGCACTTTGGCTCTTCCTTAGAGCAAAAATATATCAGTCATATGGATCTTCCATTCCATACCAGGCTTGTTTTTGTGAGAGAGAGAGAGAGTACACATCATTATGAAATTATATACAGAAAGGTTCATAGAAACTTTATTTGTAACTGCCAAAATAAGAGTAAGCAAATGGAAGAAATGTAATTATCCATCAATAGATGAATGGGCAACCCAACTGTGGTCCACCCACTGCATGGAGAAATATTCAGGACTGGAGAATATTTAACTATAATAGAACATAAACTTAGGTCATTCTCGATGATTCACAGACTAGTTCTGCATAATGAAATAAGCAACACACACATACCATATGATTTTATTTTATTCTCTTAGTGAAACCTTTGGGATATACAATTGACTCACAGTAACAGAGGCAGTTCATGGGCTTTCTGGTCACATTCCAGGAAGGGATGGTCAGGGTCAGAATGATATCCTTTTTGTGACATGGAATGGATACCTTCCTTTCTCTGTCTTTCTGTCTCTCTGTCACTGTCTCACTCTCCTTCTGACATATAGTGACTATTTTGTGGTTTAGTTCATTTTTATGACAAAGTGTATTTAATTATATGCTTTAAATATTCAGTTTATTTTGTCTCAATTATTCTTCCAAAAAGCTATTAATAAAACATGCACACAATGAAAAACCACTACACAAATACTAAAATGGCTGCAATAAAAAGATTTAAAGTATTATGTAAGTGTTGGAGAAATGTGTAGAATAATATATATATATATATATATATATATATAGTGTGTGTGTGTGTGTGTGTGTGTGTGTGCAAGTGTTTTTAGTAACTTCATTCATTATAGATAAGAAATAAAATCTAAGGTTCTATCAACTGTTAAATGAAAATTAAGACATGGAATAATCACAGAGTGAAATTGTGATCACCCAAGGCAGAGTACTGATACATATAGACACATGAATCAATCTTAACCAAGCACTCTGAGTGGAGGAAAGAAACACAAAAAATAGACATTGTAACAGTCGATTTATGTGAAACTTGCAAGAACAGAAATCAGGTGAGCATTTGCCTGGTATCTTGGAAGGAGTGGCACGTGGCTGCAGGTGGACTTGATAATATCTGGGGGTTTCTCCAAGTACCCTAAATCTGGAATGTCACGATAGTCCTGACACTCACTATGCACATTTACTAAAACCTGTTCTTTATATTTAAATGGTTGACTTTTTTGCTATGTAAGTGTAATTTAACAAAGTTATTAAACATACGGAGAAGATGAGGGAAAAGCCACATGCCGCGTGCCACCCAAAGTCACAGACAGACAGCATATATTTAGTAAGCATAACATTGCAACATTAAGCATGTGGGAAGCTATCTTCCTTGTCCCATGCAGTCGGCCTCACTGAGGCCACCTTGTTGACACCAAGGTCTTGAAACAAGGATTTTAGCTGCTGTTCTAGCGTGTCTGATAAGCAAGCACCTTTATGTACACCTGTGGTGTGTGTGTGTGTGTGTGTGTGTGTGTGTGTGTGTGTGTGTGTTCCAGTCCTACACCTTCATACACACCTACCTATGGGGAGTAGCTCTGTACCCCCCTTTGTGTGCATATATTGTGTATGTTTCCTAGTCATACATGTTCATGAGCATATATGCTTGTGTGTATGTTTCCCAGTCTTACACTTCATGTGGACACCTACCACCTACCTATGGGGGGGGTTAGTTCCCAGGTCTGTACTTTTGTATACATACACCATGTATGTGTACCAGTTATACATGTCCATGTGCATATATGCCTGTGTGTGTGTGTGTGTGTACGCGCATGTGTGTCTCCAAGCCCTGCACCTTCATGTGCACACACATGCTTCTCTGTGTGTGTAGGGCTGGAAGTGGTTTCCATCCCTGAACCTTCATGTACATACATGCCTGTGCTTATGTGTTGGGGGAGGGATGGCTCCCTGCCCTGCACCTTCATGCGTACATATGACTGTGTGAGTTCCCAGCCCTGCAAAAGATATGGTGATATAACCACTCTCCAGCCATCAATGTTGAAAAGGTTTAAGAAGTGACATTTGTAAAGGCTCTGAGGTATTCAGAGGGAGAAACTTGACATAGTCTGAACAGATTTAATGACTAACAGGCCTGTTGGCGACTCCACAGCTGTCACCTCTTCCCCGTGTTCATTAGCGCTGTCTACTGTAAAGGGAACAGCTGGATCAACAAGACAGCAAGTTAACATAGCACACATCATGTCTGCCAATAAAACCGAAGGCAAGTTCAATGTCATGGGAGGGAGTAATGAAGTTAGCACTCCAGTCTTGCAGGTTTCTTTAATGTAATTACAGAAGATGTGCCTGTTTCTCCAAACATACTATTTTCTGAGTTCTCTTTCTTTCAAGCACATGAAAATACTTGGTTGAAAACCTCGGAAACAGTCCTGATGTAAACCATTGTTATACATAGAAAAAAAAATGCTGTTTTAAATATTGGTTAATTTTCTTTCGGGTGAGAAAAAATTATTTCTCTCAGGTAATTAGGAAAAGAATGGCCAGGATGTGTGGTAGCAGATACTTTATTTATAAGAAATTATCAAGCAGTAGTTGTACCATTGTGTATTTCTGTCAGCAGTGTGTAAGTTGTAGTCTTGGACCAAGTGACATGGAAAGATCAACAATCAAACAGAGATATATTGCACCTACCATTTACAACACATGGAAGGACTTAACACAGTCACCATTTTATGTGACCTTATATATCATGTGGCTAAGTCAGTGGAGGAAGTACAGTTTTGGTTACCCGCACCAAGGAATTGAGTGGCCAGTCAAACACCTCTAGTCTCAGTGTATATCAGTGGCTTTCAACCTGTGGGTTGTGACCCTTTTGGAGAGGTCATAAGACCTTTACACAGGGGTTGCCTACAACCATCAGAAAACCACAGATATTTACATTATGATTCATGACAGTAACAAAATTATAGTTATGAAGTAGCAATGAAATAATTTTATGCTTGAGAGTCACCAACATGAGGAGCTATATTAAAAGGTCACAGCATTAGGAAGGTTGAGACCCACTGGTGTACATGGAAAGGAAGGAAATTTGAATTGAGATCGTTGGAGTAGAAAAGCCAGGGATACAAAACAGGGTACATTATACTCCCTGTGCACGACAGAACTAAGTTCGTGTGGAGATAAGTATGAGAGGATGGAGATCAAGTCCAAGATTTGGGCCTGGAGTTCCTAAAACAGACATTCATAATATGAGGAGAAGTCCTTATTCAATAATAAAATCAAATATAGAGGTTCTGATGGATTAGGATGAAGGCAGAGAAGGTCAGAGGAGATGAAAAAACATATATATGTATGTGCTGGGTGACAGAAGACCTGACCAGAGCACGTCTTTTGCTGTGGAAAGTAACATGTTTGCATGTTTACATGTTTACATTTGATATGTGAATATTGAAGGGACCATTGTAAGATAAGTGACACCCCCAAAATGGTGAGATTGTTACAACAACTTTCATTGTTATTTTACCCAAAATTCCCTCTCATTTATCTTTTATTTCATTTTGTTTATTTATTTCTGGTTTTTTGGTTTGTCATTCATTGTGTATAAGTATCTTATAAATATATGAAGATATTATATCTTTCTGTTATTGACTTCTAATCAATTTCCTCTTTCTAGAGGACATGCTTTGTGTTATCTAAATACTTTAATAGATTTAGGATTACATTTTATTGGCCATTATTTGTTCAATTTTTGTAAATGTTTTAAATGGACTCTATCCCACTATTGGTATACTGTCCTATGAACACCTAAATCCATTTGGCTGAGAGCATCCCTCAAACCTTGAACGTTTCTAACTGATCTTCATTCTACCTGTCAGTTGTTCAATGTTGGATTATATAAACATACAAATTTGCCTATTTCTTCTTGTATTTAATCACTGTTGTATCACATATTCTAAACAGATATTCAGTCCATAATGAATAGGGCTGAAGTCCTTATTTTGCAATGAGCAGAAACGTTTATGATGGTTATGAGACTCCTCTTTGCCTTTACCATGTCTTTGTCTTGAAATATTCTTTGATTTTAACACTGTTCTGACATGTATTGAAGCTGCAGAATGTCCTGTTCCTTTAACTCACTTCTCTTCTGTCCTTATCACATCGGGTATTTTTAACAAAGTCCTATACCATTTGCACCCAATTATTATTGTTATAGATGTGTTAATAACAATATTTATTTTTTCATTTGTCACAATCTTTCTTTGTCCCCCTTTCTTCCCTTCGTTTTTAAGGTTTACTTTACTTTATTGTTCGAGTGTTTGATGGTTTCAGGCAGAGTCCCCCATAAGCTCACTTAGTTGATCATATGGAGATGGGCAACTCTGTAGTCGTTGGGAGTTGATGGCGAGGTATGTAACTGGAGTGGGCTTTGGGAGTTTATAACTTATCTAAGCTCTTCCAGCTTGCCTTCTATTTCCTCTGTGTGGTAAATAGGTGATTTCTTGACTAACTCCTCAGCTTCGTGCTGCTATGCATGCCCTGCTGTTAAGGATCCTCCCCTGGGCCTGTAAGTTGAAAGAAACTCTTCTATAAGTTACTTTGCATCGTGGTGTTTTGTCAGAGCAATGCAAAAGCAGATAAAGAGAATTTGACTTAAATGTGTGTGTATATATGTACAATGTGCATGCAGTTTAAGCCGAAGGTGCTTGATCTTCTGGAAATAGAATTAAGATGCCTGTGAGCTGCCATGTGAGGGGTGGTAGCTGAAACTAAGTCCTCAGCAAGAGCAGGACTTTTCCTTTAGACAGAGATGTCTGCAAATGACAGATATCTCCTTTGCTTTACCACCTTCAAGTCTTGCCCACATCCCTCTTTCATCTCTTCATGGTACTTCAAACTCATGTGTATGTGGTTACTTGACATTCTCACATAGATCATCAGGAATACTTTCTTCTTGTTCAATCAACCCCTTTTCTACTTCATTCAATTCTTTGTTATTTATTCAAGCTCATGAATCTTTCCTTTCTGAGTCCATTGTTTGTCTAACCTGGCATTTATTTCAACTCATGAACATTTACATTTCTAAAATTTTTATTTATTTTTTCACTCCCATGTCTCTTCTTAATATATTTAATCTCAACATTGCATTTTCTTTTAGTCTTGAATATGTGGGATGTAGTTAGAGCTCAGGCTTGTGGTTCTGTCTGTATATTTGCTGTGTCTTTCATCTATAGATCAATTTTGATTGGTTATTTTCTCCTCATCATGGATCACATGTTTCTGTTTCCTTAAAGATACATATACATTTTATTTGAATACTAGTCATTGAGAATTCTACATTCTAGGATGTTCTATAATTTCTGGGATTATTTATTTTCTCTTTTCATATCTTCATGCCTTTAGCATATTTGTTGACTCAAAGAAATAGCTACAGTGTTGCTTTCTATTCATACTTGGGCAAAGACTAATTTTCTGAAATTCTGGAATTTATTGTTCCCCTTAGAGATGGAATCATCTTTGTAGCTTTTAGGGTAGAAGAGAATCCCTGCTACTTAATACAAAGTATTTCAAGTTGAACTGTTCTGCACTTTGAATGTTTGAGTGTTGGTTTTGAATGAAGAAGAGAAAAGGAGATAAAGAGAAAGAGAGACAGAGACAGAGACATAGATAGAGAAAGAATCGTGGTGGCAGTGGTACCAATGATGTGAAGTCACTTTCGTAATGAGAACAAATCTGTTGTCTCTTCCAAACTTTACTATGTTCTCCGCTTGTCTTTTGGAAGTACTTTTGAAATTTCCTTTTCATTATAACAAGAGGGATGGCTAAGTCTCCTATTTAATCCATATAATACATACATACACACACACACACACACACACACACATATATACACATGGTGTTGTAGAAAAGGATCTGGGAAAATTGAGGGAGGAGAAAGAATATGATCAAAATATATTGTATGGAATTGTCAAAGAGCAACTAAAACCTTAAAGAAAGTATCCAGAATATAGACAAGAAAATAAGGGTTCAGTGGATGGATACGGGAAAGCTACACTGAGCCTGGTAACCATGGTTTTTCCTCTCAGCAGTAATTTTAAAAATTCTTGGAAGAGATGAAAATTCCTCAGCACCCCATACTTCTGGTGGATTAAGGGTTCAGTTTAATTTTGTAGCAACCTATAGGATTAAAGACTGAGTTGAAAGAAATCTGGGATGAGTATAGACCTCTCCACAAGGCCATCTTTATGAGGCAGAAATGTTTAATTGTCCTATCAGCATTAAAATACCATATTCAGTGACTTGCCCACAGTTCTGCTTCCAATACTCTGCTCTAGACTGTCTCTGTTTCTCCTCATGTTGCACTACCAGCAAGCGCTCATCACAAACACTTGCACCTAGCAGATGGCGGTTGGTTCCCTTTCTCTGTTGCATTCCCTCTTCCTACATGCTGCACTGCATAAATGTTGAAAGCAATAAACATTTCAGCTGCTCAAAAACTGTTGGAAATTTATGGCAGAGTCAGTTCAATTCGGAAAGGCAGCACAGATGTATCTATGCAACAGAAATGATATTATAATAAAAATACTCATTATTAACCGGGCTGCACTTACTAACAGTATTTCATGGTTTTCTTTTCTGCACCAACCCCCACCTCCCTGTAAGCAGAAAATCCAAGTTGGAAACAACAGGATTGTTAATCATGCTTATTATCATGAGAGACTGGGTCTTGATTAAGCACCAAAGACTTCTCCAAATAACAGACACACTTAAAGAATGACAGTTCAGTATTTCAGTACACTGATTAGCAAACAAACATGGGCAGTTATGGGCATGGAGCTGTGGAGAATTTTATTAGGAAAATCTTTATAGAAGAAGAATTGTATGAATGTAAGGAATGTTCCAGAAAGAAAAGATGCTGCATCTATCAAAGACTACAAGACAGGAAAGACCTAAGTGTCTGCTGGGTATATTAATAAGATCAAAGTTTAAATGTAAATTTTCGAACTCTAAGACAGAATATCTTGGACAACTTCTAAGAGGGGATATTTATTTGGACTCACAGGCCCAGAGGTTTCTGTCCTTGTCTCCATAAATTTCTGGGCCACTGATGAGGAACACTTCACAACAAGGAATATGTTGGGGAGCAAATATGTTCACATCATGGGGAAAGAAAGAGGAAAAAAGACAAGAAGAGAGAAAGAGAGGGTGAAAGAGTCAGGGAGGGAGGGAAAGCTGGAGGGAGGGGCAAAGGCAGGGAGAGCAGCAAGGATAACAGGATGCAGACCCTCATTTAAGAGCATGTCTCATGTCTCCGCCGGGCGGTGGTGGCGCACGCCTTTAATCCCAGCACTTGGGAGGCAGAGGCAGGTGGATTTCTGAGTTCGAGGCCAGCCTGGTCTACAAAGTGAGTTCCAGGACAGCCAGGGCTACTCAGAGAAACCCTGTCTTGAAAAACCAAAAAAAAAAAAAAAAAAAAAAAGCATGTCTCCGATGACCTTCTAATAGGGCAATGCCTTCTAAAATTGCCACCACCTCACAGCAGCATTAATAGCTGAGGACTAAGCTTTCAAGACAGAAGTCTTCAGAGACCCATTCCAAATTCAAACCATAACACTGGAGGAGAGATTATAAGGGCAAGTTCTTGAAGAGTACACCCAAAAGATGAGAGTTTACCTGTGGCTCAAACAACAATAAGATGAAACTCTTAAAACAAATCTAGCACAAGTGAATACTACAGGATTTTTATATTGTGTGTGATCCAAACTATAGTCTCACTGAGGCCAACCAATCATTGTTTAAGATCCCAGGAAGTCCAGACTTCAACAAGTTCCCTCCTTTTTCGCAGCCTTTGTATTGACCAGTCACTTCATCTGACAAGTCAGATGGAATGATTTTTTTTTTCCAGAGCTTCAACTCAGACAGACACATTGTATATGCTGTCTTCTAACTCAAATATACACATTGTATATACAGTCTACTAAGTCAAATAGATGCATTGTATATGCCATCTATTAACTCAAATATATGCATTGTATGCCTTCTAGTAAGTAAAATACTTATTGTATATGCCATCAACTAAGTCAAATAAACAGTGTATATGTCATCTACTAATTCAAGTGTACTCATTGTATATGCCATCTACTAACTCAAATAGACTCATTGTATTTGCCCTCTACTTACCTTGACCTCTCAAAACCACTGTGTCTCCCTTTCACTACCTCCCGAACCAAACACACACCTGTGCACACATAGGGATGGGGGTGCAACAGAGGCACAGACACCCAGAGAGAGCAAACTGGTACATCTCCTGTGCCTCTACTTTACCTGGCTTTGTTTATCATAGATTAGAATCTTGTCACAGACAATCAGCAGTGGAAGCCAAAGGTCACTTTCAATTAAAGGAAAGAGGGTAGAGTCCTTAACTGTATTAATGCTAAGCTTTTTACGATTGAATATAAATAAATAAAGCAGTCGTCATTAAAAGACTAGTGTTCTAGGAACTCCAGAGAAGAAACTAGCAAAATCTGTCAAGTAATAACCTGTGAGTGGCAGATTCTTACAAATTAATTAAGAGTATAAAAATATACCCAAACATAGTAAGAATAACACACTCTTCAGGTTTTTTTTTTTAAATTAAATATTTGTCAACTATCCATCTTATCCTCCCTCTCCCATCCATTTGTGTGAATTTCATTAATCAAATTAGCATGTGAAGCAGAGGAAACGCGGCCGAGAGCGAAGGGTACGCACTAAGATAACAAATACAAGTTCTCATTTCCAGACTGCAATGCAAAATAATATTAAAATCCCAATCTCAACAGCATGAATTTAGGGGAGATTTGCATGGTATCAAGAAGTCATTTATTATTAGTTTTTCTGCACTCACAGATAAATGAAGTCAAGAATATTTCCATTCCCCAGCTGCAAATTTTCTGAGCATGGTAGAATATTAAGCAATGGGGTTGAAGCATTGTCCTCTTTGGCTGCTAGCTCTGAATATAACATGAGTAATCAACCAGAAATAATATTCTTAGGACTTTCATTGTAATCAGCATGTTATTGTTGCAATATTATGGTATCCAAATAAAGTAGGGTCTCCTCATTCTTAATTTTTGAATGCATTTTAAGAATAAATTACAATAATTTCCAACTGCATGAAGGACAGCTTCGTGAGATTACATCTTTCTTTTAAAAAATGATAAGGAATTGACTAATGAGTCCGTCATAGAGAGTCCATTAAAGGGGACAGGACAAAGACCTCTTGGAGACCTCATCAAGTGGAAACAATATGCAGGATTAATTCACATCTGTTCAACTTCCCCATGTTTAAATGGGAAATGAGCTTTGAGTGACAACTTTATTTAGTAAGTCAAAGACTGCTGAAAATTTTCATGAAAAGGTGCAACTTACATGCAAAACAGAAGATTTTTATTAGGAACATTTGATGCAATACAGTGAAAAAAGAAAACTCTCATTAGATGCCAGTTAATAAAGGGCATGAAATAGAAATCGCTTGCAAGTTTGAGCTGCTCAAAGTCTTCTGGGTTTGCAGCCATAGGCTCACTTCTGTGTTTATTAATATCGATCCCATCTATTGCCTGGTCTCCTTTTATATCTAACTCATTTGAAACAATAATAGCTTCCCATAATTTGGTTTTATTGAAAGACTATTGTTGATTGTTTAGACATACATCCTTAGAAATTAATTTGTAACTATAACTCAAGAAACTCAGATATTTTGTTCCAGTCAAGAAAAACAACTTATATTATGAACACGAATATCATATACAGGGAAATACAAAACAAGGGTTACTGATATTATGTAAGTCAGAACGTTGAATTTTAGGCTTTGAAAGGGTTAGTAAAAGTAGTCTCATGTAGACAAATTACTTAAAATTCATTGGTGATAATAATGCACTTATATAAGTTTTGTTATAAAAATGGAAACCAAAATATTATGCACATATTCATTATGCTATATTCAATATAAATACATATATATGAATATATATATATGTATATATATATATATATATGAAAAAGTAAATCTTTAAGTAAGAACATGAAGTCAAAGGTAACTTTTATCAAAGACATTGCTATTGTCCTGACAAGACATTGTTCTCAGAATCACAAAAATGTTTTATATCACTCGGTGTTTTACACTGACTTAGATGTCTTACCAACATGCAAATCCCACAGGTCTTTGTGTACGCAAAAGATGTGTTGACAAAGGAATTGTCTTTATTTAACAAGTTGCAAGTTGTTCATATGTTAACCAAGATGTACTTTAAAAATCAGGATGTGGCTAGCAAATCCACAATAAACTAGTTTACATTCATTTTCTTAAATGTACCTGCTCAGCTTTGAGAGTGAATTGGGAGTGCTTCGTTCCCTATATGACAGATATCCACATGTCTAACACACTAGCACATTGTTGGATACAAACCAGGAAACAATCCCAAGTCCAAATGACGACAGGCACAGAGCAATCCCCCAGCACTGACGGTATGTTCTGCTGCCCTGCAGAACAGTAGCATGTGAAGATCAAACCAGTGGTCTCATGAATGAGACCCACCCCAGTGTTTAGTTGTGTGTTCCAGTCATCTTTCTGATCCCTTAGCCACAATACCTGTTCTAAACAGGTAGTAAAGTCAAAGATATCCAACAGCAGTGTTTTCTGAGGGATAATTCGTGCCCAAACTGCATCCTATCAGGAGGCCCAGCATGTTGGGTTTCCCAGAGGCTGTGAGTTTCATAACTGAGTTAGACTGGTGGTAGGGATCTCCCTATTATTGAAACTCTTCCCTTTCTGATTGGCAGGGCATCTAGAGGTCGACACTTGATACCTATGAAATCATTTGCCTGGGGTTTTGCCACCCAGTCCTCAGGCTTGCTTGCATCAAATATGTTATGAGAAGAGTTAAAGTGATTTCACATTATGTTATCCTTCTTATTCTAAGTGACATTCATTTGTAAAGCTCCCTCCCCACACAGATTATTTTCTTAGCCTGCATTATATTCCCCTAAGAAGACAAATGCTTAATTATTTTCTTTTAACTACTAACTTTTCAATAAACTGGTCTGATAATTCTTCCCAACTGCTCTATTCTCAGTGACCTTCTCAGTTTATGGCAGGTTGGCCAAGTGACATCCTTTTAAAATTGGTTCACATGTCACTTTTTGTTAGTTGTGTGTATTTTTGTGGAGTGGCATGGGTCCGTACCTATGTGAGCATGCATAGCTAAAGATGCCTGAAAAGGTCAATGGATCCCCTAGAGCTGGTTGAAATTCAGCATCTTTGCAGCTCTGTTTGTTTTTATCCTTATAACTCACCAGTGAGTACAGCCCTTTTCATGTCATTTAAGATTGTTCTCTTCCTTCTGTGTGGTTCTGTGGCCATTTGTACTCCTCTGTCCACATGTGTAACCATCTCAGAGGCTTGTTTGCGCTAGTTACAGCTATGTCATACTTGGAGTGGGGAATGCCCTGCGATTGCTCAGCCACACAGTTTCTAATATCCATCTGCAGTGTTTCCAACTTTTTTTTTGCCACTACACATAATTTGCCATTTAATTTAATAATGACGATGCATCCAGGCTTATCCTTTCCATTTTAACATTATGAAATCAAACACCAGAGAACTTGGGAATCCCCCATCACCACATTCCTTGGTCATTTTCTGTTCCCTCTGATATTTTGGGCATCGTTGTAAAGAGGAAAACAAACACAAGGAAAGAAGAGCAAACAGGAACATCATCCATCATTGTATGCATTTCTGGCTGCATCCGGGTTTGTGAAGAGAGGCGGGGCAGGAAGTTGCCACCCAAGCCCTTCAGTTTGAGCTGCTCTCACCCTGGCCCTCTCGGAGAGTGGAGCTTAAGGCTCAAGGCCTGTATGAGTAAGGACAATGGTTGGCTTTCTTTGGCAGTGCTTTGCGTAGTTACATGAAAGAATACAGTTTTGCTAATTCTGTCTTATATTCACTGTGTGTCATCTATGAAATAATGACTAACTTGATTCTCGGCACAACAGAAAATTATCAACAAATGGAAGAACAGTATATGACTAAAAATTTATTCTTGAGGCCCTAATGAATAGTCTTGATCATGAAATATTTTTATAGGAGAGAAATTGGGTGGAACTACAAGATGACTACTATGATATCACAATTTTTTAAAAGTCCAATGAGGGATGACTTGTTTTTCTGCAGGGAACATCTCAGATAGCTGGATGCACATATTCTGAGCTCCTGTTCCCTGATACTCTGGGGGACAAAAGAAGGGCAATGAATTGAGTCTTTCTCTAAATAGAAGGAGAATAGAAGGTCCCCTTTGGTTTGAATTTATGTTTAATTTTCATCAAGTTTGCTTCTTCCCTGGGAGATGCGTATGATGCAAAGTTTTCACCTTCCTGACCCATTATGACAATCTATCTCTTTCTTGTTCATCTAAAGTCGGAATTGGCAGCACTGTCATTATACTGTGAGCTACTTTTAAATGACATGCAGGAAAAGAAAGACACCGCAGTTAAATATATAAAAATAAATTTTCTTGGCTTACTGGGGTAGCCAACAAATATCTATGAGTAATGCCCCTATATCACGAGCTAGCAGGACACTTAATAAAACCCAAACAACTGTCACACACAGGTTATAAGGTCATTTCTCACACATAAGATAAACTAGAAATCTATCCAAAGAATAGAATCAGGGAGAATGTTATGAAGTTTGTTGGAAAATAGCGAATGAGCTTTGTGTGTTATTTCATTTCCCAAGGGCACATTGATGAGCATGCACACATATTGTCAGTGCATCCTGGGACCCTGAGTGCTGGGGCAATGCAGAAAACAAACAAGTTCAAACCCATAAATACCATTTAGTAACAAATTAGATGTTTGCCATTGGAGACAGGAAGACAAATAAGTAAAATAAAACTGTATATTGTTTTTACTGCCGATGATGCGGAGAATGATGGAAATGTAAAAAAGAAAATGAAGATAATGTCCTTCAAAAAGATAATGATAAGGCTTTTATTCATAGCATTTGCCTTAAAAGAATCACAGAGTCTAGTACCCATCAGGGTTTGAGGAATGAATTACAGACCTAACCATTGTAGGAAAAGCGAATTTGTGGAGGTTATGGTGGGGGGAAATGGGAATTCATAGACATGCATTATTTAAAAAGCAAGAATCATATTTCCAAATGTATAGCCCTACAACACCATCTTGTCCCAAGTAGCACAACAGAAAAAAATTTAGTTCGTGATACTCGGTATGAGTCAAGTATAGAGTTCAGTTCAATAGTTGTGTGATTGTCTGACATATGCAAGGCCCTGGGTTCAATCCCCATCGTTGAAAGTGAATGCACAACTGGGTGAGAATTAAGATTCACTGTGGGTGCTTGGAAAATATGGAGAGTCAGATTCCAGCTCAAGACTCTGGGTTTGGATGTGTCCTCAATTCTGGAACATGGGTCCATGGAGAACCACTCTGGTCTTCCCATAGTTATTCTCTTTTCCTGTTAGTCTGTGTCCTATCTGACTAGTCCAGAACCATGGTCAGGTTCAGCCTTCTGAGAGCACAATACTATACCTAGGGGTCAGGAATGAATTTTGAGAATCTAATCTTAAATTAGAATTATCTCCACAAAAGACAAAACTTACACAGGGAGAGTCAGTGAGCACGGGATTATGATTATGTGGTAAACACATGGAGTTCACGGGGTGAGAAGGTGTGAGGAGTGGAGAGCTGCACTGTGGTTTATATCAGACAGACAATGGCACTGTAAAAAGGCCAAAAGTGTTAGCATATCAAATCTACTTTCTTTATACTAAAACTTAAAGAACACACTCAAGTTGACAGATACAAAAACATGATGATTGGTTGAATCTCAAATACATAACAAATAGCTTTCTAAGTTAAATGGAAATTTTAACCAGGTACCTTATAATTTCCTTTGTTAAATCAGGAACTTGAAATGTTCAGTACGCGTTTGCCTGACCTTTTCAGGTGGCGGAGCTAAGGGTATGAAGCGTGAACCTTCGAGTGGTACACGGACACAGCAGAAGCCAGACTCCCACTTGCAGGAGATCCACAAGGTATTTCTCATGCCCCTGGGAGCTGCCCTGATATCAAACAATTGGACATTTCCCCATGGACAATTTTGTTCAATCAACACAATCCTCTACCAGTAAGAACTTCTTAATACCACAGAGACCAGTTTAATGAAAGATGCACAGAGCCTGTTAATGCGCACGGCTTCCCTAGCTGTCATGATCTGTCTGATTGTCTAATGAGATGCTGTACAACCCACCCACTTTTGCTCACAAGAAGTACCTCCTGCCTCAAGTATTCTTAATGTTTTTGAGGTCTTGGGGTGAAATACTCTATCTCTCTTTCTCCTTGTTATCTCTAGCTCCTTTCTTCCACTCCTTCACTATTTTATTTGGTTCTTCTCAGCAGTCTGTTAGTTTGTTTATTGTTTTTGATTGTTTTGGGGTGTGTGTGTGTGTGTGTGTGTGTGTGTGTATGTGTGTGTGTGTGTGCGTGCACACACTGTATTTGAGTCTGATCAATATTGACATTCTGGGCATCTGCCGCTGGACTATCCTGTGCATTTCAGGATCTTTGCAGGATTTTTGGCCCCTAGCTTTCAGAGAGCAGATGCACGGACTATGACAGCTAACACCATGTGCAGACATTGTAAAGTACTGCCTGCATGACAAGGTAGTAATCAGCTCTTAATAGATAAATAGGAAAAAAAAGGTTTTAATGTTCACGGTAATACCTGGAAGGTAGCCCAGCAAGGAAATCACATGTCTTCCATGCATAAGGACCTACGTTTAGATCCCCAGAACCCACAGAAATGCCAAGTGGTTACAGCAACCTGTCTACAATGCTAGGCCACTGAGACAGGAAACACTGGAACAAATGGGACAGCCAGAATAGCCAGAATTGAAAGCTCCAGCTTGACCACATCAGACATCCATATGCACATGTATATGTTCCCCCACCCCCACATGGACATATCATGTAAATTCATACAGATGGAACGTACATTCCTACATAAGCACCATTTATACCCAAAAAGTCTTAGAAAAATATTTTAATTATTATATTACAATTAAATGATAATCTATTTAGAAAAAGTGGCTTCCTAAATGCTAATTAAAAATCCTTTGAGATTTCCTTTTATCCCAGTCAGAGTTGCCAAGATCAATAAAACAAATGTCAGAAGATGCTGTCAGGGATGTGGGAAAAGGAGAAAATGTATTCACTGCTAGCTGGTGTGCAGACTGGCGTATTCATTATCAAAATCAGTATGGACATTCCTCAAAATGCTGAAAATTGATCTAGCACAGGATCTAGCTGTACTATTCTCGGTGACATGCACAAAGAACTCTATACTTGCTCATTCATGCTCATTCCTACTTGATTCATATTAGCTAGAATTTGCAAATAGCTCAGGTGTCCATCAACTAATGAGTGAATAATGAAAATATAGTACATTTACACAATGGAATCTTATTCAACTGTTGAAAAAAAATCTATGAAAATTTCAGGTAAATGGATGAAGCTAGAAACAATGCTCCAGCATGAGGTGACCTACACCCCAAAAGACAAACTCCAGCATGAGGTAACCCACACCCCAAAGACAAACGCTGCACATCTTCTCTTATATGTGGAAGTTAGTTTTCAAGCCTTAGATGAATGCTTCAATCCAAATAACTGCAAAGGTTGGGTAGGTGTTCGGGGACCGGGAGAGGACAGGGTCCTCCATGGAAGGGTAAATGGAGTATAGTGTTATAAAGAAGCAAGTGGGAAATCAGCCAGAAGAGAAGGATCAAATAGGGACGGGAATGGGAAGTTAGGGTGAAGGAGGTAATATGGGAAGAAAAAAGTAACACTGTGTGTGTGTGTGTGTGTGTGTGTGTGTGTGTGTGTGTAAATATATACTTAAAGAAGCAGTATCACCAGGGGTAAACTTTGAAGTTTCAAAATCACATGCAATTCCCAGTTAGCTGTTAGTTAGGGTTTTACTGTTGTGAACAGACACCATGATCAAAGCAACATTTAATTGGGTTCAGAGATTCAGTCAATTATCATCAAGGCAGGAACAAGGCAGCATCCAGGCAGGCATGGTGCAGGAGGAGCTGAGAGTTCTACATCTTCATCTGAAGGCTGCTAGCAGAATACTGACTTCCAGGCAGCTAGGATGAGGGTCTTAAAGCCCATGCCCATAGTGACACACCTACTCCAACAAGGCCACACCTTTTAATAGTGCCCCTCCCTGGGCCAAGCATATGCAAACCATCACACTCTCTTTCCTCTTTTGACTTGCAGATAAAAATGCAAGCCCCCAGCTTCTGTTCTAGCACCAGAACTGTCTCCTCTCATGCTACCTACCTCAGCTTCTGCTCTAGCACCAGTATTGCCTGCTGCCATGCTCCCTATGTCAGTGGTCATGGAATCTAACCCTCTGGAATCATAAGCCCCAAATTAAATCTTTTCTTTTATAAGTTACCTTGATCATGGTATTGTCTCATGGCAATAGAGAAGTGACTAAGACAGGGTTTTTCTCTTTGTTTTTGTTTCTTGATGGGGTAGAGAGAGAACATGAAGTTAGGTGGGGAAGGAAACCAGATCTGGAAAAAGTTAAGAAGGTGAAAGAACAAGATAAAAATATATTAAACAATTTCATTTTAAAAAACTTAATAACTTCTTAGTCTCTCATAACTAACAATTTATAAACTTAAAGGCAGAAAAATTCAGCTATCAGTGTTAAATATCACCATAAATTAGAGTAAAAACAAGATGTAACTAGTATAACATGTGTCTCCTTGTTGAAAAGAACACACAAGTTAGAATAAAATGTATATAGCTAAGATAAAGAACATCCTAGTATGAATAATATTACTCTTCATAATATTCTGTGTGAAACGGTTGCAACAGGAGTTGGTAAGTTAGTAAAGCAAAATCTCACTTTCAGATTATTTCTAAGTACCTTAAACACTTCAGCTTAACATGCAACATATTATCTGTACAATGCTCAGGAGTCTGTCTGTACATTCCCACTGCCTCAGTTAGAAACATTAGCTCATGTATAGGAGTTCCACATGCTCTCTCTCACAGAAATGATGCCTGTCATGCATCTACAATGATATTTAGGATTGTTTTTAAATGCGAGAGGAAAATGTTAGCAATATTGCAATTACCCAGCCTACCCTCAATTCAACAGCACACTTCCCAGAGCAATTTAGTCTTTATTCCATTTTTAAAACATTCAATTTAGTCTTATAGAAATACCACTGTTTTCACACTCATAGTTTACTCTTTTAAATAATGTGAAACTGAAAAATAATTACACATTGTGAATCAATTTCAGACAGGATGGCAAGGCCTAGGGCTGCGGCTGAGGGTAGAGTGTTTGCCTAACCAGTGTAGAGCACGTGTTTCCTGTACGGGAGCACAGACTTACTTTTACATCATGACTATGAAGTGTTTCTAAGGCTCAAAGCTCTTCTTTTCTATGTGTCTGAGAGTGGCTTTACACTTGTGTCTGGCATCTGTCTTCAATTCTTTTTAACATAATTCAAAGTACAGAGTGGATTTAGACATGTGCTATCCAAATAATAGACTTGAGGCTATGAGAGGACAAAACAAGAGCCACAGAGAAAACATCTGCAGACCACATCCAGTACCTAAGTTTTTTTTCAGCATAATTTTTATCCAAAAACTCATAAATGTCAATTAAAAAACGGACAAAATTTTACAGTGTACAAAATATTTGAGCAGACATTTCATCAAGGGACATATGCGTGAGAAATAAGCACATAAACTTTTTTTCCCCATCACGAGCCTTCTGGAAATGTCAGACATTAGCACCAGGTGTAAATGCACACCCATCAGAATGGCTGCAATGAAAACAACTGGCCACACTGGGGACCCACACTGTTGGTACAAAGCAAAGCTATAGAGCTATAGCCCCTCTGGAGACACTCACACAGCATCCATGATATCTCATGGGATTACAGGTACAAGGCAAACATGTGAAGTTAGTCCTTAGTACGCAGAAGTATTCTAGACTGTTATTTCATACCATATATTATATTATATCATAGATGTCAATTGATGTAATATTTTTAGAATACAAAATGGCATAGCAAAAGACTAACACATTTGTGATAAAGATGTTAGCTTTCCTAGAAATCCAATCTTGTTACAAACACACTAGACACACACATGGGCGCACAGAAACACAGACATGCACACACACACACACACACACACACACACGGAAGCATTATCAGAGGTATAAGGGGTTCATTAAATTCTCACCGACAGAATGTATGCCTAGGAGAGAGGTGCTACTTGCCCATTTAACAAACACAAACAGCACTCATTGAGCATGAGACTCTCCTCTGTTGGCCATGAAAGCCTGAACACAGAGTAGTCCTAGACTATTTATTTGAACCACCCAATGCTCAAAAGATGGGGGAAATACAAAATGGAATAATTGGATCCTTAGATGGCTAATACTCAAGAGATCAAGTAAAATCCTGGTACATGCCTCTGGGAAAGTTACATTAGAGAGATAGAAGAGTCTCTGGGTATGGTATGAATAACAAACCAGTCTTACAGGAAAAAAATGTACAACAAAAAAAAATCTGACACTTTTTTTTGTCACAAGACAGACAGACAGAAGACAGATGGACCCACCCACCACACATACACACACACACACA
>NW_022196893.1:23870061-23887561 GCF_008632895.1 Mastomys coucha
ATACACACACACACACACACACACACACACACACCTTACTTGGCCAAGAAACAAAATATCAGAGCTTCAAGAAGCCCTTCTCTTCTCCCCATCATGAATTCATCCCACACCCACATTGTTTTAACCACTGGGGCTAAACGTTCTTGCCTTGTGTTCAGTGGCAAGGCCTCCTGTAACATTCCATAAATCATTAACAGAGATGGAGAGCGTCTTGTCAATGCCTCCCGTCTCCAGGTTCCTTTTATTACCACAGTTTAGCTTTCAGACCGACAAGTAAAATATTTATAAAACTGTTTGGTTGATAACCCTAGGAGGCCTGTTCTTTTCTGAAGGAAAATGGAGGAGGAGTGGATCTGGAAGAGAGGAGAGGTAAGGGAGAGGAACTGGGAGGAGTGGAGGGAGGAGACACTGCAGTCAGGATGCAATGTTAGAGAAAAGGATAGATAGATAGATAGATAGATAGATAGATAGATAGATAGATAGATAGATAGATAGATAGGTAGGTAGGTAGATGGAATTTATGAGTGAATGAATGAATGAATGAACAAATGAATGAATGAATGAATTCAACCCAATAAGTATATCTTGAAGTAAAAATTACATGCTTTGGAATCTTTATAGTAAAATATTCACACAGTAAACCATGTGTAGAGTTCTGAATGTGAAACATGTAGTATGAATGTCCTCAGGATTTAAAAGAGCATCACCCTTTGCCTTCCCTCTTTCATACAAAGAACCTGAATGCCTACTATAAATCCCAGGCTTCCCTTGGAGTGCAAGTCCAGAGACTTCTCAAGCTTTCTCGGTTGCGCCATAGAAAATCTCCACTGAAGACTTGGTTTGCAGTGCCTGAATGAGAGTGAAGAACTTTACATTGGCCGAGAATAGGAGCGAAAACTGAAACCACAAGGAAGACTGGATTCCAAGAAGACAGAGGAGATGGGCTTGCAATGAACAGTTGCAAGGATTGGTCCTGATTGGCAGCTTGACTGGACTTAGAGTCATCTACTGTGTGGGCATCCTCAAGAGGATGGCTTAGGGGAGCTCTTCCACCATCAATATGCATGGTGCCTCACTGTTCCAGAAGAACACAGCACGCATGCGCCTGCTTCCCCTTCTTGACCGCATGCATCTCTAGCTGCTGCTGCCATTTTCCACTGGTGTATGTCTCTAGCTTCTTCAGCACTCTATTATGGACTCAGTTCCAGCAGTTCTCTACGTAACATCCATCCCTTCCAGGTAACACTGGAAGTTCTGCAGAGTCCACCTTCTTGGATCAAGGAGCTACTTGGTTCTTTGTGTCTCCAGCATACAGATTGTTATTTCTGGACTCCCAAGCACTTACTGTATAAGGCAACCTAATAAATATTTTCTTATATTATACACATGGTATCATTTCTTATAAACATTTACCCAATAATCAGATTAATTACCTCAGGAAATTAATTCTGCCTTTCTAGAGAACCCTGATTAAGGTAGTTCCAGAAGTTTTAGATGACTGACAGGTGTGTTCCAGATGAACAGGCTGTATTTCATCCTCCAGAGGTGGCAGAGACACTATGGTGGAAACAGAAAAAAGGACCAGGGATCCACATCAGAACTTCAAGCCATGAATAGGGCACCTACCAACAAACACCCCAACTGCCATTTAGAGAAACCAACGCCAGAAGACAAGGACAGTCCTCCACACGGGGCTGTAATGAAAAACAAAAGGAGCCGCCACAGCCAAGGATAAGGATTCCTTCCCGGTGTGCTTGGGCTGAGGAAGCCCTGGGTTCCTGGTAAAACTGATTAAAGAAAAGCTGCTTCACCAATGACCAGGGCTGAATTCCATCAGCCTCCACGGGTGGAGACTCTGGCAGCTACATTCTATTTATGAAAATAAAGAACTGTGTCCTTTCTTTCACAGTAAGTACCATCAAACCTTCACGTAAGTTAGAATCACCATAGGAAAACACAGAAAAGAGTCCATGTCAGACAATAAGACAAAAAGCAACTATGGCATATGAGATGTGTTGATTAACATTTTATAAAAAAGGCCATACAGCTATCTTTAAAAATGTAGTAAGACCAGAAATATAAGGGATGCTTATGCAATATTTCAAGGTAAATACAAAGCAGAACCTTGGTATAGACATTTCTGAGGGACCGTACAGATAAACACTAGAAAGCAGTAGGGAAATAGACTCCAGGTCTTGTCCTATATTTGGAGTAGATGTGTCTCTTTTGTACCTTTAACTTTTATTATTATTCTATTTCTTATCTGAAAGTTGTGGTTTTTTATCTTAATGATCTATAGCAAATTCACTTGCAAAGATTCAATGCAACTCAGTTCTTCTATTGAGTGACTTATTTAATCATTTACTCAAAAATGTTTATCAAGTACATACAAAGGTCTCAGACACCATATCAGATAGTAGTACCGTAGCAAATAGAATAAAACATAGATAGATGATTGTAAGCTTACATTTTTTTCAAAACCTACTTTTAATGTTGGTTCTTAAATGCTTTAACCTCCCTTCTAGCCCACCACCCACCAGAGGTAGTGGGGAAAAAAAGGTTATTGGATACAGTGGAAGTAGACCTGTTTAGAAATTGTTCTTTGGAGAAAATCCAATCTGTGTTGTCAGGAAATCAGCAGTTCAGTTCACAGGACTTAGCAGAGGGAGTTCGATCCACTCTCAAACACCTCATTAATACACCAGCAGTCCAGGTCACCCAGTGTTGAGACAGCAAACTCGAATCAGCAGCAGTGGCACAACCAAACTGAGACAGCCAGGCCTCCACCAAATTGGAACAAGACAGCAGTGTCAACCAGGACCAACACGTATGCCAGGAGAAGTTCTCTGCTGTGCCTCTCTCAATGGAGCAAAGATCAGTGAAGACCAAGACGTGAGACCAAGAAGTGTTGAAAATTTAGTAATGTAAGCCCCTCTAACAGTCCATTGGGTCCCATTTATACTCCCTCCAAACATCATGTATCCTCCAGCAGGTCTTGTCTCACCAAGTAAGTCTGTCTTAGTAAAACTCTGCTTAAGACTGTATACGCTGACATCACTCTGTCAAATCAACCCAAATCCAAGGAAGCACCAAGAAGCCACCATAGCACCACCACAAGAAGGTTTTTGGTATGTTTCTCTCTATGGGATCACAACAAATGGAGCTCAAAATGCAATGTAAGGCAAACCAATACAGGTGTGTTATTAGTAAAGAATCCTTCATCATGTGCTTGCTTTAGCAAAACATCCTTTCACTTGTGTCTGTTTTAGCAAAACATCATTGGACATAACTGTCTTTGCATCCTTTGCAAAGAAACCAGGAATTTCCACTTCAGACAGCATGCTGGGATAGGAGCAGTCATAAACAAACAACAGCATAGGTATGAGCTTAATCCAAAATTTTAACTCATTATTCAAGGTGCCTCTTGAAAAGTAAGTAATATATAATATTCTTTAGGTAACTTTGGCATTAACATTCATCAAGCTGAGATGTGGAGAATATAGAGCAGGTTAAAATAAATAGAATTAGTAGAAATATATCAGAAAATATCAAGTCCCACTTTGAGTAAAAAAGGAGCCAACCATACTAAGAGAATGGGAGTCACTTACTAGACAGAGTCTTCTTGATGTGCATCAAAGGTTTAATTTTTAGCGAGATATTAGTCAATTAGTCATCTCCATGCCCCTACCAATCAGACAATGCAGTATACAGGGAACTCACAAAGATAATGCAGTGTTGTAGCATAGATGATCATAGAAGCCCCCAGATACTGAGTGCTTAAAATGTCACAGAAAGAGTTTGACTGATGGAGCCAATACTATGTACAGATGAACATCAGAAGGGATTGAGAGAGCTTTGTCATAGCCAAGTCACAGCAACTTAAAGAAAGGGAACACTGCTTTTAACCTATCTCCCCCTCCTCTCTCTCTTCTCTCTTCTCTCTCTCTCTCTCTCTCTCTCTCTCTCTCTCTCTCTCTCTCTCTCTCTCTCTCTCTCATCTTCAGGTAGTATTGCACATTGGCAAAACCCAAACAAAAGGACAAGAGAAAAATCAGGATACATGGAACTCCAGCCAGTCCCCTGTGATGGATGGGGAGATAGTGGAGCTAAGATGCTATTGGAAGGTATCTGGCATAGATGGTAATGCATAGACTCAATTTCATCCCAAACTCTACTGTCTGATAATGAACCTGAGATGAAACCAAGGTCCAAAAGAGTCACCATCATTGAGCCCATTGCTGGCCACATTCTGTCCAAGGTCTGCTCCTGAGACATTCCTATTTCAAGAGAGAAGCACCAGGAAACACACACAAAATTTAAATAGGAGATGAATATGCATGAATGTTCTAAACAACAATGGCAGTTAGGTGAGAGTTCTATAAATAAATTCAGAGGTATACCACTGCTCCTTGACTACAATGTTTAAAAGACTGATAATGGCAAGTGTCAGCAAGAAGGCAAGGCAACTTGAACTTTTATATGCCAGTCCACTGCAGCACTCACTTTGGAAAACTGGCACTATTTCTAAAGCCTAACAACATCACGTGACTTATTCTAAGATGTCTATTCCAAGGAAATGAGTGCACACATCACAAAACACATTACAGTATATTCTCAATAGTTCTATCCACAGTGTAACTCCCAAACCACACAGTGTACAGTAATGAAAGAGAGAGCTGAGTTCTATTGTATTCACATGATAGAAAGCTGTTCTAGAATAAAAGAAACGAGATGCTACATTATAATAAAGTGGATGACTGTCATCGATATTATAACAGAAAAAGAAAAAGAAAACAAAAATCCCATAGAGGATTCATTCATATGAAGTAAAAAACCACACAAAACTGAGCTAATAAAAGATGTAGTGACTGGGAAAAAGCACGAGGTGCCTCTGAGAATGCAGAAAAGGTGCCCCGCCATCATCAAGGTGACCTCTATGGTATATGCCCACACAAGCACCCCTGAGCTGCACACTGAGCACAAACATCTTTCTGCCCATTGCGTGTATAGATTGTGTCTAAGCTGAAGAGAGTTAAAAGCGGTCATGTTCCACTCCTCAACCTCCTGAGTCAGGAGAACCTCATACAGACTTAGCAAAATTAAAATATACGTAGTCTATGTTGAAACTCCAACATGACAGGCCACGGCAGATTCTGAGAGCAATTGAATTGACTCAGTGCTCTTTCATAATGAGATTCTGCAAGTTTGGATTTAGCTGAGAGCACAGAAACACTCCAAAGAAGCCATTAAGAACGGTTGAACAAGCTGTTATATTCCTTTTTTGAGCATATTTTATAATGAAAAGGATATTTGAATACCTAACTGTAAATGAAATGGACATTTAAATACACCAGTTAGCTAAGTCAATGGAGATTCATTAATGTCTAATAAACTAAATCAAGGATTTACAATGGGAAAGGATAAGAAAAAAAAATGGAAGGTGCTTTTTGCTCATTTACAGCCAATTCAATAGTTTTCATGCAGAAACCCAAGGGAACTTTTATTGGATTCAACCCTTGAATTGTTTCTAGCTAACGGGCCCACTCCTATTTACAGCATCATTTTCCATTAAGGACAACCCTGGAAGGATAAGAACGAAGAGCCTCTGTTTGCCTTGAATTATCGACACTTCCTTGGCTGCCTTCATTGCTCTCTTACAAAAGCATGAATTTTTTTTTTTTTAATCAGTAGAGCTGAATCCTTCCAGAAACTGTAATTTACATAACTATATAGAGGTGATAACTATCAAAACGGTAACCAGCCCAGAAAGAAAGTTATCGATGATCCTGAGAGAAATCTCCTGGAATCAGTGGCTACCTCATGCTGAAAGATGGTTAAGAAGAAGACCCAGAGCCAGGCAGTGGCGGTGCACGCCTTTAATCCCAGCACTCAGGACCCAGAGGCAGGCTGATCTCTGTGAGTTCGAGGCCAGTCTGGTCTGCAGAGACAGTTCCGGGATAGACAGGGCTACCCAGAGAAATCCGTCTTGAAAAAGAAATGAGACTCAGTTACAAGCACTTCTTCAGGACAGTACGGCTCACTGTGGAGACACTTCGACTTCAACCATCACCTAAAATACTTCTCACTGAATGTTTCTTTTGAAACATGAAATGGTTTGGAGGTAAGCAAGCAAAGTCGTTCTTGTCACCCCCTAGTTTAGAAAATAACACACACCAAAAAAAAAAAAAAAGCTTTTTAAACGATGAGAATTTACACAAGGTCTCATTTCTGCCACAATGCTCCACCCCACTATTATACCCAAGGGCTGTGAATAAAAATACAAAATTTTCTTCCAATCTGGGTTCTTTGAGGGAAGGATTAAGCTTTTTTTTTTACTTTTTTTTTCCTGGGTTTGTACAAGCGTAAATTGTAACCAAACCACAGGTCCAAGTGACCAAAACAATATTCAAAATACACAGGAGAACCTTTACAAGACTTGAAATCTCATTTTGAAGACATGTGATTGATTTTTACCTTAGGTGGTTATGGTGGTTTGAATAAGAATGGCCCCCACAGGCTCATGTAATTGAATGTTTGGCCACTAGGGGGTGCACTACTTGAGAGTGTGGCTACAGGATGGTACAGCCCACATCCAGAGTTTGGGAAGATTTCCCTTGTTCAGTCATACCCTCATATACACATTCTGTTGTGTTTCCATGGAGATTTTAAATCTAAATGAATAATTAACAATAACCATTATACATCATTGTAAGTATATTTCAGTTGAGAAGTTCTTTACTAACATATAGTATTTAAGCAACATTGAGCTCATGGCAAAAGTACTCCATAGTTCACATCTGGGTGAAATTTGTCTCATGCATATACATATATTTCTCCTTATGATATATAACAGCTTTAGGATGGCTATAGCACTTCAGTGCTATATTTGTGACTACTTTAAGCAGTGAACTCAACAAAAAGGATACAAATGCTCTTTTCAAATTGACACTGAAGATTTGCAGGTAGTGTAAGAACTAAACCAGAACAGTATGGTAGGAGCTCACTCTCGCCTGGAAATGTATGCTCTCCTGTCCCCCTCAGATAGTACAAATAACATCTGAATATAAAATAAAAAATATAGTGAACGGTAGTTAGAGGGTTTTACATAAATTTGAGAAAGGAGGCAAATCCACAAATATCTACCCTGTGAACAAGAGGGATTGGCTGCATTTAAGAAACTCAGTGCCTTTCCAGTTTAGTCAGTGAGTGAATCAAGACCAGAATCCACAGCTCTACTTCTAGACTTATCCCTACCCAGCTCCCCTCAGAGTGCTTCCTTCCTTCCTCCTTCCTTTCTCCTTCCTTCCTCCCTTCCTTCCTTCTTCCCTCCCTCCCTTCCTTCCTTCCTTCCTTCTTCCCTCCTTCCCTCCCTCCCTTCTTCCCTTCCTTCCTTCCTTCCTCCCTTCCTTCCTTCCTCCTTTGTTCCTCCTTTCTTTCTCTTCCTTTCTTTCTTTCTTTCTCTTCCTTCCTTTCTTCCTTCCTTTCTTTCTTTCTTTCTTTCTTTCTTTCTTTCTTTCTTTCTTTCTTTCTTCTTCTCCTTCTTTCTATCTATCTAGCTAATAAAACTAGAAAGCAAGGTTTACTATATTCCTATCTTTTTATTTAAAAAAAAACTTTTTTATTGATTCTTTGTGTATTTCACATTCTACACCCCAATCCCAATCATCTCCCTGTCCCTCCACAGCCATCGCCCATCTTTGCAACCTCCCCCAACAAGAGAAATGAAAAGAAGATAGATTTTAAAAAACACATCTTATGGAAGCTGTAGTGTGTCGCAGTGTGTCATACAGTACATCTTTTGTCCACACACCTTTACTTGCAAATGTTCATTGCAATAGACCTCTGGCTTCTGCTATCCCATCAATACTGGATCCTTACTGGAACTTCTCTTGGATGCCCTGTTGTTGCCTGTGTCATGGAGATCCTGCAGCTTTGGATCTGTAACAAATAAATTTATAGCATGAAATTTCTCAAGAAAACAAAAGGTCCCTTGGGGTCCACTTGTCCGGAAGCATGCAGGGAGGAATCAACAATGCTACAAGTTTAATACAGGCTTTTTACTCTTCAATCAATGAGCAATTGGCGGAGATGGAAAGAAACGGGGGTGAGTTCATACGGATACTCCATTGTTCCAGTCAATATCTATTTGTCCCTACCTGTACGGGGCCTACCCTTATTCCTATCCCTGTATGTACTGCTACAGCAGTGCTGGCATAGAAAGCAAGGGTTTGCATTCTCCCAGTCAGCTACACTCCAGGCTCCATGGCCCATGTGCTTCCAGGTATCTGGTTAACTCAGACCTATCAATACAAGATAGCTAAGCAGAAACAGATCCCATGGGAAATGAGGAGAGGATAGAGCAGGAACTTTATAAATTCACCCACAGAGAAATCTCTGGTACAGTCCAGTAACTGAAAAGGGAGGTACCTGTTCCCATTATCCCCTAATCTGGCACATTGATAAACATGGCATAGAAGCAACACTTGAGATGTGTCATTAACCAAAAACATAGAAAAGATCATGATGCTCACTGCTTAGCACCTGTTCTTCAGAATTTCCAAGAGCCGTGGCTAATGCCATGGGGCTAATTGTGTACCTGAAATATTGGAAAGAGCAAATTGCAGCCAGCTCCCTGATACTTGGCTAGAAAGAGAATTCTGCCTATTGTGCTGAAGGCAGTTAAATCCTGGGAGATGCTCAGAAATGAATCTGTCTAGCATCAAAATAAAACCCACGTTTATAGCAGCTGATTTATTTGGTTGATACACGGTATTGCTATGGTTTATAATTTTTAAGGCATGTGAACTGGGACATCGTAGATATTACAGGAGGAGTGAGCTGATGATTTACAGAACTTCATATCAGGCCTGTTGACCTTCTCAATAAGAAAGGTTGGTGGTCGTAACAGCACTGAAAAACACAGCCCTTGGGAATCAATTTAATGTAGAATAAACTCTTTAACAACCAGCAAGCTAGCCATATCAGCTGCACCATCTGCAGATTATGCTGCTGCTGTAAAAAGCACGTTTTTAATAAAAAATTCATAGACTTTATTTTTGAAAACATATGTTCCCATCAGAAACAATCCAGCAAATTCTCTGATATAAGCATCCTCACTTTATAAGAATATCAAGTTTTAACAACAAACAGAAGCATGGCGGGAGTGGGGGTGGGGTAGGGGAAAGGCCATCCCTTTCCCAGTAAAAATGAATACTGGTACAATTATCTTAATGTCCTAAAAAATAAATAAATCACTGGTCACAAAACAATGATACACCTGTGCACCCTCTGTCATGCTTAAAATACATTCATCTGGTCCACAATGCAAAGCATGTTAGTTCACGGACAAGCCGATACAATCAATAGATGTATTTAACCATTGGCGGTGTTTCGAATTAGCATCCTCACACAGAAGCTGATCTTTGGGGGTTTTGTCATCTCAGTTATCAGAGCCAATGTCAAAGAAATGCCCAAAGTAGTTAATCTTGTCACATCTCTAAAAAAAAAAAAAAAAAAAAATCAAGGTAAATGTCTGACAATGTCCATTTTTATTAGCACAAATATTTGGGAAGTGTGCATGTATTTACTTCTCTACCACTAGAGTGTCTTTCTTCTTAAGTAGATTTCAGCTTGATAGATGTTTGACTCTGGTTTTTACATGCTAAGTCTCTACTTAAAAGGTCAAAATGAAAACAAGGTTTTTGTTTATGAATCCTGACTTGACATTGGGTCAAGTTGAATCTCTATACAAATCTAATACAGTGGTTGGAGGAAGTTGGGGTACACACTCAAGAGCACAGAGTGGGGAGTGTGGACAGCCTCCTGCCAGCACCTAGTTTATGGTCTCCCTACTGCAGCAATGTTTTCCTATACACTACTCTATTTTGAAACTTCTCTTTTACTTAAAGATCCTACCCTTAAAGATAACTATGCTTGACATTTGTACTGCTATGGCATGTCATCTATTTGTGCCTCTGTTCACCCATTAGATAGTAGCCATTCCTCAGTGGTCTATGCTTTCTCTAGGTCTACCATACTATCTGGCAGATAATAAGCCCATAACATAATGATGACATTATAATTGGATTAAGTATGCATATAAGTAGTCTGCTGGAGACAGGATCTCTGGGACTTGGCGGAAATTCTCTGAAATTCTTCCTAAAGTCATTCTACAAGCCAAAATATAACTGTCATTTATTATAGAACAAATACCCTAAGCCTCTACAGGGAGTCCTGTGAAGAATAAAGAAAATCTGAGATGGAGTTTTTGCCCTCAAAAAATGTCTTACTAAGAACGATGCCAGAAAGCTTAAATCTAACAAGCTAAGGAACACAGACTTAGGTGGCCTGTGTCAATTGATCAAAGATTGGCATAAGTGAGGCAGGTAAGAATGGCTAAGAAGACAAAGACAGTTCATCCAGCTGCAGTTGTAGGAGAAGTGGCTCACAAAACAGGCAGGATTCGATGCAGATCATGGATGGGAAATGTTCTGTGCTTTGCAAAGGAAGGGAAGAAACACAGGGAGGAGGCGCTCCTTGGAAGGAATGCCATATGCACTTTCCTTTTATGCTTACCTCCAACCAGCACTGAAATGAAAATGGAGGCAGAGGGAGGATTTCAAAGCAGTCCACTGGGGAGGAGAGGCACACACAATAATGGAGCAATAGATGCAAAAGTTCTACCCCAGCGAGCAACTCCAGACAGTCGCAATTGCTGGAGATCGCTGGGACAGCCGCCTCAGGCACAGCCCCAAAGCTCCCAAATGGGCTTCTAAGATTTGATCTTTCTAACACTGATGCTAGCTGCAATTAAGCTTAGAAACGAACATGCTGTGAAATAACCTTCTAAAAGACAAAACATGTTCAAAAAATGGTAAGTTTGCCAGATTTGATGACATAGGCCTTTAATCCTCAGTTGAGGCAAGAGGAGACTCAAAGTCAAGGCTTGCCTGGACTACAGGGTGAGTTGCAGACCACTTGGGGGTTTAGTGAGACTCTCTCTCAAACTAGAGAACTAAAATAAGAAATAAAACGAAAGCTGAGATGTAGCTCAGTGTTAAGCATGTGATGTGCCCAGCATGGGCAAGGCCATGTGTTCAATTCCAATCACCATACATGCAAAAGTAGAGTTTTAGCTTAAAAACATGTTTTAGCCCTGAAAATATAGCCCTATGTTTAAAACATAGTTTTAGCCCTGAAAATATATCCAAAATACCCATGTCCTTTAGGAAAATTTCACACAGAAATTTTTGAGTGGGTACAATCTTTTCTCTTAGGAAATCTCTCTCTGCGTCTCTGTCTCTTTCTCTCCCTCTCTCTCTCTCTTCTCCCTCTCTCTCTCTCTCTGTCTTTATGTCTGTCTCTATCTCTCTTTCTCTGTGTGTATGTATGTGTGTGTGTACATGTCACAAAAATTCAGATTTTTGAATTTCCTAGAATAGTCAGTCAGTCATTCAAAGATATTCCACAAATACTTATGAATCCTTAGTGAAAACACCCCCACATATTTTTCTCCACTTTGGAGCAGCTGCTCCCTCCTTTTTTTGTCACATGTGTGCTTTTTTAATTTTTACCAGTATTATCTATTCTAGTAACACCTAACAATATTGGTTTCTATCTTTTTTTTTTTTTTTTTTTTTTTTTTTTTTTTTTTTGCTAACGCACTATTACAGATACTAGTCTTGGGACAGGATCATTTTAGCTTCATTTTTTACTACCCTCACCCCACATCTGAGAAGAATATACTATATTAAAAAGTGAAAATCTCCTTTCAGGATGGTTATATCAAAAGTATTTTAAGCCTTGTACATATGCCCTGCTTAAACATTTTTAACTTGGATATTTTCCAAGATGGCCCTTTTTCCACAAGAAGGTCCCAGTTTGTGGTTCAGTTTACTTTGTATTACCTTTGGGACACCTGATCTTCTCTAATTACCTAAGCCTGGGTTTGAAACCACATTACCTTCAAATAGAGAGTCTCAGCTGTGAACCTTGATAGAACTCCAGTGCCAGAAGATGAAACCATTCTCAGAAGGACCCTTAGGGCATACATTGCTTGGCCATCATCTACTCCACTCTACAAGTCCTTTCTCGTATTATTATATACTATCCTATCTCCTACGGTAGTTAATCTTCATTGTCAACTTGACTAGAGTTTACAATCACTTAGAAGATATGATCGGCCCTTCTCTAGGTGCATCTGTGAGAGCTTTTCAAGAGAAGCCTAACTGAAAGAAGACCCACAGGACACACGCTGCAACAGAGAAGCCAAAGGAGAGCCAGCATTGGCCTCTGTCTGCCTCTTTACTGTGGATACAATGACCAGCAGCCCTAAACCCTTACCACAACAGTTAGAGGCCTTCTCACAGCCATGGTTTCATTGCCATGACTGACTGAGCCTCCTGAAACTGTGAGCCAAAATGCCTTTTCTTAAGGTGTCTCTGCCTGGGGCTTTATTACAGCAACAAAGAGAGCATCAGTCTCCTCCATGAAACACACAACTAAATAAATAAATTTGACCAAGTACTCTTAAAGATGTATCCTGTGGTTTCAGCTTCTTCCTCAAGAGTTGGAGGAATCACCCCAGGATGGCTAGGATGCTGAGACAGGGGAAATTACACCTCACCATGAGGTACAATAGCTTTCAAAAAATTTTCTAGTGAGAGTGGACCAGCTGCTATTATGAAATGGCTTGAAGTAAGGAGGTAAGAACGTGGCTTTGTCAGCAGTGGGGGCACAGAGGCAGGAGGCATAGCTCCACTGTCACCCAGAGCATCCTGGGGAGGTCCCCTAACCTTCTACGGATCTCTACCTAAGCCAGACTTGGATCCATGATTTTGATACAGCAAAGGATGTCAGGAGTATCCAGCATGAATAAAGATAAATAATTCAAATAAAGGTATTTTAATACAGGCTTAAGGTGAGGATTAAAAGAGGGGTCCTCAGAAGAAAGATACATACCAGACCATAGGTGTGTACTTCTCTGAGAAAGAGTTGCAGATCTCTGTCTCTGTTTTATAACAGTCATGCAGAGGAGAGACTTACAGGCAATAAGTTAATAGGACACCTGCATGTAAGCAGAGTTGACAGTGGGAATTCTTGGTAAAGGTCTGGGGAAATGAATGAAACTCTTTCCAAAATCATATATATCTGGGCCTATTTCAAATTAAATGCCCATATATAAAAGACATATTATCTCTATTTGGCAGCATTTACACCTGAGGTTGATTATGCTGGGATTCTTGCCTCTCAGTGGATAGGGGCTTCACCAGACCCCTGAGTGAGAAAATCCTTCCCACATCCCATAATTGTTTCTGTCTTCCTATCTCCTGTCTCTGGTTTGGTTTTATCATGATTAGGAATCACAGCCAGGGTGGAGGCTTCCACCTGAATCCCAGGGCTTGGATGGATACACTAATTGGCTTAGCAAGAAGGGAGCCTAGGGAAGCAGAGCAGACGTCAGCCATCAATTACCAGCAATGGAGTCAAGAGTTTCCATTAAGATCTACTGAGATCTGCCTCTGATGTTTGGGGAGAACGGCAGAAATGTGTCATGTGTCACTGTTCATATCAATCATTACGGTGCTCCAGGATACCTGCAGCAGGGCCAGCAAGTGTGCAGAACTGCATTTTTACAACTGAAGAAAAAAGGTGGCCTTGGATATTAGCGTCCTACTGTTACTATAAGAGGACCACAAATTTAGCAGCTGATGAAACCCCATGATTTTATTTTATTTTTTTTAACAGTTTTCGATGTCAAAAGTCCAACATTGGTCTCATTGAGCAAAAACCAAGATATTATTGCTAGGTCTCAAAGAAGCCTGGGACTGGGACAAGTCTCCCGCTGTACCTGTGGCCCCTCCCACCACTTCTCACCCCACCTGCCCACTACACACTGAATGGCTCCCTCACCCCAGCCTGATCCCTATAGAACTGGGCCTTTTTGACTATGCAGGTCTCTTGGCCTCCTGATTGGAGACTCCTCTGTTGCCCTCCTTTTCCCCTCTCCTCTCAGGTCTGAGTCTGCCAGCCATGTTCCCCTCTTGCTCTCCTTTCCTCCTCTCCTCTCAGGTCTGAGTTAGTCTGCCAGCCATATCCCCCCTGGACTTTTCCTTCTGCCTTCTTTCCCACAATAAAAATCTTCACCATACTTTAGGAGCAGCCATGTCCTCCTCCTGTTATCATTTTTTCATTCGATTATCTGGTTTAGTTTCTTTGGAGACCTTGGGGAGAAATCTATTTCCTCGACTTTTCCAGCTTATAGGAGCCACTTGATCCTCAGTTCATTCCCCATTCCTCTGTCTCAAAAGATAGTCATACAAATGTCTCTGGAGTTTGACCTCTACTCCTGACTTTGCAACTCCTTCTCCAGTTCTGTCCCTCCTGTCTCCCCAGGATAGCAATGATTTAGATTATGCTACCTGGATGGCAGAAGACGATTGCCCACCTCCATGCTCCGATGTCCATCACATCTGTGTCTCTTTCATCATGCAATCTTTCCAAGGCTCTGGAGATTAGAACATGAATCTCTGAGAGGTCATTAGTCATTCTGTCTTGCTTTGTGTCTATTGGTCATCACTAGAAATGCAAAGGAGAGACAGGGTGGTATACCCCAGGATCAGAGTTAAAGGACAACCCGAGTAGAGAGTGTAAGAAACCATGTCTCAGAAAACAAAACAAACAAAAAACGCAGAAGGCAGAGGGATGAGAAGTATTCTGGTGTGGCTTTATATTATGGGTTTAATTTTTGTAAAAACATGTATGACTTTAACTAATATCTCAAGGATATGTGGTTCAAGAAATTTTCAGACATTTTCATTTTTCACTAGGGAAGAATCTTAAATAAGTAGATAAGGAATTGTTCATATTGGTCAATCCAGATCATTACATATGGTCCTAAAATTTTGAAATCATATAAGCAGGGCTGATGGTTGGCAACAACATCCTATAATGTTAGGAAATTTCTGATAATTATTCAAAATTAATGGGTCCTGACTTTGTTCTGAGATGTAACTGTTAGCAGCTGGACAACAGGGGTTGGTCAGGGGGTACTAGCAGAAATGGTAGTGGCACTAACACCAAACAGTGCATATACTGTGTGTGTGTGGGGTGTGTGTGTGTGTGTGTGTGTGTGTGTGTGTGTGTGTGTGTGTGAATGATAGATGTAGAGAGGTATTTGTGTATGGATTGTGCAGTATATGTATGTGGTATATGTGCACACAATGCTAGTATGTGCACATGAATATGTGCACCTGTGCTCATACTGTGAAGCTACTGGAGAATAGCAGATGCGATGTTTTGCCATTCCCTTTATTTTTTTGAGACATGGTCTCTCACTAAACTTAGTCAAGCTGGAAGCTGGCAGGCCCCAACAATCCTGATGTCTCTACCTACTGGGGTGACAGGTACATGTGTAGCTGACCTGACTTTCTACATGTGTATTAGAATCTGAACCCAGGTCCTGATCCATTACCCCATCTTCAAAATCCCCTGAATAATCCCAGGGTCACTCAGCTTGTCATCAGAAACTTTTCAGAGGGGGCTAGTGAATCTAGAAGATGGATGATTACCAGTGTAAAAGGGAGAAAGACTAATCTTGACTCAGGCATGGTTTCAGGGGTTCTGTGTCAAGGCATCATGACAGTGGAAGCACATAGTGAAGAGGGTCCCTTACCTCACGGGGGAGGGCAGGAAGTAGCATAAGACATGTAAGAGGGGGAAGGAGATGGAGTCTCCTTCCTCTTATGATGGAATATATTAGAGATTCAAGAGGGCTTCTATTCTGTAGTTGTTTTTATTTCAATAAATTCCACAGAGTGTTGTCTCCATAATTGAAATCATAATGGGTAGTTAGCTCAAAGTCACAAGGGCAGCTTCTTGTACCAGGAGACACTTATTATGACCATTGGGAGTGTCTAAAGACCCCAGGAGGCTTGAGACAGTTACAACCTTGACATGATGGAATTTTGGGGTGGCACTAATGGTTGACTTGAGTGTGGATAGACCCACTTTAAATGTTTCCAATCTGTAACAGCATAGATGTGTATAGCTAAAGCTTGCAGGTAAGAAACAGACTCCTTCCTATGAGAGTTGAGTATGGTGACTGTGCTTCAGTTGGAATGATGGGAGATGCAATAGCTGGTTCAGAGAAGGAGCATGTTTAGCCGAAATAATAGCTAGACCTGGTGGTTACTGCTTAAGAGAAGGACTATCCTCCCTATGCTGCTCATATTATCATCTAATGATCTGCTTGTCGGGCACGATCAATATCAAATAGTGAGCAGGAATACAGCGTATAGGCCTTGTGCTTTAGGGATCAGGGACTAGTCCATTTTATGACATTCCTGCATTTACAGGTATTTCTTGAGTGTGTTAAACTCTCTGAGAAGAACTATCATCAGTGGGAAGTTATGCCTGGGATCCTAGAAAAAGTTGGACATGGCTGAACTCTTGCCTCTAAGGACTGTGTGTGGTGCAAGGCTACTGAGATGTCAAAGCTGAAGATGAGCAGTGACTGGAAGGTTGTTCAGATAGACACTGGGCAGAAACATCACCCCAAAACTGCAATAACAAAAAAATTTCTTAGTTGCTGATTGGAGTCAAAATGCTAGCTAAAATATCTCTGGGGATTCACCGGCAATATCACCACGGTGTTGAGGATGTGACAATACACTGGACTGTGCTGTTTTATTTAGATTTGAGCACTGGCCAAAGTGGCTATTAAAGAATGGAGCAGAAACAGAGTGTTTCTTCAGGGACCTTGTGTGGGGTCTCCATTGCTGTAGTTCAACAATCTGAAGAACCAATAGGATCTTCTCTGTCAATCTGTCAGTCACTGCTAAAGAAGCAACTTTATATGCTGATGATTTACCAGGTCAAGCTGCTTAGATCTGCTCTAAACTATCTCAGAGCTCCAAGAACCACAGCTATGGCGAATTCAGACTGGATAATAGTTCCAGAGGGGAAGGGAGTTACACTTGCCTCCTTTTTTTTTCTATATTCTATAATACTGGTGAACATGGAAGGACTTCCTTGTTTAAGTTCAGTGACATATTGGTGCTACCAGATGCTAATAAAACCTGGTTGGCACAGGTACAAGAACAACTAGACCATTTTTTAAAACTCTGTTTTAGCCTTTGTTTCTTTTCCTTCCTTGGATCAAACTGTTCTATTTTTGGTTTTGCTTTGATTGGCTGGGAGGGTGGATATATTTCTATAGAAATAGTATATTCTCTCTATTCTGTTTTATACATTCAAATTTCTTTTTTGGAGGATGTTCTAAATCAGTGTCTTCAGGGACACTGCAGTCACCACTGTTAGTCATAACTTTACTGTGGTTAGAGACTGTTATGATTTGAATATAAAATGGCTCCCAGAGGCTCCTGTGTTGAAGGCACTGTCCCCAGTTGGTGGCGTTATTTGGGGGAGACCTCTGAACATACAAGGAGGTATGACCTAGATAGAAAGGACCTGTCACAGACCCTGATGTAGCTGTCTCCCG
>NW_022196893.1:23890061-23891881 GCF_008632895.1 Mastomys coucha
TCAAGAAGAATCTAGTGGAGTGGAGCAAAGTTCCTTAGGAATTAAAATTGTATAGTTGTACTTCCTACTGTGATAAGAGACCAAGTAAATGTGTGAGAGCTACAGGAGGGCTCAACGAATAAAGATGCTTGCCACCAATCCTAACAACCTGAGTTCAATGCTTGAGACTCTCATGGTGGAAGGAGAAAACTCCTACAAGTTATCTTCTGTCCTACACACATGCACACACACACACAGAATGAAAATTTTAAAAGATTGTGTGAATTTTCTTACTCATTTACCCAGATGGGAGGTGGGAAGAGAAGGACTTGAATATAGTCAATAAAAAAAACATCAAAAATGGACCCAAACTATGTATTAAACATAGTCTAAGGATCTTGACTCTAAATTAAGCACTTGTAAAATCTCTTGGTTCACTGAGTGATCATTTTCCTTCCATGTCTTAAAACAAGACTGTCTAAGAGAGCTATTCTTAGAGTCCCTGAATCACCAGAATTTTCCCTCGTGCCAGGAGGGAAGATTTAAACTCTAGATGTACAAGTGATAAATGGTGAGAGAAACACCTTCGGGCTTCAGCATAGTAAAAGGCACGGATTTAAAATCCTAAAAATTGATTTATTCTGTTTTCATGCTAGATGTAGGAACTAGTTGGCAGCATTTTTTTTTCTCTTGCAAAAATAGAGAATGTATTCATTTTTTCGTTTATATTTAAAGAGAAAAAATAAAAATCATGATTGTGGGGGAAGAGAAAGAGAAGGGAAGAGACATATATAGAGAGAGATAAAGAAAGAGGGAGGGAGAAAGGGAGAAAGAGAGGGAAAACAGAGGGGAGGGAGAGGAAAAGAGAGAGGGAAGAAAGGGGAGAAAGAAGGGAGGGAGGGAGGGAAAGAAAGAGAGAGAGAGGGAGAGAGAGGAAGAGAGAAGGAGAGAGAGAGAGAGAGAGAGAGTCCCTAGATCCATAAATGTAAATAACTTTGAGAGAAATCAAGAATTTGTTGTCACTGAGGACTTACTCTTCTCTGGTGGGCGAAGTGCGTTCTGCATCCTCAGACAGAATCCAGCCTTCAGGGACTGAGCGAAGGCGACACTTTCCTGCCTAATTGTTTTTTGTTTTGTTTCTTCCCAAACAAGCTAAAAAAGATTTCTTTGCAATCAATGGACTCAGCTATTTGGTCAATTCAACTAAGTTATTAAGAAGGAAAACCCAATGAGCTGTCTATGTTCCGATACAGTCATGTCGCAGGAGATATTTCACTCTGAAAGAAGTGATTGCACTTGTTCTTTGAGAGGAAATCTGGCGGGGAAAGGAATGGCAGTGTTTGTTAATAAATGTCGCTTTTCAAATCAGCTAATCGTCTCAGAAGACTTCTCACTATCTGGAAACTTTGGGTAATGTCAGAAAAGAAAATGCATTAGCCCTTGAAGCTGTGTTAAGGTTTCCTAAAAGTCACTCTTAAAACACCCAATTCCAAAAAAAAAAAACACCCAATTCCATCTGAAATTAAAATGGCGCTGGTCATGAGCTCAGGGCTTCCATCTAGGCACTGCTGTCAAGCCTGCAGAAATATGGACATCCACCAGGGACAGGATCTGGAAGACATTCACAAAAATCTTCCCAAAGGTGATTAATTAATTCCTGGAGAAGGCACCTCTTCTTCAGAAACCTTTCTTTGGAGCAGGACAGTGGTGGCGCACGCCTTTAATCCCAGCACTTGGGAGGCAGAGGCAGGTGGATTTCTGAGTTCTAGACCAGTCTGGTCTACAGAGTGAGTTCCAGGATGGCTAGGGATACACAGAGAAACCCTGTCTTTTTTTTTTTT
>NW_022196893.1:23891891-23910813 GCF_008632895.1 Mastomys coucha
TTTCGAGATAGGGTTTCAAATTTTTTTTTCTTATAATCTCAAGTTTAAATTTAGAAACTGTTCTGTCCAGTAACAAACAATATAAGTGGATATATCCTATATATTTTCATATCTTTGATTAGGTTTATTCCAAGATGTTTTTTTTGAGAATCATTGATTTTAGTTCTTTAAAAATGTGGTAGAACTTTGTAATCAATCTATCGGGACCTGGTGTTTGTTTGTTTGTGTTTTAGTGTGTTTGTTTGTTTTGTGTGTGTTGTGGCATTGGTTTCTTAGTTTTTATTTATTTTTAAATCAGGACCTTTTTTTCTGTTTCAATCTCATTGCTTATCTCAGGTCTTTTGAAATTATTTCACTTTGGTTTAACTTTGGTAAGTGGTATGCCTCTAGAAATTCATTAATATCCCTTGAATATTTCAATTTGGTAAAATATAGGCCTTTAATATACAATCAATATTTTCTGAATTTCATGGGTATCTCTTCAAATCTCTTCCCTAGTCACTTCTTTAATTTTTAGTATTATTATTTTTTAAAATATTTATTTATTTATTATATGTAAGTACACTGTAGCTGTTTTCAAACACACCAGAAGAAGGTATCTGATCTCATTATAGATGGTTGTGAACCACTGTGTGGTTGCTGGGATTTGAACTCAGGACCTCTGGAAGAGAAGCCAGTGCTCTTAACCACTGAGCCAACTCTCCAGCTCTCTCTCCCTGGCCCCTGCTCACCCCAGTCCTACTTGCTCTAGCCCTGTTCACAGTAGCTGTCTTCAGACACCCCAGAAGAGGGCATCAGACCTCATTACAGATGGTTGTGAGCCACCATGTGGTTGCTGGGATTTGAACTCAGGACCTTTGGAAGAGCAGTCAGTGCTCTTAACTGCTGAGCTATCTCTCCAGCCCTATTATTATTATTTAAAGTTACCATTGTAAATGTGTTTCATAACCTTGGCCGTGGTTTTCAAAGGTACATTTTGTATTTTGAGGCTACTGTGGATGCGATTTTTTTTTTTTTTTTTGGTCTGGCTTGCTCTGTGTGTTTGTTATTGGTATACAGAAAAACTAGTGAATTTTTATATGTTTACCTTGCATCCTGCCACATTGCTTATAAGGGCATGGAGGTATTTATGCTCACAGATAAGCACCAAGGGAACCCAGAATATTAAGCACACAGGGAAGAAGTGCCTAACATGCTCCCTGCCCAGAAGGCTGGAGCAGATATGTTTAATGGCCCAGTTACCTTTGCTCTATCTGAGTGTCTAGTGGCTTTCCTATCACCAGATTTACCCCAGAACCTTTCAGTACATTTAGTTTTTTCAGTCAATCTATACAGCCTATCTTTAAGAACTTTGCAGTAAGTTACAACATAGTGGTATCTGATCTGTACTTAGTTTATTTTGTTCCCCAGAGAGATTTATATGTATCTTCTTGTGAACACAAGATTGAGTTAATTATCACCAGAATAAAATTTTACCGATTGTACTGTGCTTAAAGATATGCCTAAAATAAACTACTCGCAGTCAGACTCCAGAAGTTTGAACCAACACTGGCGACTGAGCCATGTTGAACTGAACTGCCTTCTTGCCTCCTGTGGATTGCACTGCTGGGGTCACACAGATCCCTGAAACTGGTGCCTAACTTGTGGGGCATGACCCTTGAAGAAGGTAAGAAAAAGTTTCCTGAAAACAGAAGCAGAGAGGGTACAACTTCGGTCCTCGGCCCAAGGAGTCATGACCGTAAGTGAGACAGTGAAATAGTAGGGTTCTTCTCGGTCCTCTGAGGTGAAGTATTTCATACAGCTATTAAGATGTATGTTTAGATCAGGGAAATGAAATATTCAGAGCAACAGCTCTAAAACTTTGTATAAGTGACTGTAAAATTCAATCCTTGGTTTTCTGAACAAGGAACCACTGATGTTGAAAACTGGAAACACATAGAAGCTACTGTAAAAAGTGCCTATAAAAGGGGACATAAAATTCTTGTCCACCGTTTTGCAATCTGGACTGCAGTGATGCTTGGATCCCCTTCAGGAAGGCCATAAGGATCCTCAAAACACATCTTGGCAAGGGATGAGGCAGGATAGAGGCTGCATTGCTGCCGATCCTTGCCTTTGCCCATGGAAAACACTGGGCTCAGGAATGGCTCTTTCATGGGGAAAAAAAAATTAAGCAGGCCCAACTTCTAGAACAGGAACCATTCCCACAAAGACATACAGAACCTTCAGTCAGTGCTTAGAATTTCTGTAATTCATAAAAGGGCAAAAACTAAGCTTCCACTGTTACGTGATTTCAGGGGCATAGACGCTACCATGAGATCAATGGAGGTCCTCCAGACAGGGCCAAGGACATTACGTTATTATATTTAGTTTAAAATACTGCTTTTCCTCTATTCTTTAACATCCCGATGATAAGGAACATTTTTGCATTCCCTGTTCCTACTTTAAACAATCTACACTCAATGACCCTATTATCAAGGGAAAGTTTTATCACCTGGGATGAAAAATAACACCATTATATGTCAATGTTATATACATCAAGCCCTTAGACTGGTGCTGGTTAAATTTCCTGAGGTATGAATCATTCATTATGGATTCATGGATGGCATTCTCCTCTCCTGTTCACCCAATCAATACTTAAATGAATCCTTAACTCTCATGGTAAATAAACTTTAAAAAGCAACATTTAAAAATTACTCCAGATAAAATACAAAAGCCATCACCGTGTAATTATTTAGGATATCAACAACAAATTCGCCATCATCTTCTCAGCTTAAAACTTCACAAACAATGTACCCTCAGTCATGGGGAGTCCTGGCAGGTGTCAGACAGGGAAATTGAACTGGGAAAAGAGACAAGAATGGTTCAGATTGACATGGGAGGCTCATTGTCAACAGATTTAAAATAAAGTACAATTTAGGAAGAAGTTTCCAGGCAGCAATCAGTGCAATCCATCCATTTCCAGGTGCACAATAAAGCTTAAGGTGTGACTACGTAGAAACTCTTTAACAAAGTACATTTGACCAAATCTAGTGCGGTCTCCAGCCAATAGCATACAGGTAACCAGGCAACAAAGCACGGGTAACATCTCTCCTAAGGATGGGTGGTGGTCGAAGGAGGGAGGAATCTTTTGGGGGAATTTGGGTGAGGTCTGCCCTACAGATAGCAAAGGTCATCAGGTTGTTAACAAAATCCATTCTCAGCCTTCTGGATGGGAAAACAGGTAATTCATTTCCTCCATTGAGAAGCGGTCCCTGTGTGTTTAACATTTGTGGTTTCCTTCTTACTCATGCCTACTAGAATTTATATATCAACAGGTAATGATATCATGGAACACTATGAATGTCATAGTTCTCCACAATGATCTGTATGCAACTCCTTACTTATAAGAAAGTATAGGCACGATGGTGATGAGAAGGTCATGTCCTCAACAACTTACTGCTAAAGAGTCTGTAGAAATCACTGTGAAATTAAGTAAAGTACGTGTTGATTACTTGTTCAGTACTGATAATAGCTGGCAGGTAGCAATAGCATGTTACAGGGTCTACAGATAATTTTTACATTAAATATCCCCTTTTAGGATTTTTGAAGATACTCCATAGATATTACCTAAAATTACATCTAAAAATCCTACTGCTGTCATTTTGAACATGTCTACAGATGGCTCTTCAAAGTATAAAGAGCTTATGTTTTATTTACAAATTCCACATCCTCCACAAAGACACTGCCTTCTCGCTTTTCATGGATCATTACTTGTCCAGTGGTGGAAGTCACAGAGACCCCCACAACTGCTGAAAGTGTCCATCAGTTCTATGAGTTTTTCTGGATTCTTTATAGAGTCTTTCATATAGAGAATCATTTCAGCTGAAAATAATAACACCTTTACTTTTATTTATTTTTTATTTTTTTACAGCTCTGCAACCTGGAAGAGACAGAAACCGGCTGAGTTGTGTGAAAGAGGCTCAGGCAAACCAAGCTGCCTGGAAGAGACGCAAGAGCCTCTTTACTCTGCCTGCAAGTCGCTCAGCGAGCTCTGTGTTTCTAAATTGTGTAGGCAGTCCCTTGCTGAGGGTGGCTTTGGTGACACATCTGACTTTGAGTCATTTCTGTTCCTGTGAGTAACCCCTTCCCCATACTACTGTTAGCAGCACTGATAGAACTCACTGGTTCACTGAAGTTGAACTTGGTGAGGATCATTACTTTAGTCTGCCATTGGCTCCATACCTCAGGCCAGTAGGCATTTGCTTACATCTCCTCAAGAATAATGTAACAAAATATAGCTGGCAACCAAGACAAGGACTGAGAGAACAAAAGAGGACTTTGGGGAAAGTAATTATACTGTATTTTATATGAGTAGCAAGGCATGCAACTGAGGCTGAATAGCCTGAGTGTGGAGCACCCAAGGAGTAATCCCAACATGGCTACCTATATGGTATAGAATCGTGTGCCTTCCTGATATGATATATATATGATATATGATATTTATATATGTCTCATATATGTGATATATTGTTATTATAATATGTGATATATTATGATATGTCATAGATATGATATGATATGAGTGTTGTAATATGATACATATTAGATATAGAGATCATAAACATCCTTGCTTGCATATCTCAGGACCCACTGTATGAGCTATACAACACACACACACACACACACCATCTCAGGACTCCTACATCTCAGGTCCTGAGATGTGCAAGCAAGGATAAGTCCTCTACCAGAGGTATAATTCTAGGTTAAGAGTCTTCAAGGGAAACCCTTGTGAGGCTGCCTTCCTCTGTGTGGTATGGCATGACTTGCCTTCTTGATGACTAGCATCCAATGATACCCTAAAAAAGATGAAAACAAGAAGGCAGTGTCTTTGTGGAGGATGTGGAATTTGTATATAAAACATAAGCTCTTTATACTTTGAAGAGCCATCTGTAGACATGTTATGGTATGTGAGAATAACACATAAGGAACAAGAGCATCATCAGGTGACCACAGAGGTTTCATGGCTATTGCTATGCGCAGTTGAAACAAAAACAAAAAACCTGAGCCTAAAGCCAAGATGGTTATTCAGTGGGAAGTTGCTTGTGTATTGAAAAAGTGAGACAGAGATGCTGACTTCCTGTTTCTTACAGTTGCCAGGATACAAAAGGAAGTTAGATCTTGGAACCCACTGGAGGAATCTGCAAGTGAGGAGAAAGTAATGAGGATTGTAACAAAACACTCACCTCAGGAGAACCCTTCATCAGAAAAGGAGAAACAATAATCTGTGATTCAGCATGCCAACCCACCCTCTCCCGCTTCCTGGCCCTGGCACTCCCCTACACTGTGGTGAACCTTCACAGGGCCAAGTGCATTTCCTCCCATTGATGACTGACTAGGCCATCCTCTGCTATACATATGCTGCTGGAGCCATGAGTCCCACCATGTGTACTCTTTGGTTGGTGGTTTAGTCCCTGGGAGCTCTGAGGTTACTAGTTACTTCATATCGTTGCTCATCCTAAGGGGCTGCAAACCCTTCAGCTCCTTGGGTCCTTTCTCTAGCTCCTTCATTGGGGACCCTGTGCTCAGTCCAATGGATGGCTGTGAGCCTCTACTTCTATATTAGTCAGGTACTGTCAGAGCCTCTCAGGAGACAGCTATATCAGGCTCCTGTCAGCCAGCACTTGCTGACATCCACAATAGTGTCTAGGTTTGATGAATTAATATGGAAAGGATTTCCAGGTAGAGCAGTCTCTGGGTTGTCCTTTCAGTCTCTGCTCCATAGTTTGTCTCTGCAACTCCTTAGATGGATATTTTGTTCCCTCTTGTAAGAAGGAATGAAGCATCTACACTTTGGTCTTCTTTCTTCTTGAGTTTTTTGTAGTTTGTGGATTGTATTTAGGGTATTCTGAGCTTCTGGGCTAATATCCACTTATAAGAGAGTGGTCTTTTGTGTGTTCTTTTGTGATTGGGTTACCTCACTCAGGATGATATTCTCCAGATCCATCCATTTCCCTAAGAATTTCATAAATTCATTGTTTTTAATAGCTGAGTAGTACTCCACTGTGTAGATGTACCACATTTTCTGTATCCATTCCTCTGTTGAAGAACATCTGGGCTGTTTCTAGTTTCTGGCTATTATAAGTAAGGCTGCTATGAACATAGTGGAGCATGTGTCCTTATTACATGTTGGAGCATCTTCTGTGTATATGCCCAGTAGTGGTATAGTTGGTTCCTCCAGTAGAACTATGTCCAATTTGCAGAGGAACTGCCAAACTGATTTCTAGAATGGTTGTACCAGCTTGCAATCCCACCAGCAATGAAGTAGTGTTCCTCTTTCTCCACAACCTCTCCAGCATCTGATGTCACCTGAGTTTTTGATCTTTGCCATTCTGACTGGTAATGAGGTGGAATCTCAGGGTTGTTTTAATTTGCATTTCCCTGATGACTAAGGATGTTGAATATTTCTTTAGGTGCTTCTCACCTGCCACGCCCACTCATCTACTCCAGTTACATCTGCAATATCAGGGGTAAAAGTCTGATCGCAGACAAGAGGCGTTATGACTTCAAAGGGAGTTTGTGCCTCCTGGGTATTCAGTCAGTTGTGGCATCCCCTAACTCAGAGGTAGCCCAAATATGTCCTTGCGAACTCGTGTGCTAGGTGCCCACCAAGATATGATTTATTAATAGGTAGACAAAATTGGACATTGCTCTCTGACTTTTACCAATGTTTCAACATCTTAGCCAAACACTGGCTTGGAATTTCATAAAGAATGTTACCCATCCAGACTAATTGCCTTTGGCATTGTGGGTAGGGCATTGAAGCTTACAGAATGGGAGACTTATCCCAGGGCAAGGTCAAGTAGAATCCTCATTCTCCATCATGTACTGCAGCTGAACCACTCCTAGGAATTAGCAAGAAAGATACTAGTCTCTACTAGCCTAGAAGATTAGCATAGTGGGCGTTTTACTAAGGATGGGCAGGACCTTGAGTCGAGTGTCTAAGTGAGAGACAGTGTGTAGCAGTCAGCATTCTAGATTAGAGATTCAAGCCTCTACCCTCCTGGCTGGCGCACTGGCAGCCCCCCAACCCCCAGGACTCCAGCCAGGCCCATGCAGGTCCCTGCAATGAACCCAGTTCATGGCACTCAGCCATTTGTTATTCCTCAGTTGAGAATTCTTTGTTTAGCTCTGTACCCCATTTTTAATAGGATTATTTGATTCTCTGGAGTCTAACTTCTTGAGTTCTTTGTATATATTGGATATTAGCCCTCTGTCAGATATAGGATTGGTAATGATCTCTTCCCAATCTGTTAGTTGCCATTTTGTCCTATTAACAGTGTCCTTTGCCTTACAGAAGCTTTGTAATTTTATGAGGTCCCATTTGTCAATTCTTGATCTTAGAGCATGAGCTATTGGTGTTCTGTTCAGGAAAATTTCCCCTGTGCCCATGAACTCCAGGCTCTTCCCCACTTTCTTTTCTATTAGTTTCAGTGTATCTAGTTTTATGTGGAGATCCTTGATCCACTTACACTTGAGCTTTGTACAAGGAGATAGGAGTGGATCAATTTGCATTCTTCTGCATGCTAACTACCAGTTGAGCCAGCACCATTTGTTGAAAATGCTGTCTTTTTTCCACTGGATGTTTTTAGCTCCTTTGTCAAAGATCAAGTGACCATAGGTGTGTGGGTTCATTTCTGGGTCTTCGATAAACTGAGGAAATCCAAAAAATGATCAGATCCTACTACAAAAGCCTATACTCAACAAAACTGGAAAACCTAGATGAAATGGACAATTTTCTAGACAGATACCAGGTACCAAAGTTAAATCAAGATCAGAAAATGATCTAAACAGTCCCATATCCACTAAAGAAATAGAAAGAGTCATTAATAGTCTCCCAACCAAAAAACCAGGACCTGATGGGTTTAGTGCAGAGTTTTATCAGACCTTCAAAGAAGACCTAATACCAATACTCCTCAAACTATTCCACAAAATAGAAACAGAAGGTATTCGACCCAATTCATTCTATGAAGCTACAATTACTCCAATACCTAAATCACACAAAGACCTAACAAAGAAAGAAAACTTCAGACCAATTTCCCTTATGAATATCAATGCTAAAATACTCAATAAAGTCTTGCAAACAGAATCCAAGAACACATCAAAACCATCATCCATCATGATCAAGTAGGCTTTATCCTAGGGATGCAAATGATAGTTCAATATATGGAAATCCATCAAAGTAATCTACTACATAAACAAACTCAAAGGAAAAAAAACATATAATCATCTCATTAGATGCTGAGAAAGCATTTGACAAAATCCAACATCCCTAAAAAAAATGATAAAAGTCTTGGAAAGATCAGGAATTCAAGGCTCATACCTAAACATAGTAAAAGCAATATACAGCGAATAGTAGCCAACATCAAACTAAATGGAGAGAAACTTGAAGCAATCCCACTAAAATCAGGGACTAGACAAGGCTGCCCACTCTCTCCCTATCTATTCAATTTTGTACTTGAAGTCCTAGCCAGAGCAATTAAACAACAAAAGGAGATCAAAGGGATACGAATTGGAAAGGAAGATCAAATTATCACTATTTGCTGATGACATGATAGTATATTTAAGTGACCCCAAAAAATCCACCAAAGAGCTCCTAAACCTGATAAACAACTTCAGCAAAGTAGCTGGATATAAAATTAACTCAAGCAAATCAGTGACCTTCCTCTACACAAAGGATAAACAGGCTGAGAAAGAAATTAGGGAAACAACACCCTTCACAATAGTCACAAATAAAATAAAATACCTTGGTATGTCTCTAACTAAGCAAGTAAAAGATCTGTATAACAAGAACTTCAAGTCTCTGAAGAAGGAAATTGAAGAAGATCTCAGGCGATGGAGAGATCTCCCATGCTCGTGGATTGGCAGGATTAATATAGTAAAAATGGTCTTCTTACCAAAGGCAATCTACAGATTCAATGCAATCCCCATCAAAATACCAACTCAATTCTTCACAGACTTGGAAAGAGCAATTTGCAAATTCATCTGGAATAACAAAAAACCTAGGATAGGGAAAACTATTCTCAACAATAAAAGAACCTCTAGTGGAATCACCATCCCAGACCTTAAGCTGTACTACAAAGCAATTGTGTTAAAAACTGCATGGTATTGGTACAGTGACAGGCAGGTGGATCAATAGAATTCCATGATTTTTAAATGAGTGCTTTTTGTTTCTTTTTTTGTCTTATTAGTAATTTGCTCATTTATTCTGATTTTTGTTTTTGTGATTTTATTTTTATTTTTGAAAGACTGGAGGAGAGAGAACATAAAGTTTAGTTTGTAGCAAGTTGGGGAAGTACTGAGAGAAGCTGGGAAAGCAGAAAGCATAATCAAAATATACTGTAAAACATTTTTAAAAAAATAGTTTGTACTGTTTTAATGTTTTCTTTCTCCTGTCTATTTTTATTAATTTGTTTTTTCCTCTATCTTTTCATTAGTTTGACTAGGGGTTGATTGGTCTTGTTTATATTTTCAAAAAAATACTCCTTTGTCATTGATTTGGGGGTTGTTTACATTTCATTAATTTCTACACTGATCTTAGTTGTTTGTTTACATTAACTGAGTTTAGATTGGGCTTTTTCATATTCTTCTAAGGTCCTATAGTATATTGTTAAGCTATTTATTTTAAATCATTTGGATTTATTTGAAATCCACTTTTTTTTTTTAAATGTAGACATTAGTATTTATCATCTTCCATCTTAGAACTGATTACCCCACAGGTTTAAGTAGGAAGTATTTCCATTTTCATCTTATTCTAATGTGTTTTTAATTCATTATTGATTCCTTTGATGACATATTAATCATTCAATAGTATGTTGTTCAATCTCCATGAGTAATTTGTCTCATTATTGACTTTTTGTTTGATTCCATTATGGTTGTCTACAAGAAATTATCTCAATGTTACTACATTTCCTACATTTCTGTCCTATTATAGGATATAGTTGAAAGAACATTCCATGGGCAGCTGAAAAGAATGTGTGTTCTTCAGAGTTTGAATGGAGTATTCTGGAGAGTTCTGCAGTATCCATTTGATCAGTGTCATTTCATTGAGCAATTACTATTTATTTTTTAGGAATGACTTGCACTGACTAGGGTACAGAAGTCACTGTCTGTTACTGCATGAAGATTAATCTGTGTCTTTGCAGCCAGCAGTATCTGTATTGGGATATTTGGTAGGCTCATGCTGAGCATATGTAAATTTAAAACTGTAATGGCATTTTGATAAATTGTTGGCCCAATCAGTATGAAGTGGCTTTATATTTACTGATTAATTTGGTCTTGAAACATCTTCTAACAGATATTAGACTAATGACACTTAGAAAAATGTTTTTAAGAGCTGGAGAAATGGCTCAGCAGTTACAAATGCATACTATTCTCCTACAGGACCCAAGGTTGGAGAAAGAGATACTGGGAAAACCACAGTTTGGCACTTGAGTATAAAAGTGATAGGATGCGATTTTTAAAACACCAGAGAAGTAATTTTATTTTGAAAATTCTGCTGTGTCGGAGGCTCAGTGGTCCCAGATTCTCTATGAACCAAGCTGGGGAGGAAAGACAGAACAAGGGTCACGGTGCTAGATGATAAAACCAGGCCATCAGAATACCTCCAGACTGCAGGAAAGAAACAGCAACACCCTGAGTACTCAGAATGGTGAAAACCTGATTAGAGACAGAACCTGACCCCTGGAGCAATGTCCAGAGAAGTAACCAGCATTGGACCTGACTAGGAAAGATCACCACCCATAGACAAAAGACGTGTCTGTTCACCACCCATACACAAAAGACGTGTCTGTTCACGTCCTTTCCTCACTCTTGATTGGATTATTATATTGCTAGTTTTTTAGAGTTTTCTATCTTTTCCAGATGTTAATCTCTTATCAGGCATATGATTTTCAAATATTTTCTCACATTCTTTGGCGAGTCTTCTTACACTTACAATGTCTTTTGATGGGCCAAATTTCAATTTTCATAAAGTCTCATCTGTCTGTTTTTGTTTTGTTTCCTTCACATGTGATATCAATTTAAAAAGTCATTGGAAAATCCAGTATCATGAAGCTTCTGCTGTATATTTCTAAGAGTTTTATAGTTTGAGGTCTTATATTTAGATTTGTGGTACACTTCAAATTATTTTTCATATATAGTCTTAAGCTTATCTTTTGGATGTGAATATCCAGTGACCCAGAACCACTGAATGCAAAGACTGTTTCTTCCCACATTGAATCCCTTTGGCACCATTTCCAAAACCATCTAACCATCTGAGAGGGCTGAGTTTTGAACTTTTCATTTTATTGCCTTCATGAGTGCATTTGTCTGTATATTTTGTTGTAATATTTGTCAATATTACACTGTTTGAAGCATTGAAATATGTATCCCCCATCTTTGTTGTTCTTATTAAGCATTGTTTGGATATTTGAGTTAAATATAGGTACTGAAATGGGCATCCAATTACAGTTTTATGACAATTAGAAGCCCACTGATCAATTAAATCAAACTAAAATATGTCAAGTATCAGGAAGAGACAATAATGTCTTGAAGAAAAAAAAAGACATATTAGTATTAAGCAGGAAATGGCGTTGCAAAAGCTGAAGAAATACATTTTGAGAAGGAAGATGTGAAGTCTGAGTGCAGAGAAGACGAGAGAAAACACAAGGCAGAAGGAGCCATCTGGGAGAATTTGGAAGACAGAAACTCACTTCCCTCTCTGTTTCCAGGGAAACATCATGCAGGAGGAGCCATTTAGGATTTGAAATATGGTAGCATTCTAAAATATGGTGAGAACAAGACAGGGATGGTAGGCAAACTGATAGATTGGAAATAGCCAAGGTTGGGAAGTCTGAATATATATCCCATGTGAAGGAGACTGGATGCTGTCAGAACATGAGACTGGCGCGAGGTTCAGGGGCCTTGTCTCTTTTCTGAAGACACTGGGGGAATCTTCAAATCTGCCTAAGAGCAGAGTACAGAGTTCTGCTCATTATTTGCTACATTTTTATTTTCAGAAGAAAAGGTATGTGCTCTATGATATAAGAGAGCATGAAGATGACAAATGAGGTCACCTCTGCATGGTTAAAGAGAAGTGTTTTCACTTTCTTAGAAGTTATTATATATTGTATACTTTGTATACAGGATCCATTATGTATAGCCTCGACTGGGCTCAAATTTATGATCCCCCTGCCTCTGACTCCCATGTACAGGGATTATACGTATGCACCAGGAAGCCAGGCTCCTAAATTTTCTACAAAATGTTACTATTGTAAGTAAAGAAGAAGAAACAGTAAGTTGCTGTGGTCACAGAAGTACTTACTATGGGAACGACCCAAGTGAGTGTTCTAGAAAGGCTAACGAGTCCTGAGTGGGCAAGCACGTGAATACAGAAGCATTGGCTCCTGTGAAGTAGGGCCCAGTTACATATTTAAAAGCAAGTAAGAGAGATCCGTAGACGGTGACATTTCTTTCCATTTCACTCAGCTGTTGGCAGCAGCCATATCCCCTCTCCCCTAATTCAAAGCAGAGAAACAGCCAAACTATTAAAAAAATGTGCAAAATCTATGAATAAGTAAAATGTGGCTACAGTGTATCCCCATTAGATAAGTGGTTTTAACAACTCAGACTCCTTTCTACAAGTATTCCTCGAGAAGTAATTCGAAAGTTCCGAGTTCTAAGACCCTTTCTTTGGACATATCCATAGACATAGGTACAGGGGCTTAGTCTCTTTTCTGAAGACACCAAAGGAGTCTTTAAATCTGCCTAAGAGCAGAGTACTGAGTTCTCTCTTCAGTATTTGCCCCATTTTTATTTTCAGAAGAAAAGGTATGTGCGCTATGATATAAGAGACCATGAAGACCACAAAGAGGTCACCTCTGCATGGTTAAGCAAAAAGAAGTATCACTCTCTATCACATAACGGGGAAATGAGCAGCATAGGAGAGGGAGGCCCCCAAAACTGTCTGGGATGGAATGGCCCCCACATACCAAATACATATGTTACAGTCTGGACCCCCCAGGACTTTAAGAAATGTATATTTCTATGGGTCATGAGAATACGGAAGCCTTACCCTTGTACAGGCAGACTCCAGGAGCTTCACCTCTGTGATGAGGACAGACCACGGAGGCATCTGTCTGTTATAGGGAAGAGAGTCCTCACTGGAGCTCACTCATGCTAAACCATTGTCTGAAACATCTACCATCTAAAAGTATGGAAAAGTAATGTGTGTGCTTTAGGCTAGCCAGCTTTGTGGTCCTTGTTATGGGAACCCAGGCCCTCGAAGAAAACTTCCTTCCTCTCAGTCGCTCCTGTTCCCACTGGCTGAACCAGTGAGAGGGGGAACTGTGCTCCTCTGAATTCTACATAAGGTTCCAAACACTACATTGCATGGATATTGCATGGATATCTGGAAGCTGGAAGCCTCCTGTCAGAAAAGTGTTATGTATGTATTCATCTCTCAGTCGTAAAAGGGAAGCAAGGAGCTACCATATCCTAACCATGCTACCAAGCCCTCCAGAAACATGCCAAGCACAAAGTCACAAAGCTCCACGATAGTCAAGGTGTATCCACACAAAGCAAACAAGTAAAATGTACACTACTGTCATGGTGCACAGAGGAAGAGATGGCTCCTGCATCTGAAGCACAGATATACTAAGACCTCCCGGGTCCAGGAACTTGAGGGAAAATGAGATCGCCACAAACAAGGATCTAGGTTTGATTCAACAGAGGCAATAGTGATGCTCATCCCAGTGTATGTCGGGGGGACAATAAGCAGTGTGTCTGTGCATGCATGTGCATATATGCACGTATGTACATGTATGCTTGCATCTTTCTGTGTGTGTATATGTATACATCTGTGTGTGTTTGTGTGTTAAAGGCGTTAGAGGTTATAAATGTGGAAACAAATGAGTGAACAAGTAGATTGAGAGTTAGGAAGGAGAGTGACCCTTGCATAAAAGCCTACCAATATTCTATTTCAAATATCAGGTTTTAGGCTACTCTAATTTTTCATGTATTTTTATTAGCTCTTTGAGGATTTTGTACAATATGTTTTGATCATATCCATCTCTTTCCAGAAACTCTTCCTAAATCCAATCCCTCTTTCCCTACTCACCCAATTTCCTTTTCTCTTGTTGCGGTTAGTTTTTGTTGTTTTGCTGACACCAAGGACAATTTGTACTTCCCAAATATACTTAGATGTGTGATTTCCATTGGAGCATGGTCTACTGATCAAGGGTTACCCTGTTAGAGCAAACTGACCCTCCCTCTCCCAGCATCTTACAGTGGCCAATAGCTCCTCAACTCTCAACTCCCCCATCCATGCTGGAATGTGGCCGTTTGCACAGGTATTGTGTGTACTGCCTGTCTCTGAGATCATATGTGCAAATGCCCTGTTGTATCCAGAGGACATTGCTTCTTTGTATTCATGAATCTTACTCTGTCTCTTACAGTCTTTCTGAGCCTTCTTCCACAATAATTGGAGAAGGGGTATAGTGTATGTGATCCACTTAGGGCCAAGAGTTCTGTAGTTTCTAAGTCTCTGCACCTTGGCCAATGCTGGGTCTCTGCACCCTGGCCAAAGCTGGGTCTCTGTTAATTGCCGTCCACTGTAAAAGAAGCTTCGCTAATGAGGGTTGAGAGATGCATGATCTATGTGCATAATGGTAAGTCATTAGGAGCTGGCTTAATACTATGTCCATTTAGCAAATTAATAGTAGTGAGTGCTCACAGTGGTTTTTAAGAAAGTTCTTGAATGATCTAATCTTTATTTTGAAAGAAAAATGTCTCTAGAAAAGAAGACAATATCTAACACAGAGAACCTATATTAAAGAAAATTAACAAGAAAACTATCCTGAAGAAATGAAGGAGAAAGGGTGGGCAATTTTATGGACATTTGGAAGCATATGTTTGTAATTTATACATTTATGATAGGGTGGGTGTTTGTTCACTCACTCTGTATCCCTGAAAAAGGTAAACCAAGCAACAGATGGAAGGTTTACCCCCAATGAGAGCCAGAAGGCAAGTTTTGCTGAAATTCAGTGTCTCAACTGCAGAGAACCCCAGTGTGTGTGGTGGGGGGGAAGGGGGGCGATGGGGAATCATGGGAAGAGAGGCAACAGATGCCCAATAAAGCTAAAAATCTTATTATCCAAAAGAGAAAAAATTTTAAAAAAAGAAAAAGAAGAAAAAAGCAGAAAGGGATTTTATAATTTAGCATTTTAATATTGAAAGCCGTGTAAGATGAGAAATTACAATCCTCACTTATGATTAAAGTAATTCATAATATACAAAGAAGGTTCTTAGAGAAAACCCTGTGAAGGTATTGAGAGACTCAGTTATTAGGTGGATCATCAAGAATGTTGAAAGCCCCCAGGATATGGACCTAGGCTGAAGAGATGAGGCAGACTTCAGGTAAGTGCTATTGCCCTCAGAGATGTGTGCAAAGAGGTTGTAAACCCAAAGATAATAATGGTCCAAATGAATAAGGAAGTTCTGATTTGAGCCATTTCAGCAGTACCATGCATGGTGCAGAACACAGCCTGACAGCATATGGGGAAAACAGAAAAAATGCAGGCCCCATCTCATGATCCTTTCATGCGTCTGATGCCAAGTCTGGTACCCCCTGCCAAACCCAGGACTAGGACAGCCATGATTCTGGAGGCCCCCTCTGGTGATCCCAACAATCTTACTCTGCCCTCTGAGGTCAACATACTTCCCTGCACCCACTTCCCTCTGAGAATGTTCAAGCAACTCCTCTATCCCAAGAAACACAATTCTGATATTTAACACCTTTGGAGCCTTCTTCCTGTAAAGTTCCTGATTCTTTGAGGCCTGGCTATTTGATAGCGTCTTTATTACTATCAGTGACCCATCTCCTGGTTACTTCTCCTAACCCCACAGGGTTTCTTGAGTCCCTGTACTCTTCTGTTCCTTTCTCCATCTTCACTAAATTCACCACCCAACACACAAGCTTGAGCTCCTCACCTGCACTCCTCGGGGTCCACCCTCAGTCACGCTCTACATCCTTCACCTCCAGAAATGGAAGACATCGGGATTGCTTTTCAAATTCATTCTCAAACGTGATTTTACCTTCTAACTCCTTTCTCGGGTACCTCCGATTTTGCAAGTCAATTAATATTATTCATTATGACATGAGTTCTTCAGACTAAGAACTATACAGAGGTACAGCTTCATTGTCATGATGTATAGTTTCCTTCCTCGGTTATTCTTTTATTTAATGGATCCTAGAACACATGTATATCCATGTTCTGGATAAGACAAGGATAATGTCTTACTTTTCTCTGTGTTGTTGTGATAAAGCCATGACCAAAAGCACCATGTGTGTGCTTTTGGAGTTTAATTAAGCTTAAGGTTTATAGTACATCATTGGCAAAACTCAGATCAGGAACTCAAAGACAGAACCTGAAGGCAAGAACTGAAATGAAAGCCATGGAAGAATGCTGATTACTCACTCTCTCCCTAGGGCTTGCTCAGATGGCTTTCTTACACAATCCAGGACTGCCTTCCCAGAACCACAATTGTTGGGCCTTCCCAAATGAATCACTAACTGAAAAAAAATGTCCCACATACTTGCCTTCGGGCCAATTTGGAAGAAGGAATATATTGATTGATATTCCCCTCTTCCCATATATATCTTAGGTTTGTGTCAGGTTGTCAAAAATGAACTAGCACAATTAATCTCTCGTCAACCTGACACACAAGTACATAAATAACCTTTTCTTTACCCCCCCCCAAATTACATGTTGATGTTAATATCACAGTTTAAAATAAGTAACATTAAGTCCCACAGTTCTTTTAAAAAAAATAAAATAAAACTCAACATTCAGATGTCTAACTTCTCTTTAAAAATATCCAAAGTCTCTTTCAAGGTCTCTCAACCATGGGCTCCTTAAAAATCAAAAGTAAATTACATAATTCTTGTGACAAAGGGTAAGAATTAGAGCGCAGTCACAACCAAAGCAAAGCCAAACTTCAACAGTGCTAATCACTAAATGTCTGACATCTGAAGCTCACATTCTCCAGGGTTCTAAGCGTCTTGGGCAGCTCCACTTATCCACACTCCTCTTCGTCCACAGTATGCACAACTTGTCTTATAGGCTCAGGCCAATTTCACTCCACAGCTGCCTGCCAACCTTGGCAATGAGTCATTCCACCGTCATGGCATCTCCAATATGCTGAGGTCTCCACAGAAATCAACTTCACCAAGTCGCAACTTCTTACCATGACCCCTTCAGCCCTGGGGTTTACAGTGGAATTGAGGCTACGCTTTCAGCAATGTCCTCCCCTGACCTCTCATGAGGCCAAGCCTTAGCTGCTCTCCACGATTGCTTCATGCCTTCAAAACCACGACCACATGGGAGTCTCTGACACATTACCAAGTGCAGTTGTCAACATCAGAAGCAGGCTTGACACAATCTGGACCACAGCTTCTGTGCAATGACCCTGAGAAAATATTCCAATAAGATTTCAGCCCAATGATTTTGGTCTTTTCTTAATCACATCTGATTTCTCAGCCACAGCTAATGAGCATTGATTATCCCAATAAAACAGAGGTTTATCTTCAGGGCTTATGGTCTCTTGTTAGTTGCTGTTGAGTCTTCAACCCTAGTTAATAAGAAAGCACAGGTTTTTTGATTCAAAGCATCACATGAATGACCCTGATAAAGTCTTTGAGGGACTGCCAACTTCCCTCTAAAAGTTCCCAAGCCAGGCCTATATCACTTGCACTGCCCTGAACAGTATCTTCACATAACCACGATAGCTCATTAAGCTCTGAATACTCACTTACCTTCCCAGCCCAAAGTTCCAAGCATTTCCACAATCAGCTCCAAACAGTGTGGCCAGGTCTGTCACAGCAATATCCCATAACCCTGGTACCAATTTCTGAGCCAGTTTGGTTTCATGTTGCTATGATAAAACTATGACCCAAAGCAACTTGGTGCAGTCAGGACAGGAATTCAAGTCTGGAACTGACACAGAAATCCTGAAAGTTTGCTGACTACTGAGTCATGAGTGAATGGCTCACCCTGCCTTATTATACAACCTAGAACCACCTCCCCAGAGTAAAACCACCCACAGTTAGCTGGGTCTTCCCAGGTGTCTTAGTTAGGGTTTTACTGCTGTGAACAGACACCATGACCAAGGCAACTTTTATAAAGGACAACATTTAATTGGGGCTGGCTTACAGGTTCAGAGGTTCAGTCCGTTATCATCATGGCAGGAAACTTGGCAGCATCCAGGCAGATATGGTGCTGGGGAAGAAGCTGAGAGCTCTAGGTCTTGATCAGAAGGCAGCCAGAAGATTGACTCTTCTGTATTGGGTGGAGGTTGAGCACTAGGAGCCCCCAAAACCCACCTACACAGTGACACACCTCCTCCAGCAAGGCCACACCTCCTAATAGTGTCAGTTGCCTTGAGACAAGCATATTCAAACCACCATAGCATGTCAATCACAAATCAAGAAAGATGTCCCACAGACATTCCTACAGAGCAATTTGACGGGAGCGATGTCTCAGTTGAGATACCTTCTTCCCAGACATGTCTAGTCTTGTGTTGAGGTGAGGGAGACTCACCAACCCAGATGTAGAATGAGCACCAAGGAGGAGGCGGAAGTGAAAGAAGAGAGTATTCAAAATATCAACATAAAAACAGTGAATGCTTAACACAAGCTTTCTCTCGACCAGAAGGCAGAGCTAGACAGAAGGCAACTAACATTTGGATGTGGACAGAAAGAGAGAAAGAGAGACAGAGACAGAGACAGAGACAGAGACTCACACATGGAGAGAGGCAGAGAAACAGAGAGAGACAGAGACAGACAGAGACACAGAAAGAGACAGACACACACAGAGACAGAGGCAGAGAGACAGAGAAACAGAGAGAG
>NW_022196893.1:23910969-23920075 GCF_008632895.1 Mastomys coucha
CAGAGGCAGAGAGACAGAGAAACAGAGAGAGACAGAGAGACAGAGACAGACACACAGAGACAGAGAGAGACAGAGACACAGAAAGAGACAGACAGACACACACATATACACACAGAGAGAGACAGAGAGAGAAGAGAATGAGTCCACTTGGAGATGCCCTCACTTTCAAATAAGATATGGTCTCACTGTCACTGGTCTGGAACTCACATTATAGACCAGGCTGGCCTTGAATTCACAGAGATCTGACTCTTAAATGCTGGGATTAGATGTGAATCACCACGCCAAGCTGTATTAGACAAGTATTTGACCAATTGTTGTGGCGAATATGTGAGGAAGAAAGGCTAATTCCAGCTCACACTTTCAGAGGTAACAGTCCATCCTGATAGGGTGTGTGTGTGTGTGTGTGTGTGTGTGTGTGTGTGTGTGCATGTGTATGTGCATGTGTGTGTCTGTGTGTGCATGCATATGTATGTGTGTGCATATGTGTGTGTACATGTGTATGTGCATGTGCATGCATATATATGTGTGTGCATATGTGTGTGTGCATGTGTGTGTGTGCTTAGAGCATGTAACATTGAAGAATCCAGGAAGCAGAGAAACAGAACAACAACCACACACATAGGTAGTGTTCAAATGCCCTAGGTGAGGGGATGTACCTGGTGGAGCACAACAAAGGCAGAGGAAATGAGCAAAACAAAACAACAAAATACAAGCACTCTACCTCAGTTATTACAGCCCACAGCATAACAAAAAGCCTTAGAAATTCTGAAAAGAAAATTGCTTGAAAAATTTTAGCCAGTTTCAGCGTTAAAATTGCATGACTACAGAAACGTTTGTCTCAATCCCGCTACATTTTTACCATCATCTGTAATTAAAAATCATTTTCCATTTTGAGGCTATCAGAACTTTATCAGACTAAGTTTTGGTCCTATGCACAAGCTAAATGGGAAGCAAGTCCCTGTAACCACTGGCAGCCCCAACAGGCAGAGTCATACTGACACTTCCACTGGCCTCAAAGCTAGAAGTTTGTGATACCTGAATCAGTACCTTACTCCACCCTCAGTCCCAGACCCACAAGTTAATTTGCTGTGGCTGAGTTAATGCCAGGAATAAGGAAGCTGTTTCACTTAAGTTGTTTTCTACAGCTTCAATGAGCAAGACATACCTACCTGTAAGTTCACTCTGTTCTGAAAGAAGAGCCGGCCATGCTAACTCTGTTTTTAGAGGATAGCAAGAAAAAACATCTCACATTTTGGAAACTAACTTGTGCCCCTGCTTCTTTGTGAGAGCTCTCTTCCTGGTTAGTTCATCCCTAGCACCCCAGTTTCCTAGCTTGCTTCACCCTCAAGTTCCACTCATGGGTATACATCTTAGTCACGGTTTCTATTCCTGCACAGACATCATGGCTAAGCAAGTTGGGGCGGAAAAGGTTTATTCAGCTTACTTCCATATTGCTGTCCATCACCAAAGGAAGTCAGGACTGGAACCCAAGCAGGTCAGGAAGCAGGAGCTGATGCGGAGGCCATGGAGAGATGTTTCTTACTGACTTGCTTCCCCTGGCTTGCTCAACTTACTTTCTTATAGAACCCAGGACTACCAGCCCAGGGATGACACCACCCACAAATGGCCCTCCCCTCTTGATCACTAAGTGAGAAAATGTCTTACAGCTGGATCTCATGGAGGCATTTCCTCAGCTGAAGCTCCTTTCTCTGTGATAACTCCAGCTTGTGTCAAGTTGACACAAAATCAGCCAGTACAATCGACCCCTTGTCAACTTGACACACAAACACATCACTATTAAGCCTCAACCCTTACTTTCTTATTCATCCCCAAGAACTAAATAACTTTAAAAGTCCCACAGTCTTTGCAAACTCTTACATATTAAAAGTTCAATCCCTTTAAAATATCCACTCCCTTTTAAAATTCAAAGTCTTTTTTACAATTAAAAGTCTCAGCTATCCATGCACCATCCATCCATCCCCCAAGAGTCTGCTCTGTGTGCCGTGGACGGCATTGTCCCAGATACAGCAGTCGGTACAAAGCGGGAATCCAACGTGCTTTTCTCCATTTGGGTCAGCAACGGCCCTTTCATCATGAGCAGCTCTGCCTCAGCAGCCAATGGGAATGATAGCAGTAAGTTCAAAGGTGACAATTGGAGCACAGGAGTTCTCTCCAGAGTCATCCATGTCTGAAAGCTACCCAGTGATGTCACTGAGGGTGAGGTCATCTCCCTGGCGCTGCCCTTTGGGAAAGATTATCAACCTCCATATGCAGGAGAAGAAGAACCATGCCTTCACTGAAATGAACACAGAGGAGGCTGCCAATCCTACGGTTAACTATGGTGGGGCCAGTGCTCGTGGGCAGCCTATCTACATCCAGTTCTCCAACCACAAAGAACTCAAAACCGACAGCTTGCCCAACCAGGCATGTGCCCTATTGGCCCCACAGGCCATGAACTCAGTCAAGTCTGGAAACCTGGCCTTGGCATCCTTCACTGCTGCCATGGATGCAGGGATGGCAATGGCAGGCCACAGCTCAGTGCTCAAGGTCATTGTGGAAAACCTTTTCTATCCAGTAACCCTGGACATGCTGCACCAGATCAAGTGACATGATTCTCCCATGTCCCTGGCCAACCCAGAGGGAGATACCTGTGTCTAGCAATATTTCCACTTGACCAAACACCTGAATCTTTCCCATTTATATGCAAGAGATATAGTTTTAAGTAACTTTAGAGCAATGATACAATCGTATGTGTGGACTCTAAGCTTCTGTGTCCCCTGCGCTTCTTCCTTCAGTGACCAACTTGCAGGTGGGCCCAGGCCAGGGCTGGAGAAAAAGCTCTGAGACTTGTGGGTCTCTACCTTCAAATTTTGGACCAAAGTTTTGTTTTCTGCCAGCCTCTGACTATGCCCTGTTGAGGGGCTGACCTCTAGGCCTAATGTCCGTCCTGGACACCCACCTCCATCCTAGCCTATTTCTATGGAAGGGGTTCCCTGCACCCTGTTTTTTTGAAAAGCGTGGAAGAGTGTAAATATTTATGATTTTACACCTGTGGGGCTGAGGTGGTTCGGCAGGTTTTTATGGTGACACATGTATATTTTGGTAATGATTACAGGCTAAGTATTGTCCTGGGGCTAGCCCTGGCCACATCTACCCCATCCCAGATGCTGTATTGAGAGGTGGGGGGAGGACCTTTCCATGAAAGCAGTTTAATAACCCTAAAAAAGTCTCTTAACTGTGGGCACCTCTAAAATACTTTCTTCCTTCAAGAGGGAAAAATACCAGGGCAGAGTCACAATCAAAAGCAGAATCAAACTCCAACGGGTCAATGTCTGGGATCCACTCACGATCTTCTGGGCTCCTCTAAGAGCTTGGATCGTTTCTCCAGCTCTGCCCTTTGTAGCACACATCTTGTCTTCTAGGCTCCAGCTGCCTGTACTCCACTGCTGCTGCTATTCTTGGTGGTCATCTTATGGTACTGGCATCTCCAAAACACTGCTATCTTCCACTGCAACTAGGCTTCACCAATAGCCTCTCATAGACTGTCTTCATGGTGCTGTGCATCAAATCCTTTGCATGACCCCTTCAGTCCTGGGCCATCAATTGCAAACTGAGGCTGCACCTTCACCAATGGCCTTCCATGGCCTCTCACTGTGCCGAGCCTCAGCTGCTCTTCATGACCCCTTCGTGTTGTCAAAACCAGTACCACCTGGGTGACTCTTACACATTAGCAAGTCCTGCTGCAGCACAAGGTACAACCTTGGCTATCTCTGGAGCACAGCCTCTTTGTGCTCTCAGAAAACACTTCCCAGAAGATGTCGCCTCAGTGATGCTGGTCTCTTCTTAATCACCACTAATTTCTTAGCTTCAGCTAACCAGCACCAATAGTCCCAGTAATACAAAGGACATGCTTTAGTAGTTCTGATATCTTGTTAATCACAGCTGATACTTCAGCCCTCGATAACCAAAACCACAGAATCTTCACAATCAAAACAGCAACAGCCCTGATAAGCATCTTTAAGCATCCCTCTGAAATTTCACAAGCCAGGCCTCCATCATTTGCACTGTTCTCAACATGATCTTCCAAGCTCCTACAGAACATCCCATAGAGTTCTTAACCAGTGGCTCTTCTAGCTCAAAGTTCTAAAGTCCTTCTACAGTCCTCCCCAAAACATGGTCAGGTTGTCACAGGAATACCCCACTATGCTGGTACCAATTTGTCTTAGGGTTTCAATTCCTGCACAAACATCATGACCAAGAAGCAAGTTGGGGAGGAAAGAGCTTATTCAGCTTACACTTCCACATTGCTGTTCATCACCAAAAGAAGTCAGGACTGGAACTCAGGCAGGTCAGGAAGCAGGAGCTGATGCAGAGGCCATGGAGGGATGTTCCTTACTGGCTTGCTTTCTTATAGAACCCAGGACTGCCAGCCCAGGGATGGCACCACCCACAATAGGCCCTCCCCTCCTTGATCACTAATTGAGAAAATGCCTTACAGCTGGATCTCATGAAGGCATTTCCTCAACTGAAGCTCCTTTCTCTGTGATAGCTCCAGCTTGTGTCAAGTTGCTACAAAACCAGCCAGTACAGTATGTGTCTGCTTCTGTCAGGAGTGAAGCCGGAGGGATCGTTGAGGGATGGTCTATGGTTGCCATGGCAACGATATCATGCAACAATGCTGGGCAGCCTTCCAGGAGCTGAGGTTGGAACCAGTGGTGCTAAAATACATCTATCAGAGGTAACAAAGAATTCTCTGCATAAGCATTTCTGTAAGACCCATCACCTGCATGGATCCTAAAGCAAAGGTGCAGGGTTGGAAATCTGGGGCTGGGGATATAGGCCTAAGACTGTCCTGTTACATATTATGGTCTCTGTTTCTCTGTTGTATCCCTTTGAATAAGGCCAAGACTCCTCCCAAATAGATGATAGCATCCGGATACTAAGTTGAAAGCTGATGCAGGGTCTGACCTAGCGGAGCCTTTGCCTAAGATTCGTCTAGGATTTAAAGTCACTTCCTCATATTTTCCTTCCATGCCATCTCTAATAAGTAAGTTCCTTGTTCTGAATTCACTGTTTCTATTAAAGCTATTCCCCTATTAATATTTTATATATATATATATATATATATATACATATTACATAGTAAGTATTTAATAATATTTATTTAAATATAATTAAGCATTCAAGTTGAGCTTCTCAACCCATCTTCAAACTGAGATTAAACAGAAACCCCTATCAGATCTGCAGTGATAATTAGGGGTAAAGTGTTTGCTACCCAAGCACAAGGTCTTGAGTTTAGATCCCAGCACCGACATAAAATCAGAGTGTGGTGGTGCATCTATTTGAAACCCAAGCATTTAGATGGGCAGAGGCTGATGATTTCCCAAAGCTCACTGACCAGCCATTCAAGCCAATCACAAAGCCCTGGGTTCAGTGAGAGACGCTGTCTCTGAAAATAAACTGGAGAGAGATAGAGGAAGACCTACACTCACATGTTCCCCAAGCACAAGCACATCTACCTGTACATGTAGACACTACTATTCTCTCGGGTAACAACTCAGAGCATATTGCTGTTCATTTAGACCAATGGCTCTCAACCCATAGGTCATGACCTCTTTGGGGGAAGTCACAGATCAGACATCCTACATATCAAATATTTACATTAGCAATCATAACAGTAGCCAACTTATAGTCATGATGTAGCAACAAAATAATTTTAGTGTGGTGGGTCACCACCTCATGAGGAACTGTATGAAAGGGTCCCAGCATTAGGGTAGTTGAGAACCGCTGATTTAGACCAAGAACATTTCTGAAGTAATAATGCTAGTAAGTTGCTGGAATATAGCATGTGGTAGAGCAAAGTGGCTTGCCTCATGGCTGCTAGGAAGCAGGCACCCACACTGGAAGAGCAGAGACAAGACCCAGCCTTCAAAGGCAGGCCTCTGCTGAACACTTTCTCCGAAAGGCCCTTCCACCTCACTTCCACCGGCTCCCATAAATGTCACCAAATTACGCATCCATCATCAATCATTGATAAGGTTAGATGCCTCATGAGCCAATCATCTGTGGAAATGATCTCGTAGATGAACAGTCACGTTGGTGATCAAAATGAACCCTAACAGAGGACACCATGTAGTTATTGTACCACCAGCCAAAAATCTCTCAATATCCAGATATCTATGGTGACATAGCCTGGGCATGTAACCTCTTTCCCTGGGCATATCAAGCCCATAGGGAGATATGACACTATGGAAGACCTTAGGAACATGGAATCGTGCTCTCTGGCTTGCAGGTGGTGCTGTTGAATGTCCATGCTGACAATGGCAAGGTGTGAGAGCAGTAAGTACATTATACTATTATAGTGCCAGGGAGATGCTACGATCCCCCAAAACAGACCGAAGCCGATCTGACGTCACAGGGTCTTTATTTGCGCTAGCTTGCCCCCACCATTCACCACTGTCACACGGGATGGTTTGTGTTTTCTTTGCTTGTTTCAATTAGGTTATTTTTTTTTCCTCCTATGAGTGAGTTCCAAATAACTGCCAAGCATGAAGAAGTGAGCCAGACTCTCCTGGCACATGTTTAGGCCACACTGTGCCAGGCTCGGCGACCATGGCCCTTCAGGGGGAAGACTGTCCACAGCACAGAAGGCTGAAAACTGAGGTGAGGCCGTTCACACTCCCCTGCCTGGCCTCAGCATCACATTTTAGATCATTTAATGAAAAATCCATCGACTGTGCCGTTCAGATCTCAAACACAAAGCTGTCTCCAATCATCCTCAGAAATGAGGGCAAAATAATCAGGCTATTTATGCAGCATGGGATCCATGGAGACCAGAGGCAGGTGTATTTTATAAATATCAAAGCTGACCTAAAAATGTGTTTAATAGTGAATCTTTTATAAGAACCAGAGCTATCAGATGTACCTTCTGAAAGACCAAAACAGTGCTCACCCAGTATCAGGTAATTGCTCTAAAGGCCTTGAAGAGTTTTTCTGACCTGCTGTTTTGTTGATTTTAGGGATAATTCAATAAGATCATTTGCAGAGTTCTTTTTAGTTTACAAGGCATAGTTTAAACCTCATTTCTGCTATGTAACCAACAGTAATTTAGTGTCTACAAACAGCGAGGGCCACCCGGGGCCAGCACTCGACACAAAATGAGAACATGACTAACACCGGGCAAGCGCATTCTCATAAATAACAGGGGTTTCCTGAATGAGAAACCATACTAATAAATAGAGGAAATTTCCACCAGCTGTCTTTTACCTAATCATCAGAAAAAGAAAAATTGCACATTGAAATATTCCATTTTGATCTATAGACAAGGAAATAATGGGGAAAAAATCCACCATGGAATGCAAACAAAAGACACTTTTCCCAGAGCGTCCAGCAAGGTGATACAGGTAGGGGGTCACATGTCACTGGGACTCTCTGTCTCCAGGCCTGGGGAGACAGTTCAGTCAGTACAGTGTTGTGCTGCATAGGTTTGAGGACTGGGCTCTAATCCCCAGCACCTACATAAATACTGGGCAAGGATGGCACCTACCTATAAGCTATGCCACAGGAAGTAAAGCAGGTGACCCATTATCGAGGGGTTGATGGTAAGCTAGACTAGCAGAACCAGAGAGCTCTGGGTTTAAGTGAGAGACCAGAGCACCTGAGGAAAATGTGTGACCTCAGCCTACGGCTTCCATATCCATGTATACACATGCACACATGCATCAGTAGACGCATATGCCCCCTCACAATATGAACACCAAACACATGCACATAACACCAACAAAATTGGCCCTTTTTCTCTATCCAGCTGTGGCCAGCCTCGTATGGCAGGTCCACCCTTCACGGTTGCCTCTGGGATGCATGGTATACCTACTTTCTTCTCCCAGTGGACCGAGAAAAGTTACCTCCAGGTCAGATCACCTGGAGAAATTCTTAACGCAAACCTCGGAGAGACTAGACTATCTGCCTGACCCAATCAGCCTGGCAGAGTCCCTCCCTGCTTCTGTTTCCTTTGCTGTCATTTTAAAGGTAGTGAGGATGCTTTAGCAGCATGTCCTCCTTACTACAAAATGGCATTGCCCTAAGACTTGCCTCGCCTAGATTCATTTTCGCTCAAGTATCTCTGCCTATTTCCCGAGTCAGTATTCCCTGCATTACAATCTGAGTTTTGTATCAACTTTATAATCTTCCACTTTCCAAAGCCAGCATTTCACGGGAAGACAAGAGCTCTGCTAACTGCACATCCAGGATGTTTGTTAAACTCCTCTGAAGCAGGGCACGTGCCACTCAGCCTCATCAGACAAGGCAGTGTGCGCACACGTGCTTACGGGTGGCTGCATGGGTGTCGGTCTGCCTGAGTCACCAACTTCTAGTTCCCATTGTTGTCCTGCTTGTCCTAATTCAGTGATGGATCATCTTCTTGCATGTGTCTAAATCAGTTCAGGAGCAGATAAATCAGAGCTTTTCTTGCCCTTGTCTTTCCACGCTGCGCCGATCATCCATCTGACTGTGGAAAGAAGGCAACAGCTGCCTGCCAGCTTGGAGGACGAGAAAGACCACATTCTCTTCAAAGCAAAGTCTCTCTGAGTCAATATGGATGAGTGTACGTGAGAGAGAGTACGTGTGTATGTGCGTGTGTACGTGTGTGTGCATGTCTGTGTATATGAGTATGTGTGAGAAAAGTGTGTGTGTGTATGTGTAAGAGAAAGTGTGTATGTGAGGGAGAGTGAATGTGTGTATGAGTATGTGTGAGAGAGAAGTGTGTGTATGTGTGTGTGTGTGTGTGTGTGTGAGGGAGAAAAAGTATGTGTATATGAGTATATGTAAGAGAAAGTATGTCTGCATGTGTGTGTATGTGTATATGAGTATTTATAAGAAAGTATATGTGTCTCTATGTGTGTGTGTGTGTATGTGTGAGAGAAAGTGTGTGTATATAAATTTGTGTGAGAGTGTGAGTGTATATGAGAGTGTGTGTGTGATTTTGTGTGACTGTGAGTGTATATGTGAGTCCATGAAATACACTGACACCATACACCATGAACCAGACTTTGAAAGGAATGGTACCAGAGCCACAAACGTTGCTTTTTTTTTTTTTTTTTTTTTTTTT
>NW_022196893.1:23920148-23936887 GCF_008632895.1 Mastomys coucha
TTTTTGTTCTGTAGAGAACATAAAAGCTGGTTTCAATTCTTTTCTTATAAGGAGAAATTATACACCAACATTTCAAAAGCCGTATAAGATCCTATTGTTATGTCTTCTCGAACTAAAGGAGTAGAAAATTAATTGACTCTTTAACTGGCGAGACCTCTGTCAGACAATAGTCCCCACTTTTCAAAGACTTGATGTGTTTTCTTTCCATGGTTCAGTGCAGGAAGAACGGTAGGCCCAGGAAGCCCTCACAGGAGTGAACCTGAAGGTCACCATGCTGGGGTTTCCCTCTTTAATTGCCTTTTCTCAACTCTCCTGGAATCTTTAATACTCTACTTCCCCCTCTGAAGATTCTAACCTTGTCATCTAGAAAACATGTATGGAAAATAAAGTGTATTTTTAAAATACAAGGGCTCTGTGCATGACCAAGAGTGCAAAGGGTGCTTAAGGTTTCCACCAGGACTCCTGACTGCCCAAGAGAGGTAACTCCAAGATGCTCAAACTTCTGCCCACTCTTGACAGTTCCTCAGCTGTCAACTTCTCACTCTGTGAAGACTGAGCTGTGAGGCTCCAATAGCACCTGCTGCTGTGACTCTCCTATTCTACAGAGAATCATGAAAAACTCCATTTCCCCCCAGCATAAAGTCAATGACCAGGGGCCTTCAGGATTCCAGCTTTACTGTGTGGCTAGGGTTGACGCTCAGTTGAAATCTGTAAAATTGCAATTGGGATTTTAAATTTCTCTGGAGGGAAAAGGTAACAGAATATGGTTATGCATTGAGTACTTCCAAGCCACAATTTAACTTAAATATGACTTTCCCCCACTCTGTCCATTTTTTAAATTACAACACAGCTGTTCATTATTTCAGTGATAACTTGCTTCTCACATGGTTGCTGAAGTGATGCCACCGACATTCTCTGAAGCTTCCCCATGATGGATGTATGGATGGAGTGTGGGACGTCCACCATCCACACAGGCATACCACACAAGCACATGCACTCCCACTGTGGTTCTGGGCAGCTGTAGTAAGTGTGTTTGGTTTTGACCCAGACAATTTAAAAGAAACACAGAAGTGTGGATCACCATGAAAAAAAAAAAGGCAAGCCTTCCAATTACAGACACAGATGAGGGACAAGAACCACAAGTTAATGGCATAGACCAGAAACTCAACAATTATAGAAGAAAACACCCCCAGATGGAGAGAAGTGTGTATGCTGTCATCAGTATCCATGGGCTCACTGCCTCTGTGAATCTTTCTGGGTCTTAACCATGTCTTTCCATCTTGTCCTAAGAAACCATGCCCTGATACCTCACTGGCTATTGCTCAGAGAGGGGAAAGCATGAATAATCCTGAAGGTTCATGTCTCCCACCTGGTAGTCAAGAGAAAGTTGACTTGAGAATCTAAGGACACATAACAGAGTTGATAGAACTCACTAGGTTCCAGAAGTTTCCTCTGCAGAGACATGGAGCCCCTGAGGTTTCCAAACACCCTGAGTATACTAGTTGTTCTAGCGCACATTAGATACACAGCATCGCAAGGTCTGGTTCAAATCTGTGGACAACTGGCCATGGGACATGCAGGGAACTCATGCCATGCATAATCTGTGGGAAGATGTGGCTCTGGGAAATATGTATACTTCTCTGCTTCTAAGATTCTCCTTGATGGACTCAGTTGTACAACTCTGTCACCACAAGAAATCATGGTAGGATTCCTGACTTCTCCTTAAACAACCATTTCAGTCTCTAGCCAGTGCCTCATTTCAAGCTATCAGGAAGTATCTTTCATGGTCAAAGGTCTGTCCAATCTTTACATATTGCTACATGATGTCATAGTCTATAAAGTTCCCATATTGACCAAGGTAAATGTCTCAGTATTAATATCCACATTACACAATGACTTCTTTATAATTCAAAGAGGTTTCTGAAGACATCCCATTAAAATGTATCAGTAAATACATATTTGCAATTTCTTGAAAAAGAATTTGGGGGCTTCTGAGCACAAAATTCAGTAAGAGGCTTTTAAAACACTATAGTCATTTGTAGGCCTGGAGCATTTGGGTCTAGATACAAGGCCCTGCCTCTTTATTTCTTTCCACATGGATGTGTTCTCTTGGTATAGAGCAAATACACATGTTAAGGGTATGGTGGGCTCATGGACTCTACTACCAATGTTTCCACTGTTATTTCAAACCACTGAAGTAGTTATTTATAATATTTAGTCATTGCTCACTGAATCTAAAATGAATACTCACTGAGGAATATTTTATATAATCAAACATAAGAGAAAGACACAAAGCTATCATGGATCCCCCTTTAAATAATAGGCCCAATTAAAAATAGTGGCTAGTGGTATCAAACATATGCATACAAAAATAACAGGGTAAGCTTTTTAAAAGTTTAAATAAAGATATCAGCAACTCACCAAATAGTTCATATACTAAAGGGAATTTAAGAAATGGAATTGCATATTCTTTACACATTTGAATGAAATCTTTCAGCAGCATCTGTTCCACACAATTTAGCTAGAGATCTCAGAGGATTCCAGAACATAATCATGGTAAGAGTGCTGCTCCAGAATAAGGTCTGAACAAGCAATGAAAGGAAAATAAATGGATTACAGCAAGCATACTAAAAAGGAAAAATAACGTTAGACAAATTCCCCCCAAGAAACTAGTGATAAGGAATAGATTGTACTGTGTTTGCCTGCGCTGCTTTGTCTTTTATTTGCAAATAACATGTTCAGCTCAAAGGAAAAGATAAAATCAAATAGAATTATTTGCCAGGTTTTTTCTAGGGTACCATAGTACTTTCAGATAACAATAACAAACAATAACACATTTCCAGGGCTGAAAGTTGACTTACAAATGCGCTTGTATGCAGAAAGGAGAGTCTGGAAGAATGGTCACAGCTCCCCAATCAAGTAAGTAGCTATTAAGTGGCTTTGCCTAGCAGTAGTTCCCTAGGGGAAGCAACTTCATTAACATATAAGCGATACACAATGGTGGCCCTTATCTAGCACAGGACCCAGGACTGGTGATCCCATTAGCTGAGTTCAAATTTAGGAACATTTTAACTTTGAAAAAACACTTTGAGTAAAGGGACAAAGTGTATGTCTCTCTGTTCTCTAGCAGTGGCCCAACTGCCTGCATTCTGGGAAGGACAACGTCAGTGTTTTATCAAGGTTGAACAGCATTTGGAAGCTGTTAATAACAGAATCAGTTACGATGTGCAGAAACAAATGGTAGGTAGAAGCTGATTCTGTCATTGATGGCTTCCAAGTGGTGTTGCAACCTCCAGGAGAGCTGCAGAAATGAAGCCTGAAAGCAGGCCTGGCTTGGATTTACTTTGGGAAGACAGGTTTACCAGCTCAAAGGTCCATACACACACATACCATTTTTGCTCTGTCTCTTGTAGCCAACATGAGGGTCCTCAGGGCTTTGGCCATACATTCAATTTGATGGAAAAGCAAGCAGAGAGGGAAAAGGATGACGGTGAACAGGGCAGACCAGGGCAGACTACACAGCTCTAGCCTTCCCTAGATAGGCTCCAGCAGAGAACTGCTACTATTATTCTGCCAAATTGAAAAATATTAACCTGACTTCTAATGTGAGTTCTCGTTCTATGCACAGATTCATGCACCTCTCCCCTTGCATCAGTGAAATTTTTATTTGCAGTAGCTAGGGACTGATACAGAGACCCACTACTGGCCAAGGTGCAGAAGAGACCGTGGATTGCTGAGTCATCAATGGGACAACTGCATCCCATTCCCTTCTCCCAAGGTTCAATACTCATTGGAGATGAGGGAGCAGAAAGACTGTAAGAGCCAGAGATGGGGATGGGGGGGTGGGGATGAATACAGAAAGAGTATCCAAAATCACAATGGGATAGCTACATATATGAATCCAGTCACTGTCACAACATTTACAAAGCCTGTGCAAGATCAAGTCAGACCAAATCCCAACATGGAGAGGAGAGGTAGACATGAAGTCCTACCCCTAGCCAAGGAGCGATTGGCAATTGATAGTTACTGGGAGAAGGAGAGTCTACTTTCTCTAAGCATGTAGGCCAGTGTCTATAAACCTATGGATAATAACCCCTTGCAGGTCTAAATACCCTTTCACAGGAGTCACCTAAGACCATGAGAGAGCACAAATATTTATATGATGATTCATAACCATAGAAAAATTACAGTCATGAAGTAGCAATGAAAATAATTTTATGGTTGGGGGTCACCACAGCGTGAGGAACTGGATTAAAGAATCACAGCGGTAGAACACTATGATTGAACACAGCGTTGAGAACCACAGATGTAGATCCTGGTAAGCTGACCACTACAATCCAGTAGAAGGATATATGTCTAAGAACATATTATGAGCACCACAAATTCTACTAGATGGGGTAAAAAACCATATAAATGTTTGTTGAATATGGAAGGTATAATAGTTTGTATATGCTTGGCCTGGGGAGTGGCACTATTAGGAGGTGTGGCCCTGTCAGAGTAGGTGTGTCACTGTGGGTGTGGGTTTTGAGACCTTCATGCTAGCTGCCTAGAAGCCAATATTCCACTAGCAGCCTTCAGATGAAGACGTAGAACTCTCAGCAACCCCAGCACCATGCCTGCCTGGATGTCACTGTGTTCCTGACTTGATGATAATGGACTGAACTTCTGAACCTGTAAGCCAGACCTAATTAAATGTTGTCCTTGTGATACAGGTATATGGCTGTCTAGCTCCTGACACGCTTATTCTTTAGTCCTGCTGTCTCTCTGAACTTCATCTCACCTCCAAACCTAATCAGTTGTTATGCTCTTGAGCCTCTCCCATCATGCCAAGTTTCGGTCTCTAGGTCCACTGACTTCAAGTAAGCTAGCTTACATGCAGCTCCCTAAACCAGCCACAAGAGGCTCATCCAGAATTTAATCCTCAGAGGACACGACTAAGTTTGGATATAAGCTGGGGATTTTACTGACCAAGAAATAAGTAAGTACTGTGTATAATTTAAAAATCTAATCTGCAGAGGATCAGAGGTGAGGAGGACATTACATCTGTCCTAACACAGGAAATAACTGGGACCAGCTCAAGAACTCCACCAGCCCAGGATTGCTTCCAGTTTGTCTGGGCCGATTCTCTGAGTAGACCTTGGACTCAAATTTTGCAGTCAGTCCCACAACACCCAGAGGAAGCTCCACTCCAGGGTGCTCTACCGGGCCCAGATCACAGAGACAGCTTGATTCTGAGGAGTTCTGACACAATCAGGATCACAGGAAGGACAGGCCCCAGTCAGATTTAGCCAGGGCCAGTAGTACAAGAGATAACCAGATGGCCTGAGGCAAGCATAAGAACATAAGCAACAGAAACCAAGGTTACTCTGAATCATCAGAACCCAAACTCCCACCATAGCAGGTCCTGGACACACCATCACACTAGAAAAGCAAATCTAAAATCACTTTCATGATGATGATACAGGACTTTAAGAAGGACGTAAATAACTCCCTCAAAGAAATACAGGAGAACACAGATAAACAGTTAGAAGTCCTTAAAGAGCAAACACAAAAATCCCTTAAAGAACTACAGGAAAACACAAATCAAACAGGTGAAGGAAATGAACAAAACCAGGATCTAAAAATGGAAATAGAAACAATAAAGAAATCGAAAAGGGAGACAACCCTGGAGTTAGAAAACCTAGGAAGGAGATCGGGAGTACATAGAGCAAGCATCACCAACAGAATGCAAGAGATAGAAGAGAGAATCTCAGGGGCAGAAGACACCTTAGAAAACATTGACACAACAGTCAAAGAAAATGCAAAAAGCAAAAGGCTCCTAACCCAAAACATCTAGGAAATCTAGGATACAAAGAGAAAACCAAGCTTAAGGATAATAGGTATAGAAGAGAGTGAAGACTCCCAACTTAAAGGGCCAATAAATATCTTCAACAAAATTATGAAAGAAAACTTCCCTAATCTAAAGAAAGAGATGCCCATGAACATACAAGAAGCCTACAGAACTCCAAAGAGACTGGACCAGAAAAGAAATTCCTCCCATCACATGATAATCAAAACACCAAATGCATTAAACAAAGAAAGAATTTTAAAAGCAGTAAGAGAAAAAAGTCAAGTAACATATAAAGGCAGACCTATCAGAATTACACCAAACTTCTCGCCAGAGACTATGAAAGCTAGAAGATCCTGGGCAGATGTCATACAGACCCTAAGAAAACAACACAAATGCCAGCCCAGGCTACTATACCCAGCAAAACTCTCAATTATCATAGGTGAAGAAAACAAGATATTCCATGACAAAACAAAATTTATACAATATCTTTCCACAAATCAAGTCCTACAAAGGATAATAGATGGAAAACACAAACATAAGGAGCAAAACTACACCCTAGAAGAAGCAAGAAATTAATCTTTCAACAAACTCACACAAATCTAATTCCATCTCTTACAGCAAAAATGACAGGAAGTAACAATTACTTTTTCTTAATATCTCTTAATATGAAATTTATATTACCAAACATATCCTAATTGATTGAAATCCAAAAATATGAGAAATTAGAAATTTGTTGGCTGTCATCCAGTGATCTCTCCAATTTCCTAATTGGATAAATCGGTCTGATATTGTACAATCTATATACACTTTCTGCTTGTTTGTACCTGACAGTGTCTTGCTGTGTACCACATAATGATCTTGAAATCAGGCTTCTTCTATCTCAGCCTCTCTATTAGTAGGATTGTTTATTTCATGTTTTTACACTATACTATTGTTTTCAGAACAGCTTACATATTTCAAAAGTATTTATATACCCAAAAGAAACATAGACAATTAACTAGGGAGGTGGCTTGTAAGAGAACAACAAAGTGAGACTGTTTGCTTTCCTTGATGTTTGTAACTCTTTGTATCAACTTTGAAGAACAGGACTTTATAAGTTACTCTTTCTCTGAGATGAATGCTTTTCCAAATTATAGCAGCTAATGAACCAAATTCTTACCCTCACTTAATGTCTGTGCCACTCTCCAAGCAGAACCACTGTTCATTAAAACAGTTGGTGAATGACTTTATGGATAGACCATCTTAATACCTACACCATTTCTTAAATTAATGTAACCTGTTCTCTGTGGTCTGAGAATAAAAACACTCACTCAAGTCAATTAGCTTTGACCATAGCAGGAAGTCTGTATCTAAAAATCATGCCTACAATTCACTCGTTGGTGCAGCAGAACTGTTAACTCTTACCTTAACTATGGAAGTAAAATCCTTTGGTGATGTGAGCGTCATTGAAGTACAGCCTTATTACAATGAACTCCAATGTCTAAAAATTGTTCTTATTTTGGGCTTATACCACAGTAAGAGCCAAGATTTTAAGCTCTACTAAAAACAAAACAAACAAACAAAAAGATTTATGTTCATTTAAAAAATACTAGTAGTGATATATTATTTAATATGTTTGGAGTTATTTAAAATTTATATTGAAAAAAGTATAAAATTTCAGTATTGCTGCAGAGAAGCATCTACATAAGACTATTCAATTGATTATTGTTTTATATCAAACATTTTTTATAATTCTCATTTTTATTGTTATAATATTTTATACATTTAAAAGAATATGACAAAATAAAAAAGAAGAAAGGTATTGCAGATATTGAAGGGGAGGGTCTCTGAGAGGAGTTGGGGTACAAAAGGGAAACAAGAATGTGATGTAATTCTGTTTACTTAAAAAATGTCTTTAAATGTTAACAAATTCAGATAAATTGAAATCATGTATCCTTTCTCATCATAATGCAATGAAACTTAAATCAATAAAAAAATCTAATTTGCTATGAAATTAGAAAATAAATATTGTCCTTATAAGAGTTGCCTTGGTCATGGTGTCTGTTCACAGCAGTAAAACCCTAACTAAGACAGAAGGGGATGTGGAACTGGAAGGGGTTGGTAGAGAGTGAATTTAATTAAAACACAGTATGTGAAATTCTCAAAGAATGAATGAAAAACAATGTTTGATAAAAAACAGCATTAGCTTCATCATGTGGCCATATCAGAGAATACTGTGCAGTAGTAAATAGGTTGCTTGTCCTCCCAGAAGTGTCATGTAGCCACTGGAAGGCTTATATGATGTGGCTGTATCTCACCAATGGGTGTGGAAACAGAACCTTGAAAGAAGAACCTCTGTCCACAGCTGAGCCATTGGAACCCCAACCAAGAGGGTGTCCCTTCATGCAGTGTGACATGTGTCACATGTACAACATTGAACATCCTCAGTAGATGTTAACTAAATGAATCTATCTTCAGAAATGGAACCAGGCAACCAAGTCCATCATGTGGCACTGCCACACAATGCAGAAAATTAGACAAATCACCATCATGGCCACCAGAACAATTGAGAGCCTACCTGCCCAAGATCCATCATGCCTCATGGCTCACACTGCACAACAGGCACAATATCATGGAGCCTACCTGCCCAAGATCTGTCATCCCTCAGGGTTCACACTGCACAGGGCACAGTACCATGGGTACCATCCTGGCCTTGCCCTGAGCATTGTTCACATGAACTCCTTCTCAAGAGAACAGCATGTACAGGCCTTCACAGTCCCTCTTCAAAATTGCCTTTCCATTAGCTCAGTTTAGAAATGGGGTTTATATAAAATCAAAATTTACTTCCAAGAAAAAAAAGAAGGAAGGAAAGAAGGGAGGAAGGAAGGAAGGAAGGAAGGAAGGAAGGAAGGAAGGAAAAAAGAAAGAAAGGAGGAAGGAAGGAAAGGAAGGAAGGAAGGAAAGGAGGAAGGAAAGAAAGAAGGAAGGAAAGAAGAAAGAAAGAGGAAGAAAGAGAGAAAGAAAGTAAGAGAGAGAGAGTCAGGAATGAAAATTCTTGAATTCTTAAGTAGCACCCCATCCTTCAGATTCAAATTACTTATAATTCCATAATGAATTGCCTTTTACCTTCTCATGACTTCCTTTTTCATTGCATTTTATTTCCCAGAAGGAGGAGAGGAGTACACTCAGGGAGTCATACACTGTGGTACACATGGGAGAGGTCAGAGAATCTCTCATAGGAGTCAGTTCTATTATGTGGGTCCCTGAAAACAAATTCAGATCATCTAGCATGCTCCTTTACCAACAGACCCTCAGGGCCCTCTCCTCCTCTAGAGAGTAGCCTTGGCTCTGGGGAGCCGCTGCAAGAATCCTGTTCAGACACCTCAGCAGAACTCTCCTACATATAATGCATGACCAAACCCTTCAGGCCCACGGCCAAAAATCTCATTCCATAGCCCTTCGTCAACAAGGGTCCTGCCAAATCAGTTTAGCCACAGTCTTCCTTCCGCCCTGATAGTTCCACTGAGTAAACCCTGTTCTCTCCGTCTTGACTACAAATCCTCCCTTCTCCTTGCTGAATGAACTCCAGGTTGTTCTGAGTTCCCTCCCATTGCAAAGCCGACATTGCAGCATTGACTTCTGGGTTGACTGGAGTCTCCTCCTGAGGCAGAGCCCGAACTACATACAGCATCTGCAGCACCTGTCTCCAGACCCACTCTTAACAAACGGTGATTCATTTTTTTCTCTTTGACATTAGGATTCTTTATAACCACACAGAAAGGTCACAGGGTGCTCAGAGAGAGAGAAATCAGGAGCAATCTTTACATATGTGACAGGTAGATGCAAATAAAGTTCAATGGATTCAGTCTCTGAATTGGCAAAAAGTGAATGGCATTGATAATAAAAGTTATTCCGTGGTGTATATCACCTTGTGATTTGAGTGAGATATGTCCCTCATAAGCTCGTGTATCTAAACACTTGGTTCCCATTCGGTGGCCCTGTTTGGGAAGATTATGGGGGCATACTTTTTCAGTTTGGATACTTATCCTGCTTCCTACTGTCTTTCTCTACATACTGTATGTGGATGAAAATGTGAACAGCCAGTTTCCTGCTCCTGCTCCTGCTCCTGCTCCTGCTCCTGCTCCTGCTCCTGCTCCTGCTCCTGCTCCTCCTCCTGCTCCTGTTCCTTCCCCTTCCCCTGTTCCTTCCTCTGACCCTGACCCTGATCCTGCATGCTTGGACTCTAACTCTTCAGAACCATAAGTTAAATGAGCTCTTTCTTCTATAAGTTACCTTGGGTAGTGGTATTTTATCACATAAGCAGAAAAGTGACTGATACAACCACTCCCAGCAAGTGTGACAGACGACTGGAGCACATACGCTATGGAGTTTTCCTTTAGTTTCACTTGGCTGTCCGAGATCTCTGACCTCAAGTTCAAATTCCCCAAACACAGTATAGTGACTTTCCCCATTAAATGTAAGACCTAAAAGAGACTAATAACCAGACAACACAAAAGACTGCAGACCTCCCTTCGCTCACTGCCCAGCAAACAGCTTCTCCTTCCCCCTCCCTGTAAAGTCCCCACTGCAGATTGGATAAGCAGATCTAATCCCAGAGTTCCCATCCTGCTGGGTGGGGTGGTCCCTTATGGAATAAAGCTTTTGTCTCTTTGAGAGCCCAGTGCCATCAATGTCAAATAGGTCACAGGTACCTAAAGAAGTCCAAGATAGAAGAATGCCCAATGTAGAGTCTTAATAGCAACACTGATATAAGGATTCTAGATGAATCATGATGTGGAAAATGTATCAGGTCCCCTTTGGTCCTTCATATTATTGACTATCACCTGTATAGAGCAGCAGTTCTTAACCTGTGGGTCAAAACCTCTTTGGGGATTGCATATCATATATCCTATATAGCAGATATTTGCATTACAATTCATAACAGTAGCACAATTACAGTTATGAAATAGCAATGAGATAATATCATGGTTAGGGGGTTACCACAGCATGAGGAACTATATTAAAGGGCCGCAGCATTAGGAAGGTTGAGAACCACTGCTGTAGAGTCACTGAGAAAGGTGACAGTGGGTATGCACTTACTACCCAGGGTAACTGTAGCTATATAGTAAACACCACAGATACCTCACAGAAGTTCAAGCAGGAAAACACATATCTGCATGAGGTCCTTCTTAATCAGTACTAAGAACTGAATATTTGGGGCTGGAGAGATGACTCAGCAGTTCAAAGAATCAACAGCTCTACCAGAGGTCCCAAGTTCAATCCCCAGCAACCACATGTTGGCTCACAACCATCTATAATGAGATCAATGCCCTCTTCTGGTACAGGGTACTCATATACATAAAATAAATAAATATTTTTTAAAAAACTGAATATTTGACATATAAGAGAGAATGAGTGACTCTTGTGTTAATTTGAAGTCATTAAAATAATTTACAGGCCTAGAAAAAAGGGCTTGTAATTTGACTATTTATTGGTTTTCAAGAGGGAATTATTTTGCCTGAGGGGAAGTCTGGCGCTGCCTTAATATGTACTAACTGTTGAGATGCTCAGGGTGAGTGACTGAAGACAGACATGCTGGGATACTTCCTACAAAGCTCAGAACGATCTAATACCAAACTTCAACCTGCTGGGTTTGAGAGAATCTGACTTAGAGAAACAACAAAATGTACTTAGGTAGTTGCAGCATAGAGAAGTCTCTTGCGGGAAGTATCTTTTCTTTTCTGGACACATTACTAACAGGTCTTTGAGACTTCTGGTCAACCTGCACACCGTCTCCAGTGACCACAGCTGAAAGGGTCAGGAAAAGACTGGAGTCCTCGTGAACATTACACCAGAAACAAAGGAGGCAGTTTTTTCCGCTGTGGGCGTTACCCAGACAGCCCCCTCCTAGATATGGGAGCATAGATCATCAGCATGTCATGGATACAATGTTTACCCTACAGTTACAGATAAAGAGGAGAAAGGGAAGAGAGAATCCTGGTTGCTTGGGGATTCTTCCCAAACGTTTGCTGTTTGCTGGCAGTGGTCTTTTGTTTGGAAGATAGCAAAGTCTATGTGCAGGCTGAGCCCATCCTTACTGAAGGACTAAGAACTGGTGTACTTATACCCATCATAAGTGGCAGGGACTCCTAAACATGCCACACTGCCTCTGACTGTCTCAAAGAATTATAGTGGCAGCGGCTTGTACCGTAACAGGCACTGTTTGTGATATTTTACCCAAATGCACAGCCCTGGAGGGGAGAGAAGAGAAGTAATAAAACATCTGCCGGGGGCTTGCTTGAAGGAAGGGATTCTGTGAGTCACAGGGTTTCAAACTAAAGACTAAAAGCTGGGGTGTCAAATACTACAGGATGTGCACTCATTGGTTCCCTCTCGTCTATGTCTCCACATCCACAGGGGGAAATTCTAACCTACTTGTGTTGCTTTCTTTGACAAATAATCATAAGCAATGTCAGGAATTACAAAGAGCCTAATTTTGTTTTTTCCACCTTCCTACACTGAGGTGGGGTGAGCCACACTAGACACAGGTACAAAGGACTGACTCCCCTTGGTGAGTTTTACTCAGTGTAGATTCTTGCAGTAGCTTGATTTTTTTTGTTTTGTTTTGTTTTGTTTTGTTTTGTTTTGCAGCAGGAAGAGAGGGTGGCTGGGGAATTGGCTGTGTTCCTTTTTAATGAAAAACCCAGTGTCAAAACGATCATCAGGATTTCTTTTTTCTTCCCCTCCAGCCTATCACAGTCAAGTGTTCACCACAGGCTCAGGAGCTGTGAGCCCCAGCTTTGTAAAGACCAAGTCTAATAAACAAAACAAACCGTGTCAGTTCACACGAATTCAAAGACTCTCTGCAACTGCTGTGTGCTGAAGGCGCCAAGAACTTAACTGTAACCCAGACAGAAACACATCACACTGCCAGGTAATGGCTAATGTGGCCTCCCGTAAGGGATCTTTCTAAATGTTTTAAGCATTGATGAATGCATCGTTTTGGAAAGAGTTCAAACATATGCAGCATTAAGCCTACAAATGTATCTTTCTCACAAAAATAATCCCACTTGCCTTTGAGGTGGCTGGGAGAACAGAGCATTTGAGAGGAGGCCAGCCTGATGCTTTGGTGTGACCTGCCCATGCGTTGTGTTGTCATTGTTGCTGGGAACTCAGCGGTGTCCCTAGCTCCATTTCTTTCCCTCTTGGAACAGAGCCCAGATACTCTAGAGTCTTATCCATCAAAAATGGGAAATACACTGAAAATCTCTTTAGAGTTCCCGTGTTAATATAATAACATAAGTGAAAGACACTTAAACTTCATTTCCAGAGGAAAATGGTGGTGCCTTCCCCTCAAGAGAAATACATGATGATAGATAGAGCCCCCTCTGTGCCCATTTGTAGGAAGGTAAGATCCACAAGGGCCATGAGCATAAAACAGCGCTTTACTCCATCAGTAAACATCCTGCTACCTCTGAAATTAGAACTGGGCACACAGTGTCTGCCATAACAAAACATTGCAATTCTCCAGTGAGCCCAAAGCCACCCCATGTGAAATTTCAAATTGAACTGAACTCAGGACTTAGTATAGATTTAGTCCTAGGCACATTCAACCTAGTAGTTTACAAACTTCTATATTTTGGAATGACTTAAGTAGCCAAATCCAATTTTTATTGTATTCACTTTATGTGTGTACATGTTTGTACATGTGTATATGCGTGCATGCGTGTGTGTGCATGTATGTTCCGTGGCATGAGTCTGGAGGTCAGAGGGTGGCTTTCAGGAGTCATTCCTTTCCTCCCAGCAGGCGAGTCTCTCAGACCAGGCTCAGGTGACCAGGCTGGTGGTAGGAGCTATTGTCTGCTGAGCCTCTGGACAGCTGGGTTGTCTGCTGAGCTCTGGACAGCTGGGTTTACTGTTGCAAGTTTGTGGGTCTCCCAGACCAGGCTCAGGTGACCAGGCTTGGAGCTATTGTCTGCTGCGCCTCTGGACAGCTGGGTTGTCTGCTGAGCTCTGGACAGCTGGGTTTACTGTTGTAAGCTTTATGAATCCAAATATAGATGAACTCTCTCTGATGAAACATTACCAAGATGCAAGTCAAGATAGGGTATGATAATTCAAAATGCAATTGCTTTATTATAACTTCTAGATGGAACTATGTTATTTAGTATACAACTGCATTCAACTGCATATATTCCTACATTTTACTTTTCGTAGCTTACTAAAAGTTTTAAAAAGGCACGTGAGGTTTGTACTTCTACCATGCAGCACTGCCGAGGCTCCTATCACTCATGTTCCCTACGTCAGGCTCCTCACTCCAACACTGAGTTTATTTGGTAGCACGGACAAATCAACTCCCAACAGTTTCAAGAAAGCAAACTGTGTGATACACATGGCTAGCAAAAGGAAACAGACACCTAGAGCAAAAAGCATGCAAAGTCCTGAAGAAGCTGGGCATTGTGGGTCACTTGTAATACCGGCCCTGGAAATCTGGGACAGGAGGAGTGATGCAAATTCAAGGACAGCTGATGCTGCATAATAAAGTTCCAGGCCGGCAAGGCTACAGAGTGAGACTCTGTCACAAAAATAAATAAATAAATCTGAAGACCATGGCACCACCCTCCCTTTGGCCTGAAAGAACACAACCTCTGGATACAAGCTTCCTAACATCACAGCATGATTTTGTTTGGCCCGATGGCCAGATGAATAACAGAGAACGATAAACAGCAACGGCCAGATAAAAGAATATCCTTCTAAATTCAATCGAACGGTTGCACATAATTAGCTTATGATGTTGCAGCTCTTCGGATGCTTTCACATGTCACAACAAAACCACGCAAGCAATTATAACTCATTCTGCTACACGTCGAAGCTTTCCTGTACGATCGTGTGGAGGCTGGATGTGAGGTGGTAGGGAAAGAAGCATAGTGAGATAGCATCAGCAATTACGCCAGACTCTAAAATTGCACATCCCTCTGTATGTCCATAAGGAAGTCTCGCTATTAGCATAGCCCTTTTCTAATAACAAGAAAATGAGTTTGCATGTGAGAATTCTCCGTGTTTCAGGCAGGGCGTCTGCATTACAATTCTGAGACAACATTCAGATGAATCAAGCAGTAGGAAAATGCCACCAAAGCAAGCCTTGAGTGGGCAGATAGGGGTGCTAAGGATGCAGCCTCTTGGCCAATTGCAAACTGATAGAAGACAGAACAACTTCAGAGTGGACCTGAGAAGTCACCAACACCATCTGTTGACTTGTTTCCTGTTCTCTGCGTTGCTTTGAGTTTTAGCAAGATCTTTATGCTGTGTCCCTTACAGAAAGGACATGGGCCAGAGGGAAAGCCAGAGGGATGGAAGGAAACCAAAAGAGAAAGCGGGGAGGAGTGACCACTGTTGAAATACATGCGTGTGAAGTGGGAGCTACTGTTGTGTGCAATCAACACGCACTGACAGAAAGGGAAAATGAACCCCTGAAATCCTTTTCCCTGGCCTCTTTTGCAGCTTTCTCTACAAACAGCAGCTGGTCCCATAGTTCACGTTCCCTGTCAGGTCCTTTGTCATCCTTCCATTGACAACACTGTCCTACGTTGTTTCATGTGTGGAGAGCCAGCAACGTAGGGTCTCACGGTGAAAGACACCGAGGACACCTAACACACGGGGCTGGGGAAGGAGTCCATGGAGCACTTGCCTGCAAAGCTTGGACACTTGGGAGTCAGAAGCAGGATTGTGAGCTGGAGGACAACCTGGCCCTGCCTTAGAGAAATACAACTAAGTGAAAGAAAACACAGCGGATTCTAATCCAATCTTGAAGGTTCCATTTTACTAAATGATGACCATGAGAAAACTCTACCCTGTTGACCACAGACAATGGATTTCTCCGTTTCACCCCACTAGCCTCACACAGATGGAAATTCCACTAGAAAGGGTACCCGTTAGGCTCATATATTGTACCAGGTATTAGAAATACTCGTTGGATAAAATAGAAGTGATTTTTTATATATCCCAAAGCTAAAAGCCTAGTATGATATGTGGAAGAGCTAAAGGAGAAAAAAAAAACAGTAATAGGGTTATGAGAACACACTTTGCTCAGTGTGCTCTGGGCTGCATGGTCTCCACTCTTTTTAACAGTGATCAATAGACTATGGTTACCAGGATTTTTTTTTTCTTGTCCCTTTTCACATAGTCCAGAAAGACCCTAAAACAAAATGCAAAGTCTTAGGAACAAGCTGGCAAGCATAACTTCAGGCAACATGATAGCTTTGTTTGTTTTAGATGAACTTCTGTTCATACAGGCTATAACCCAGATACACAACACTAAACAAAATCATGTTCTTTTTTTTTTAAAGATTTATTTATTATTATAGATAAGTACCCTGTTGCTGTCTTCAGACACACCAGAAGAGAGCGTCAGATCACATTTCGGGTGGTTGTGAGCCACCACGTGGTTGCTGGGATTTGAACTCAAGACCTTCAGAAGAGCAATCAGTGCTCTTACCCGCTGAGCCATCTCGCCAGCCCCCAAATCATGTTCTAATAAGAGATGTCTCTCACACTAACTCCTATTAAAATACAAGACCAAAGAGAGTTCTCCTCCGGGATGACAGAATACATCAGGCTTCCAGAAGCATGTGAGCAGAGAGCGAGGTGTGATGTCAACTCATTCACAGAAACACAGACTTCGTGAGACCTGGAAAAATCCAAACTCAACCAGGGAGCCTTGAGGCTGCTTACAAACACTGAGAGCAGAATAAGGACTCTGAAGGAAATTTGTGGCAACCAATGACACATTCAAGGACCCACAAAGGAATGTGGGCTGCCAGTCCTAAGACTTGTGTTAAATATGGCACTGTCACCGGGCAGCAGAGGCATACGCCTTTAATCCCAGCACTTGGGAGGCAGAGGCAGGCGGATTTCTGAGTTTGAGGCCAGC
>NW_022196893.1:23936925-23979073 GCF_008632895.1 Mastomys coucha
GTCTACAGAGTGAGTTCCAGGACAGCCAGGGGTATACAGAGAAACCCTGTCTCGATAAAACCAAAAAATAAAAATAAATAAATAAATAAAATAAAGTAAAATGGGACTGTCTTAGAAGATCAATGAATCTGCTCCCTCTTACCTAATGGAAGCTTCTGGGAGAGTGCAAACTCAAGCCTCCATCCTGGCCAGTGAAGAGTTGGGGTTAAAAATTGGGAGAAACTCTACATTTCAGGGAACAGAGACAGTGGTGAGCAGCTCCCAAGGTCACAGGCTCAGAGGGCTTCTTCTCTTGACGGCAGTCCACACTGTGCTTGTAAATTCTTCGGAGAGCTTTCAGAGGGAAAAAAAAAACAAAATTGTGTCCGTTCTGCCCCTCTTTTATCCCTGATTAAATGGTAGAGGATATTTAAAGCACTGTGTTGGATGTATATTTTATGATTACTGTCAGCATTCCTCCATGCCTCCTGTCTCTCATTAGCATGGTTAATTGAGAGCTATAGTACAGTGCATTTAAATCTGTAACATTTAACACTTAATAGCCTGGCTGTGCTGCTGCTTCCTGACTCCCAACCATCTGACACCGCACCTAACGACTCTGAAGGACAGGGCTGTCCTGATGTCATAATTGGACACAACTTATCGGTCACACATGAGAGGCCCGGCTCTGTTTACTTTTAATTTGAGTTCCAGAAATGGTTCTATTCATCATCTCTCAATGGCAAACTCGCAAGGGCAAAGCGAAAGCTATCGGACAAACACCCTTACAAAAGTACTGTTCCGAGACATCTTCGGTACGCAGACATGCCACCAAAAGTTGGCGCTTCTGATGGCCACCTGCGCTCTCACAGTTCAGTCGTCTGACCTCCTGGCTTATTTACATTTCCCAGGTGGAGTATGCCAAAAATCTAAATTAGCTGTGAGAGAGACCAGTAGCAAGCAGTTCTACTTTATTCTAACCATCTGTCTTATATGCTAGACAGAAATAGGAAGGAGGAGGGAAGAAAGGAAGGAGGAAGTCAGGCAGGAGCTGACGGAACAGAGAGAGGGAGGAGAGTGGTAACAAGCATACCTCACAGCTCTGCCTCATGTACAGTAGGTACAATTTTTCTATCTACTTTTGCCATGATTTTAATGGGCTTTTCATTAAAGATTTCTGTGTATGAATGAGTAATATGAATACAGGAAAAAAGCAAGAAAGCTGTTGTCAGGCCTTAGATAACTATAACGGCCACATGCTGGGCTGTTTTCAACCTCTGGGTGGTTAACATACATTGCTGGTCCATCTGAATTTCTAGGCCTTAACCCTTATGACCAAAGAATGTTTCCTATATTGAAGGGGGGAGGGCATCACTTTAGATGTCATCGAATCAAAGGCCTGAGATGAGATTGCCCTGGGCCACTCAGTTAAGCAGTTAAGCGCTAAGTGCTATGGCATATGTTCTTAGAGGGGAGAGTCTTGCTGTCTTAGTCAGGGTTTGTAATCCTGCACATCATGACCAAGAAGCAAGTTGAATAGGAAAGGGTTTATCCAGCTTACACTTCCCCATCATTGTTCATCACCAAAGGAAGTCAGGACAGGAACTCACACAAGGCAGGAACCTGGAGGCAGGAGCTGATGCAGAGGCCATGGAGGCAGAAGCTGATGCAGAGGCCATGGAGGGTGCTGCTTACTGGCTTGCTTCCCATGGCTTGCTCAGCTTTCCTTCTTATAGAACCCAGGACCACCAGCCCAGGGATGGCACCACCCACAATGGGCTGAGCCCTCCCCCTTTGATCACTAATTGAGAAAATGCCTTTCAGCTGGATCTCATGGAGGCATTTCCTCAAGGGAGGCTCCTTTCTCTGTGAAAACTCCAGCTTGTGTCAAGTTGACACACAAAACCGGCCCGTACACACTTGCCTACAAATAAAAGAGAAGGGTGTGTCCTGACAAGTGTCGGGGGCCCTGGTGATGCCACCCCAGTGGCCTCCCAGCAGCCTCTGCAGCCCCCAGCAGCCAGAAATCAGACACAGTGTCTCCCTTTTCAGCTTCATAGGACTCATGAACCTCTTGACTTCAGCCCAATGTAGAGGATTTGGGTTCCTGGCCTCTTCACTTGTATGAAAATAAATCTTTGCTTTTTGAGTCCCTGAGTTTATGGTAATTTATTACAGCAAATACCATCCACTCACATTAAGAGAAGAAACTCAGCAGCCTGTAGCTTTGAAAGCAATCTTCAGTGAAGGGTCCCTTAGCTTAGCTGTCCTACACAGCCCCAAGCTGCAGATCCCTCCGTCCCAGTGCTTCTTCACGTTAAGACTCCTAGAATGACCATTTCCCACGGGAAAGAGAGCAGCCGATCACCAAACATCAGCACAAACAGAAGGTACTGGAGAGCCTCTTTAGGAGCCAGGAAAGGTAAGATAACACAAAATGTCAGGAAACACTGGCACTTCAAGAAAAGACCGGGTATTGAAAGAAAAACCCTAGAAATGGAAAAGGCACAAGCAGCTGGGATAAAGGAAAGGAGAGCTGCATCCGGAAGGTGCAGATCTGTAATTCTAAAGCTCCTGAGGAGTTAAGGAGGTTAATCCGATCGTCTTTTTATCTCCCTCCCCCACAGTGCGGTGAAATATCTAAGAGGGCCTCTGAGGTAGCTGGTTAAAATGCAGACGCTGCACAGCCAAAGCCAAACAGGGAACTGAAGCAGCCTGGCCCTGAAACGAATCCCCTTACAGGAAAGCGGCTCTGTTTCCCACAGGAAACCCCATCCAGCGAATGCCCACTGCTGCCAGTGCCTGTGTGCACCCCGGAAACTGATCATACCTACAACCAGCAAACCAGGCCCATTGGACTTCACAGCTCCCTCCTGGTGCAGCCTGGTCCTTTCTGAACCTTGTGGGCCTGGCTGCATGCCCAGTGCACATGAGTCACTTTGGATTTGGGTGTGGGTGTGGGTGTGGGTGTGGGTTTGGGTTTGGGTTTGGTCTGGTTTGGTCTGGTTTGGTCTGGTTGTTGCCTCAACACTCTGACATTTCTGGTGCAGGAGTGCATGAGCTAACAGGTACAGTACCTGAAAACTACATTGCCAAGGTTTAAAACAGAGAGCCTTCCACCTGCCTGATTAGAAAGCGCAAATCCCCGCCCACGCGCCACACCCATGCGCCACGCCCCCATGCCCCACCCCGCACGCCCTGCAGGCAGAGGCAGGCTCACAACCACCTTGCACTCTATTTCCAAAGGACTTGACACTTTGTTCTGGGTTCTACTGCACCCATTCCGTCTGCGTGAACTTATGCAGGCACACACACATACCATAAAAATAATTTTAAAAATATATATTAATAAACAGTGGCTTCTGTAATTGACAGATAGTTGATGGCAGTTGGGGGGGGGACGGGGGAAAGAGAGTTTTCATTAATGGGATGGCCCCTGCTAGGTGGACCATGCTCTAGCAACTAGCCTCTAGACCCACAAGTATATGGGAAACAGATTGGACTAAATTGATGTGAAATTAGGGGAGAACACATCCAAGGGGAGTTAGAGGGTAAGGGTGAATGATCAAAATACATCATATACATGTGTAAAATTATCAAAGAAGTCATTAAAGTATTATTTTTTTTTCAATTATAGGCTGGCAGGATGGTTCTGTGGGTAAAGAATCCTGACACCATGCCTGATGGCTCCAGTCTGATCCCCAGGACTCCCAAGATAGAAGGAAAGAACTGGCACACAAATTGTCTGCATATTCACTGTCACGCGCACATGTGCATGCATACCCAAATAAATAAATGTAGCAAACATAACTTAATAAAAAGTAGCTTGTACCTTTATCCTCAGACTATTATTTAGAGATCTTTTAAATTCTTATTTTACTTTATATTTTTGAAAATTTTGCCTGCCTGTATACATATATATATATATATATATATATATATATATATATGTATACAGAGAGAGAGAGGGGGGGGGCATCACATGTGTGCAGTACCCCTGGAGACCAGAAGGGGGCATCAGATAACCTAGAACTGGAATGGAATGTAAGCCACAGTATGCGGGACACTAAACCCCACCAGGTCCCCTGCAAATGCCCGTAACTGCTGAGCTGTCTCTCTAGCCTAAAGCTGGAGTTTTTGTTTTGTTTTGTTTTGTTTTTTTAGAGCAGTGAGGGAGAGAAGAAAAGAAGGAGAGAGGGAAGGGAGGGAGAAAGGAAAGAAGGAAGGAAGCGAGAAAGAACCCACCATTACAGAAGCTGTGAACCACCTGACTAGGGAACTGAGTTTGGGTCCTCTGGAAGAGCAATAAGTCTTCTTTGCTTCCGAGCCTTCTCTCCAGACCCCATTTGGAGGTCTTGTTCACCTAAATATCTCCATCAATCATACGGTACTGTTACTGATATATATTTAAGTCATCCTATTGGGGGGTTGGGGATGACTGCTGCTGTTTGTAAATCTTCCACTCTAACTCAGAATAGAGAAGAAGCAGGAGTGGGTGATGGACCAAATATCTGAGTCACCAGCTTTGATCTTTGCTCCCCTTCTGACGTCCTCTAAAGACAGTGAAGGAAAAAAATGTTACTTGGTTGAAATGCTTGGAAATTTCCTATTTCAAAGTCTACAACAAACAGCATAGACCTTTCTAACATAGACCATGCTAACCAGTTGGCGGGGTACGGTTACCTCGCATGTGCAGGTAATCAGAGAATCATCTCCATTCAGGGCGGCTCTACGTGGACCTCCTTCAGCTGCTAATCTGTTTAGCACGTAATTAGAAGAGCTTTAAAAAGCATCAGTCATCTTGCTTAGGGTAAGTAATAATTTATGCCAAGGGAGTGGAAAAGAATGCTGATTTCATTTATTTTATCTCCTTGGAGGGAAGGTGAACTGATAAAGCCCTGTGCAAGACAGTACATTTTAAGACTTAGTCAGAAGGCTAAATTAAAACAGCCGACATATTGATGACTTGTGGATATCTTTAATCTCTCTGTGTCCTCTTTCCCCATCCCAGAAAAAATAAGTTTTGCATAAATATAACAATCCTTCCCGATTCTTTCTCATTTGCGATGATGGTTGACTTTTAAAAAAAAAGTTTTTAAAGCCTGCATCCACTTCATTTTTTATTAGTGAATAAATAATATATGTAAAAGCGATATTTAAAATTTAGATACATTCACATTGGTAAGTGCTGGTTCACCACATATTTTCTTCCTGAAAAACAGCATTACCACCCCACTTGGGAGAAATAAGCTTTCTTTGTAGTTAATCATCTGTACAACTGCAAGGTGGGAGCTGGGAGATAGGAGGTGCATGCTTTGGGAATGTGAAACCTGCTAGAGAAGGCTTGGGTACTGTAGGTGATTTGCATTGAGTACACAGGGTAAACAGCCTGGCCCAGCCTGATTAAACCATCTCGCTGAGATGGATGCAGAATCAGCCTACCTTGGCATTAAAATTAGCTTAACCTATCCTTAGAAGGAGCACACCGAGATCACTTTCTGCAATATTAGGAATATAATCTTGTCAATTGTATTTTCTTTAAAAGAGCCAAAATAGAATATTTAAATGAAGTCTCAAATGCATTCATTTTTAAAATGTAGTGTGTGTGTATGCACATGTCTGTCCATCTGTCTGTCAGTGAACAGGAGTTAATTCTCTCCTTCCACTTTTCTGTGGGTTTCAGGGATGTGACTCAGGTCACCAGGCATCATGGACTATCTCTGCAGCCATACATTCTGTGTCAGTTACAGAAAATCTGAGCCACAGAGGGCAAGAAATGGTGCTATGAGGTATTCAAAAATGTCAGAAGGGCAGGCTACCCAAGTCCAGGACCCTCCAGTGTGGGTCTTTGCATATTTCATTCTTATTGGAAGCAAAATGACTGTAGATTGAGAGAACATGCACGCTTTAGAAGAATCCCAATATAGCCCCTAAGAGAAAAGGAAGTCCTAATCTGAGAAGTCTAGGTTTCATTCTGGCAGGGTTTTTTTTTTCCCCAACTCGAACCATGTCAACAAAATACACTATCACTGCACTGGCTCCATTTTCATGTCCTTGAGAGATCCTGGCCTGGCTCACATGTCCTTGATGCTCACAGTTTCACCTGAAAGAGCTCCTGCCTATTTCCTGTGTGCCTTTCTCTAAGGATGGTGTGCTGGGGACCCACGTGCAAAGCCACTGGCAACAACAGCTCTCCTGAAGACAGTGGGCTCCTTACACAGAAAAAAAAAAAACAGAAGACTTATTAAAAACAAATAAACAAAAAATCCTGGAGACCCATTGACTTATCCCAATGAAAAGTTCAGACTAGGACAATCTGAATGATCCTTTGCAGTTCTGATCCTGAGACACTTGAAACTCCTGCGTGGACGCTCCACACCTACTCACTTCTCCACACCTACTCACTTCCGAATGTGACTTAGAAATGGGACCTAAGGGAACAAAGGTTGAGTGGGGTCATATGAGTGGATTCATGTACAGTGTGACTGATCCTGGTAGACAGGAAATGAGAATGGACCTACACCACACACACACACACACACACACACACACACACACGCACACGCACACGCGCGCGCGCACACAGACACACACATACACACACACATACGCATGCACTACAGAAAAGAGACCACATGAGACACGAAGAGAAGGTGGCCATTTGTAAGACAACAGAGGGGAACCTCAGAAACTACCACACCTAACTGAATCATAATGAGCTTCTACCCTCCAGACCCATCAAAATACCTTTCTGCTGTTTAGGGAACCTTGAGGATTCTCCATTGTCTTAGTCTGGGTTTCTATTCCTGCACAAAACATCACAACCAAGAAACAAGTTGGGGAGGAAAGGGTTTATTTGGCTTACTTCCACACTGCTGTTATCACAAGGGAAGTCAGGACTGGAACTCAAGCAGGTCAGGAAGCAGGAGCTGATGCAGAGGCCATGGAGGGATATTCCTTACTGGCTTGCTTAGCTTGCCTTCTTATAGAACCCAGGACTATCAGCCTAGGGAAGGCCCTCCTCCCTTGATCACTAATTGAGAAAATGCCTTACAGTGGGATCTCATGGAGGCATTTCCTCAAAGGAAGGCTCCTTTCTCTGTGATAACTCCAGCTTGTGTCAAGTTGACACAAAACGGTCCAGTATACCAGTTCACTTTGGAATGGCAGCCCTGACACTATAATACACCTTCTGAGTAAAGCACAACCTTTTCCTGACAAATCCTTGTGTATTTTCAGAGAAACACAAGTATAACCCCACCCTTTCTCAATCAACCTACACCTGGAATGTAGACACCAACCAGATGTCATGTGATCGATAACATCAGTCTAGAAAGAGAAGACACTGTCCCTATTTCCGGATGCTTCGAGTTGGAGCTAAGGTGAAGGCAAAGGTTAGGACCTTCTGGGTTCAGGCTCTCTGAATCCCACAGTGGGTTATCACGAAATCCTTGGCTGAGGCTTATGCTTGGGCTACTGTCCAGCTGAAGAGCTCACAGTCCTCCTTCGGCTTTCAGAACTGGTACCAAGATGCTCTTCATCTCATACATACCAAAGCCAGAGACCATGCAGCTGTTTTATATCAGGTGCTCCAGAATTTGCACAGACCCTGCAAATATCTCTTTTAGTTAAAATAACCTCTAGATTTCTTATAATTAAATGCTTGGTACAATGTGAACGCCGTGAACACCGATGTTATAGTATATTCTTTCAGAATAATGAAAAGAAAGAGGTCTACAGATGCACATTAAAAAAACAAAAAACAAAAAACCAAAAACCAAAACCAAAACAAAACAAAAACATTTTCCACCCACAATTGGTTGAACTCACAGATGTGGAAAGTCAGCTGATTTTGCCTTCCCAGCCCTTGTTACAGCTGGGTGCAGTAGGGGACTTGGCACTGCTAACTAGACACACCTGCCCACATTAAGGATAGAGCTAAGGAGGCAACCAAGTCAGGCCTAGAGGGGCCTCTCTGGATGCAGTGGCAGCTGTAGTCAGTAACAGGTAGTAAATGGTGGCAGTATGGTAAGACTGGAGCTGGGGTGGGCCAGATGTCTGCAGGTGTCCATGAAGCATGCTGTAATATCCAGCCTGCCGTGTGAAGATGGGGCCCCAGCCCAGCTTCCAATATCCTAATCCAGCCTTCCTGGGATGGACCACACTGCTCTAAGCCCTTTTAGCAACTTTATTCTCTTCTCAAAATCAGAGTCCCTCTGTACTTAAAACCAAAATCCAGCTGGCATAGTGGGACACACCTTTGATCCCAGTACTCCAGAGGCAGAGCCAGGCAGATCTCTGTGAGTCTGAAGCCAGCCTGGTCTACAGAAAGAGTTCCAGGATGGACAAGACTACACAGAGAAACCCTGTGTCTTTTAAAAAAACAAAAGCAAGAATCCCTGATTGTCTTAGTTAGGGTTAACTGCTGTGAACAGATACCAGGACCAAGGCAACACTTATAAGGACAACATTTAATTGGGGCTGGCTTACAGAGTTCAGTCCATTATCATCAAGATGGGAGCATGGCAGCATCCAGGCAGGCATGGTGCAAGTGGAGAGCTCTACATCTTCATCTGAAGGCTGCTAGTGGAAGACTGACTTCCAGGCAGCTCGGATGAGGGTCTTAAAGCCCACACCCACAGTGACACACCTACTCCAACAAGGCCACACCCACTCCAACAAGGCCACACCTACTCCAACAAGTCCACACCCACTCCAACAAGGCCACACCTACTCCAACAAGGCCACACCTCCTAATAGTGTCACTTCCTAGGCCAAGAATATACAAAACGTCACAATGCCTGAAGATATGTTTACTTAAGTGAGCTATTTGCTAATTTCCAACTGTCCAGAGCACTTCTCCCTTGTACCTCACGTGCACAAGACCACGAGACCGAGTCTAGGATCAGGAGGACTCCCTTCATCTATATGTATTTCCAAGGTATTCTGAAGAAAAGCACGTTCCAACCGAGGAACTCAGTTGCACATCTATGAACTGTGAAGGTGAAGATATTTGGAGCAACACTGTTTGGAAGAACAAGTTGGCCTAGCTGGGTTCTCGAGAGAGAGGAAGAAGGCCCAGCCAGTGTTTTCCCATCTGTGACCATGACAACTTCTCAGTGAATACCTCCAAGGAACCAACGCTTCTTTCAAAGAGATTTGTACACATACCCAAGGAATATGAGTCTGCACAGTGTACCCAGGCTTCAGGTGTTGCTCAAGTTGAACGGTAAATCGAGGCCCAAGTTGCAAAGGCAGATGATAAAACCACTAAATAGCTGTAATACTGATCAAAATTGTAGAGGTAGAGTCCCAGGAGTCATTAAAGGAGAGCAAGCACTTTGGCTTCCTGGGGTAGAGTCCATAGACAGCAAGGAAAGCTATGGATGGAGAGCAGGCAGATATTGTTAGCACATGGCAATGACTCTCTGGAAAAGCCAAACCGAAGCGCGCTTCCTTTCTGGGTTAATGGGCTCCTCCATCCATGGGTGCCTCACCTGTTACAACTTTCTGTTTTTTCTATAACTCTTTAAACTTTCTGGTACCTTTTCATTGTTTTTCTTCAAAGTTACAGTAAGTCCTTTATAGGCACCTATCTTGTCTGTGTGCTTCACCATGTTCCCTACATGAACACAGTGCTGAGCAGGCAGTGGGTACTAAATAAACAACTCATGAGGGAGGGGAAAAATGGGGGGTTAGCAAAACCATTGCATCTCTTTAAATCTCATTCTGAGCAACCCATATGCTTTTTTATCATAAATGTATCATGGAAAAATTATAAATGATTCCCTAGCAATGTTGTGTATGGGCAGGTTTGATAGCGGAGTGTTTGACCACCAGTGAACACACCTACAACGTTAGATGACAATTCAGAATTCACTCCGGGCAGGTGAGGAGTAATGCTGGCTTCACTATTAAGAGTCTTTGAATATTTGCTCCACTGCTTGTGATTAGCCCTCTTCATACAATGTACCCTGTCTTTGCTGAGCACTTTGTCATTGCCTTTTATTATGCTTTCTAGGTGGATTTCTCTAGTCAGATGCTCAATTCAGACCTTTTTGAAATGCACTCCATGGAGGGTGATTACCCTATGTAATCAATATTTTAACAAGACAGCAGTCACTGCCTTAATATCCATGGCTCACTCTGCAGCACAGAACCAGTCTTCAACTAGAACCAGTCTTCAACCAGGAATGCGTCCACTGGATCTGCTTCCGAAGACTTAGGGACATTTCTCCAAGGCTTGAGTGCAGAAGTCTACCACAGCCATCTGCCGGTAGAGTCACAGACATAGTCTGAGGGGGCCACAGCAATCATCTTGAACTTTCAGAGCTTTGCTTCACACCTGACATCCGGGGAAGGGACAAGACTAGGCAACTAAAATATGGTTGGACCCATCTCCTCAGAGGAGAGGGGGCTCTCTGTTGTCTTGTCAGCTAAAGATGTACCAATGTGCAGGAAGAGCACAGAGATACAGAATTCCATCAATCAGGATTTTGATGTGCCAGAAAGGAGATGGATTTAATCTTCCCTTTAATTGTTTGTCATTGTGTACAAGCTGAAAGCAAACGTGGAGCTTACAGATCTGCCTTTCTCCCCAGGAACTGAATTTTATTATCAAGGCAGTGAAGGTCATTGCAGAATTTGCCTTAGGTTTGTATGAACTAAGTCTGGAGACAGTCTCAAATATTTACACTTACCGGTAACTGAGTGTTTTAAAGGGTAGGAGGGAAAAGTGAATGCCATGTCTAGGTCCCGAGGATGCCTTCCACTCAAGCACTCCTCTCTGGAGGAGGAGAGAGTGACCGGACAGTAAAGATGCTGCTGGGAGAGAATGTGAGCTTGCCAATCACTCCCCTGCTTCATGGGCGACCAGGGATCTCTCTCACCAACTGCAACCCAGCCTCAGGGCTACTGACTCAAGACACAGAAACAAGATCAGTGTCAGGACTTACTATACAAATTCTGAAAGTAACAAAGTCGCATTACCTTTCGCTGTCTGTCTTATCTATTTTTAGGTGAGCCAATTTAATTTCAACATGTGAATCTGAATAGTATGGGGATGATGTTGTTAGTTAACCTCTCATATTCCACAAATGAGGTTTCTCCCTTAGAATCTTACTCCCGTTGTATTCATCTTTTCTGTTACCAAAATGAAATACCAGAGGTAGACTATTTTGTTAAGAAAATAAGGAAGAGAAGGAGAACGGGTGGGGGGTGAGGTGGGAGAGGAGGAGGGGGAGGAAGAGGAGGGAAATTGGAAAATGAAGTTGCTGTTTGTGTGGGAGTCAATCCCGAAGGCACAAAGGCCTAGGGCTGCGCCTGGTGATGGCTTCTTGCCAGCCCAGTCCTAAAACCACAAACACAAAAGGTATCAAACGCCAGAAAGAAAGGGGGCGACTCTGGTCTCTTCCTCTTCTAGAAATTCACCAGGATCCCGACAGGGATATTATCTAATCACTTCCCAGAATCCCAGCCATAAACCTCACAGGTCCTTCACCTTTCACCCCTCCTAACAGCTTGTGATACGGTTCAAATTTCAACACATGAAGCCCTGGGAGACACTCAACCCATCTGGCCCATGGCATTTGGAGGTACTTATTTCGTCCAGGGCTTGCCACAGCACAGGACATTTTCAGAATGCTTTCTCAGACATCAGTTTGGTACAGAGAGTACATTTCCTGGCTGTTGTTAAGTGCACAGTGGTAGCAAGTAATTCTCCAGAATTGCAATTGACTTAAAGTTCCTGTCCTCATAATTTTTGTCCTCGGGGGTCCTTTTACACAAGTAAAAATTATTATGATTTCAAAGGGATTTGTTCATGTGACCTGAATACTGTTATTAACTATATCATGAAGCAACGTAGAAAATTTAAATTAGTAATCACCTAATTTTAGAACAATAACAAATATATTACATTACCACTTTGTTAACATTTATATTAATATTTTTATGACATTTCTCCAAAACAAAGGGAGCTTTTTGGTAAGGACGATGTAACTTTATCTCTTTTTTTAAGCCACTGCAATGTTGGCCTAACCGAACAACTGTGTTTCTATGCAGTTCCACTCAGGAATACCATTTTAACTGCAATATCATTGCAACTGAGCACACGAAGAACAGGCTGATCTTTTGTCGATTTGTAAGTGAAAAGGGGGATTGTTCTAAAGTCTTTCCAGACCACAGGAGCCTTGATATTGTGCCAAAGTTCAACAAATGGGAGTTTCTTGGTAGTTCCTAGCAAAATGGAATCTGAAACAAGAACAACAAACTTCTCTCTACATCAAAACCCGGTCTGTCTTCTACTTTAAAAAAAAAATCATTTACTGGTGCATACCCATAATATCAGGTGCTGGTTATTTAGAGAATGCAGATGATTTACTGACTTGCACAGCTCTGCTAATATTGATATATCTCCTTAGGTTATAGAGTGTTATCAAACATCATAGAGCTCTGGAAACTGGCCCTCTTTTGAGCCTGAGGATGGAAGGGCAATTGAACACCTGAGTATGCTCTAAGAAAGCAAGGCTTGGCTTCATGGGGTTAGATCATAGGCCTGATGCCTTTAAGACACCGTTCATACCCTAAGAGTTTAAACCATATCAGCTCACATCTCCCTGCAGTTGGCTGTCTCTGGAACAGTTAAGAAGCAATGCTGTGCTGTGGCCTAGCCACGCCCAATTTATGGCCATAACTAGTACCCAGCATCCTTCCTACTCTTTGTCACTTAAGCTACTCCATATTCAAGTACATGGTAGAGGAACTCAACATCACCCTGAAATGATACAAATGTCCAGTATTTTCCTTTGTTCAGGGAACTACCATGAAGGCTCCTCTCTGGGCCTCTGTTCCCACTGCCTGGATCCCACGGTCAGGAAACCACCCTTTGTCCTTATGACACACCTGGAACGTGATTTTGTGCCAGCTCCTTTCCCAGACCAACCTCAGCCCCCAGGGTCTCCAGACCATGCTTTGAGTATGAGACCTGGACAATGAGCTGAAAATACTTCTGCCCCAAATCTCACATCCACAAACTAAGCAAAGAAAAATTTCAGCCAATGAGTGTGGTGACTTCAGGAGCTAACATGTCTTTGTGGGAAGATGAGTTTCTCCCCTTTCTTGACAAATATTTTAATTAGTACCAAGCTTCATCTTTTGAAGTCAATTAAGACAACTCATGAAGATGACCTACTATAAGCATTAAGATTGCCTCCAATCAGACAGCTTGTGAGAAGCTGGGTCGTGTCAAAAGCCACAAAATTTAACAGAAACATGTGTTTTATCCCAATGAGACCGCATTTGACCTCATGAAGATAGTGAAAGGAGAAAAGCTAAACCAGGTGACCATGCTGAGACAGAGCTGCCTGAAACTTAGATCACATGGCTTTCTGCCCAGCACCCTCGACATAAACTGAGTGCTCACAAACTAAACTATTTTATCTCACTTCAATTTCTCATTCATCACCCAATCCCAATTGCAGAAACGTAAAGAGAAAAAAAAAAGCTAGACATTTTGTCATGCAAAAACAAATGTCAATTTTTAAACTATATTTTAAACCTAAGTCAGATGTAACATTTTACTAATAAGAGAAAAAGAGATGTTGAAATAATTTTGTGATGTTCTTATACATTGCAAAGTTAGCCACAATTGAAATTATTATCTATTTTATCTGTCTTGATGATATTCTCTCAAATATAATAAACTGGGGCTCAGGATCTTGAAATAGGCAATAAAACTGATACAAAAATTACTAAGGATAGGTGGAATGTCATTAATTAAGCAATAATCCCTTTGAAATCAGTCATTACCAGCAGTTTTTTGCTATGGGCCATTAACACTCTAACTAGCAAGTCATTAATAGTGGTAATAACCAATTCTGAGGGGATTACTGCTTGGATAAACTATATATAATAATTTTAAACTCCAAAAGATTTCACACTTTTATGTTAACCTTTGAATCATAAGTGAGTGCGGACAGAATTATCCGGTTCATTTTAAAAAACATAAATGTTACCCTCCTCTCTTTGTCTGTTCCGTGCCTTTGCCTAACTCGTCAGAGCATCTGAGGACGGGGCTCTGCATTCTGCCAGAATACAGAGAGCTGTTCCATCCCTTGACATATAGATCTATAGACTAGCTCCGTCTGCACTGCCTTAGTTCCTAAGACCAAGCAGCATTTCTGTTCACTTCATCTGTAAAATGCAAGCTCACTTGGAGCCCATTTTTGTCCAGTGTCACTTCACTAATATTTTGTTTTGCATTACAGAAGTTTTGCATCAATCACATAAATATATGTACACATACATGTATTGATGATGACGGATGGTGATGTAATGTACTGTAGGTATAAAGCGACAGCCATTGTGGGAAAGGACTCAGTCAGAGGAGGCAGTGGAAGCACCCCAACGACTGATTATTGGGGTACCTATCCCTTGCTGCCTTCCACTCTCCCAGGGCCTGAATGCTCAAATGGAGGTTTGGGCAGAGGCTTCTAAAAATTATTTCTTTCATTTTTCTGAGATTATAATTGCATCTCCCATGTCCCTGACCTCTCTCCAAACCTTTCATATACCCCTCTTGCTCTTTTTCAACTCCATGGACTGTTTTTTGGTTAATAGCTATTACACACACACATGCACACACACACACACACACACACACACACACACACACACGCACACATACACATTCCTAAATACATAAATACACCCTGCTCTGTCTATATAAGATTGTCTATCTGTGTGTTTTCAGGACTGACCATTTGCCAATGGATAAGGGATTACTGTGCTCTTCCTGAGGGGACTACCTTGCCCTCAGCACTCCTTAGCGCTTTCTGTAGTACTGAGGCCTCCTGGGCTTTCGTCCATCTGGTGAGTGAGACTCCATGGGTGTAACTTCTGACATTACTAGAAGGTACAGTCTCACAGCAAACTCCCTGGTCCTCTGGCTCTTGCGATCTTTCTGGCCCCTCTTCCACAATTATCTTTGATCCTTAGATGTAACTGAATAATGGACTGTAGATGTATCTATAGGGACTGGGCTCCACAACTCTGTACTTTTTGATTGGTTGTATTTTTCTGTAATAGTACACATCTGTTACAAATAGAAGTTTCTCTGAGGAGAGATAAGGACTATTCTTATCTGTGATCATAAAATTATAACTTAGTCATGTAATATATAAATATAGGAAACTGGCAGTTGTAGGTTCTCTACCATCCATGGCTTCACTAGCCCTGGGTAGTTGGCTAGGTTTCCAGTTCTAGGTAAGATTTTCCTCTTGTTGAGAGGGTTTTAAATCCAATTAGAGAGCTATTGGTCACCACCAAGGTGTACGTTTCACAACACCACCCTTGGGGTTACTGAGCCACAGTGGTCACTGTGGTTCATAGGCCTCATAGCCGGAGAGAATTGTTGATCGCTTCCATCCTTCAGAGGCATGCATGGTGCCTTCTGGTACCATGAAAGCTAGTCCTCAGGAAGGTGGCTTTCAGGTCATCCCAGCCTAGGGGCCTCTGGGCCCTGGGTGTTACGTACATGGTGTCTTCAGCAATAGGGGCTAACCTTCCACCTCTAATTCTCTTGGACAACCCTTACCAACAACTCGAAGTCTTCTCATACTTGATGTTGGAGACTTTGTCAAAAGGTCTTTGGCTCTTAGAGACAGTATCAACATATAATTATATCAATAAACAACATCTTATTTAAGTGTTTTAGGTAGATAGTTAATAGCATGATTCCTCATTACTCTTTCAGACATCCTTACTGTGTTATTTTACACACATATCTTTTTCTGTCTTTATTTTCCTCTCCTCCCCTAATTGGTGCAGCCACTATGAAAATCAGTGTGGAGAATCCTCAAAAATCCAAAAATAAATCTGCAATATGAGCCAGCTGTACCACTCCTTGTCATATTCCCAAAGGACTCCGTCCACATCCTACTTTACAGACACTTGCTCAGCCATGGTCATTGATACTCTGCCCACAGTAGCTAAGAAGTGGAAACAATCTAAAGGTCCTTCAACAGAGAAATGGATAGTGAAGGTGTAACACACACATACACACACACACACACACACACACATCACAAAATACTGTTCAAAGGTAAAGAAAAATGAAACCATGAAACTTTCAGGTAAACAGATGGATGGAAGTAGAAAAGATCATACACAGTGAGGTCACCCAGACCCGGAAAAAAAATGCTCTATGTTCTCTCTCATCTGAGGCTCCTAGCACCAAATCTTCAGGTGTGAATACATACCTGGAGGAACTGCCAAAATCAGGAAAACAAAAATGGACCATTGTGGGGTTGGAGAAGCATCAGAGAAGGAAGTAGGAGAGTACACATGATCTAAAGAGGGACATGGACAGCAATGTCTACCGTGATGTCATCATAGCTTATCTCAATTTCTCTTTACTGTCTTGGAACCCAGAGGGAATGCTGCTCTGATACATTTGCTGATCGATAGATACATCTTGACTCTTAGGTAACCTTACAGATTATAGATTAACATTTAGTCATTTTCTAAACTAACCTCTAAATGAATAAGGCAAACACTGAAATCATGACATACATGAAAAGACCCTGATGCCAGGGGAGGCAGCAGAGACAAGTGGGAGGAGAGAACAACTCCCCTCAAAAGCACCATGGTGGCTTTTTTTTTTCCAGAAAGAGCATTAAGGCATAGGAATATTTTATTAAATGTGTGCATAATGTTGTCTTAAATATTCAAGGAAATGCTTCCTCTGGGAAATTGGCAAATAAGAGAGAATAACTCAAGCTAAGAAATGGCTGCTGGTCTCCAGCCACAGTACAAGAAAGGAGAAGTGATTCCAACAGGGTAGGAAGTGAATTAGAAGATAAACTTGAAGATTTCTTAGATAAAAGGCTAAAATCAAGACCAACAGATAACCCTTATAAAAATTTAAAAGTTCTTACATCAGTTCAAACATCATACACTTTTTTAAAAACTGGGAAAACATTTGCCAAAATACAGTCTTTATTTTAAGGAACCTGTAGAAAACAGGTGGGAAAGGCTACCTCCCTTAGGCGAATGAGTAATGAACAATTCAGAAAGGTGAGCAGTGTACAAAGCAATAACTTCCATCATTAGTACTAAGATATATAAATTAATTCTTCTCACTATCAAACTGAGAAAGCCTGGGAAGCCTGTGTGCTTATGAACAAAAAGTAGTCCAGAGCTCTTGTGTTCTGTCGGAGGACATTAAAGAAACTGAGCCACTTCATTTTCATTTGCCAAGAAACATGGCAATATGGCAACAGAGGAGCATACTTTGAGAATCTAAAATCTCTGTAATATAATGGAATTTACATATCTCCCTTTGAATCATGGATTACATACTCATTGCCCTGGAACCTGAGGTATAGCTAGCTTATGATCACTGTGATCAATAAAACATGGAAGCGAAGGATGCTCATGAAAAGCTGTGATCAGCTACAACCTCAACTACTTTAGTTTCTCCAGGCAAGCGTGAGCCTTCACAGCCAGCTACCCGTAGACTCCAGGAAAAAAGAGATGCCCTTTCTTCACTAAGACCTCTTCAATATTTAAGATTCATCAGCTAAGTGCCTCTTTAGCATCTCTACCTTAAGAGGTGTTGACTTAGTCTTTGTTTCCCAAGTTGAATGCTCCCGATAGGTAATGCAATTGTCCCATTGAATTACAAGCTAACACTGCTGTCAGTCATGTGGCTAAGAGAGGCTGCTCTACTGGTCTGGACATTTAGCCCTTATTAGCAAGGGAAATTGAGTTTGCTTCTTGTTGGTTCAAGGCCAGATGATATGGTATATCCCTTTAATCCCAGCAGAGACAGGCAGATTTCTGTGAGTTTAAGCCAGCCTGATCTACTTTGTGAGTTCCAGCCCAGCCAAAGTCAACATAGTGAGAACCTGCCTCAAATAGCAAAGAAATGAAGGAAGGAGGAAGCAACGAAAAAAATACAGCAACATATTGTTGGCGGGAAGAACTCTCCTGAACTCATTGGAGATTTGAGCAAATACCAGAGATAGAGGGAGCCCTGCAAACTTCCCAATAAAACTTACCAATTCTTTCATTGCACATTAGAATCAAAGGAATAATCCCATCCAACAAATTCCACAGATAATCAAGAACACAAAGAGCCTGAACACAGGAGGGACAGCCTTGCCCACATCAGCCCTCCAGAAATAATGTCCTGCAATTCTGATGTGTCCCTGAAGCATTGATTTCAAGTTAGACTAGGCAGAAGGAGGAAGAGGGACAGGTTGTGCATCACCAAGCATTCTACACACAGATACTGCCCCAGTTCTAATGCCTTCAAAGGACAAATTTCCCTCCTTGATTTAACAGTTCAGAATGATTTACAAAAGCATCCTGCTTACCCCCTGAAAATTAGGATACATTTTCCCTGTCTTTATGAAGATGTTCAAATATTCAGAATCAGATTTCTAAACAGGATCTCATTATTAAAAAAAAAAAAAAGAAACTCTCATGATTTTATGTCCTTGCATGTTTTAAAGATGAAGCTAAATAAACCTTTAAATAGAAATTTGTCCTCCATTTGAACTAAGTGATAGAAAAATTACTTTATTAGACAATATTCCTGAGTGCATCCCTCCTAAACACCAACTATTATATTACCTCCATCTATTTAAGGAATAGTAATAAAATCTTGCTTTCTGAGCTGCAGGGCTTTTAAAAAGTCTAGCCAAGGCTACTGTTCAATACAAGGCTGCTTAGACATTTAAAACCAACACTGCATTGAAAAATCCAATCTTTGGATATTTAGGATTACTTAAGAGTTACCTAATATTAAACAGAAATATCTAATTCTTAGAATTCTCACTAATGACTATCTCTGTACCTCTTATCTGTAAGTAGTCCCTGGAATTATGTTCCAAGACTATCACCATGATATTCACCAAGAAAAATCACCAAGAAAGCACTGCATCCACCCACAGGAATCTTTGCACCACCTACAAAACCCTACTCTATACCCAGGTTTCCTAAACCCTCCTCCAGGGTCTAGCCTAGTCAGTACCCATGACATCCTCCTCCAGGGTCTAGCCCAGTCAGTACCCATGACATCCTCCTCCTGAGTCTAGCCTAGTCAGTACCCATGACATCCTCCTCCAGGGTCTAGCCCAGTCAGTACCCATGACATCCTCCTCCAGGGTCTAGCCTAGTCAGCACCCATGACATACTTATCCAGGGTCTAGCCTAGTCAGTATCCATGACATCCTCCTCCTGAGTCTAGCCTAGTCAGTACCCATGACATCCTCCTCCAGGGTCTAGCCCAGTCAGTACCCATGACATCCTCCTCCAGGGTCTAGCCTAGTCAGCACCCATGACATACTTATCCAGGGTCTAGCCCAGTCAGTACCCATGACATCTTCCTCCAGGGTCTAGCCTAGTCAGTACCCATGACATACTTAGCCAGGGTCTAGCCTAGTCGGTACTCATGACATCTTCCTCCAGGGTCTAGCCTAGTCAGTATCCATGACATACTTATCCAGGGTCTAGCCTAGTCAGTACCCATGACACCCTCCTCCAGGGTCTAGCCTAGTCAGCACCCATGGCATCCTCCTCCAGGGTCTAGCCTAGTCAGTACCCATGTCGTACTTAGCCATGCCTTTTCACAAACTGCCAGATTTGGCCTGGGTCCCCCACAGTTCACCAGCCTAATATGTCCTTCCCTGCTATGATGGCTATTTTTGGCTGTCAACTACATCTAGAATAACTAAGACCCAGGCATTTGGGCTTATCTGTGAGGAATTTTCCTTGGTTGAATGATGTGAATTATTATCCCATCAGTTCTGTTCCTATAAAGAACCATGATATTGCACCTGCCTTCTGTTGGGTGATCTTTCTTCCCACTGTATAAAGGTGTTTCTCTCTATAGTCAACTGTTAATTCTGTACCAGCAGAATTAACAGCTAAGTGCTCACAGGATCTTGGTATTGTCATGTCTATGGCTCATCCCCAGGTTTGTTTGTTTGTTTGTTTGTTTTTTAATTTGTAAATGTCTGTCCTTCCATACTTGCCCAAAAGATGAAGTTCAGGCAGCCCTCAATGCCTTAGACAACCAATGAAATGGTCCAGGCATTGTCTTACTGGTGATTGGTTATAATAAAAATCTGCCAGCCAATAACTGAGGCAGTAATTAAGGGGGGTGGAGTTTCAGGACCCGCAGGGACACAGGAGGAACACAAGCAGAGGTGAGAGAATTGATGGAGGCCAGAGAGAGAGCAGAAGGACTAGAATGGAGCTGTAAGCAAATAGTGAGAGCCATGTGGGGAGATGGGATGGTAGAAAAGGCAAGGATAATTTAAATAGCTAGCTGAGAGCCTGCCCCAGCTAAAGGCTTTAAACTATATAGAAGCCTATTGTCTTATTTAAACCACAAATGGGTCCGCAAAAGCCCTGAAATAGCCTTCACTATAAAGATCTCTAGGCTTGAGCCAGATTTCTTCCAACCTATGCTGCTAACCATAGGACTCGACCATGCCAAAGCCCACACTTTTCCTCTCAAACCTATCTATCCCTACACTCTTTCCTTTGAACAAAAAGCAGGTCTATGCCAGTCCTGCCCCCTCCATCCACTTGACTACATTCCACCCAAGACATTTTCAGCTCTAGACTCTACTTGCTCACACATATCCTCATCTCCCTTAACCTGGTTATCTATAACAAACTTAGAACTAACAAAGGAAATCCAAGTAGCCCATATATCATTGCAGGAATACCAACAATATGAGAGATCAAACCAATCGGTCCTGCAGAAATGCTTGACAATGAGTATTACATGCATGAACTCCAGGACACAGAACTTAAAAGAATAGTCACAAACCTCCTCAAAGACTTCAATAGGTTTAAAGAAACAGATTGCTGGAATTAAGGAGAAAGAGCTTATGAAGACAAATGTCTGAGTGACGCCCAAGAAAACACAAATATAAGGCTGATGAAAATGACAAAGATAATCCAAAATGTGAGAATGGAGTTCAGTCAGGAGATAGAGAAAAAACTTTGCAGGTAGAATGAGTCAAGCAGAAGGCATAATATCAGGACTTAAAAGTAAAATAGAGGATCTAGACCAAATAAGCAAGAAACAGGAAAAAGAATATTTGGAGTCAGGAAAGGGATCACAAAAAGTACAGAACACTGCGAAAAAAAAAGAAAAAAACCACGATACAACACTTGAATAACAGGCATAGATGATGGAGAAGAACCCCCAAGTCAATGGCATAGACCATTCTTCAACAGGATCATTGAAGAAAACTTCCCCAAGCAAAGGAAAGACACACCAATATAAATACAAAAACATACATAATTCCAAATAGACAAGACTAGAATAGAAAATTCTCACATTATATCATAGTTAAGACACTAAGTATACATAATAAAGAAAGAATATTGAGAGCTGCAAGAGAAAAATGCAAGTCACATATCAGGAAATACACATCAGAAGAACAGCTGGCTTCTAAGTGGAATCTTTGAAAGCCAGAAAAGCCTGGATCAGAGCACTCCAAGTCCTAAAAGACTATGAAATCAACATAAAATAATATATACAGCAAAACTAACTACCATGATCAAAGAGAAAGAAAAACTTTCTATAACATTAACAAGCCTTTAAAAGCTGAATATCCAACAAACCAAACCTAAAGAAAAGGGATCATTCTATCAGGCTGAAGAAAGGCCTAAAAATAGCAGAGAAACTATGAAAAAATATGAAGTCATAATTATTAAAACACAAAATACCTTGACCATAGCAGGAAATCTGTATCCAAAAATCATGCCTACAATTCATTCCTTGGCACAGCAGAACTGTCAACTCTCAGGTTAGCTCTGATGGAGGTAAAATCCTTTGGTGATGTGAGGGTCATTGAAGTACAGCCTTATTACAATGAACTCTATTTTGGGCTTGTACCACAGTAAGAGCCAAGATTTTAAGCTCTACTAAAAACAAAACAAACAAACAAACAAAAAGACTTTATCTATTTATGTTTATTTAAAAAATACTAGTAGTAATGTATTATTTTAAAATATACAGTTAATATGTTTGGAGTTATTTAAAATTTATATTGAGAAATATATATGTATTTTCAAAATTGCTGTAGACAAGCATCTACATAATACTGTTCAATTGATTGTTGTTTTATATCAACTTTTATAATACTCATTTTTATTGTTACAATATTTTATAAATTTTAAAGAATATGACAAAATAAAAGAAATGAAAGGTATTGCAGGTATTGAAGGGGGGTCTCTGGGAGGAGTTGGGGTATAAAAGGGAAAGAAGAATGTGATGTAATTCTATTTACTTAATATGTTTTTAAATGTTAAAAATTTAGATAAATTGAAATTATGTATTTTTTCTCATCATAATGCAATAAAACTTAAATAAAAAAACACAAAATACCACTGAGAACACAAACAACACCAGTAACACAGACATTCCAAAAATAACTTTAAGTAGAAGTAGCCTCAGATCTCTAACCAAAAGGCACTGACTGAACAGGTTTAAAAAAAAAAAAAAAAAAAATCTGCTGCCTACAGGAAATACTTCTTAGTTTTGAAGATCAGCACTGCCTTAGAGTAAATGGATAGACAAAAGAACTCCAATCAAACAAACCAGGAAGCAAGCAGACATTCCTATCCTAATAGTTGTCAAAATGGACTTCAATCTAAAACTAACCAAAAGAGATAACAACAAAACCACATGATCATCTCAATAGATGTACTCTTGGTGGGTTGCAAAGTGATCCAACCACTATGGAAATCAGTATGCAAAATCCTCAAAAAACTAAAAAAAATAAATCTACCATGTAACCCAACTATACCACTCCTTGGCATACGCCTAAGGAATTCTATATCCTACTCCACAGATACTCGCTCATCTGTGTCTATACCTGTTCTAGGCACAATAGCTAGGAAATGGAAACAAGCTAAATATACAACTGACAAATGAATAATGAGAATATGGTATATGTACACTATGGAATAGTACTCAGCAGTGAAGAAAAATGAAATCATGAATTTGGCAGGTAAACAATGAAACTAGAAAAGATTGTATTTAGGGAGGTAACCTAGATCCAGAAAGACAAATGTCACGTGTGCTCTCTCATCTGAAGCTCTTGCCCCAAATCTTCAGATGTATGTACTTAGCCTGTAGGAACGACAGAAGCCAGGAAAGTAAAGTGGGACCATTTTTGAGGCAGGAAAGTTGGGAAGCAATAAGGAGGGGAAAACCAAGACACATAAAATGTGATTAAGAAAGTAGGGAGAGGGGAGGACTCCTTAGGGAAGGATGACAGAAGTAAACACAGAAGGTGGGACAGGAAAGGGATTTCCAGGATTACAGGATGCAAACGATCTGATAGGAGAAACAGGAAAAGGTGGGGGCTCCTTAGGGATGAACAAGGGAGGCAAAAACAGGAGAAAGAGAGGAAGGTAAAATAACAATATGAAAGCTACAAGGACTCATATTAACCACTTACCTTTAAAAAAAACCTATAATGCACATAATTTAGTGTATAAATATGCTTATATAGTTTTAACAAACTTTTCTCATCTAGTTTCATGGCGCTATCTTCAAGAACCAAAATCCACCTAATAAATCCCTCTTTTGAGTTGTTCAAGAGAATTCAAATTGCTGTTGCCCATCCCCCAGAGGCAGAAGATAAGACTATTGCTGAAGACATCAAGTGCCTCAGAAACAGGACCCAGAGACCCCTGAGCTGGAACAGACCTAAATGCTCCCTTCCTGAGGACTAGCCATGATGGCACCAGAAGGTGCCAAGCGAGCTTCTGAAGGAGGATGGGAACCAACTACTCAGCTATGATGAATATGAATCACATCAACAACCAACATGGCAGGTTAACCCTGTAGCTTCAGTAATGGTACACATACCTTAGTGGTGACCAGCAGCTCTCTAATTAGACTTAAGATCCCCCCAGCAAGAGGGATACCAGGCCTCATAATGGAAACTTTGCTAACAATTCAATGCTAGTGAGATCATGTTTATTGGATGAAACTCTATAACCATAGATATAAAAATCTTTAACTCAGTAAACCAGCATAGTCCCAAACAATGGGCTGTAAGCATTTGTCCTTATACCCACAGGTGCTCTGTCTTTGCTACAGAGACATTTCTGCATTACTGAAAACTGCAGCCAATCAAAATGCAGAGTTGTGGAGCCCAGTGCCAGTGGAGACATCTGGGAAAACCTCCCTCAGCTAAGGCTCAGGGAACTTTGTAGAAGAGGGCACGGAACGATTCTAAGAGCCAGAGGACCAGGAACTTTGATGTCTCCTAATAACATCAGAAGTGTATACATAATGTCCCACCAACATGACCACCCAAAGGTGAACTGAACAAAGATGACACCAACTGGATGGGGACAGACACATGGGGCCTCAAGCTGACACAGAGAACTACAGGCAGATCTGGGAAGGGCACACTAATAGTTTGTCCAGTGCCAAACAGTCATCCTGAAAACATGCACACGTACACACTATATGGACTCCATGGGTTATGTTTAGGAACAAATAACATTATATGGAGTCAACAAGTTATATTAAATACATAAACATACACAAACACATACATCTATGTGTATGCATACAATAGTAATTAATAAAAGGAGAGAGGCAAGGGGTATGTAGGAAGGTTTGTAGGCAGGAAAGGCAAGGGAGAAAAATTGTAATTAAGTTGTAATCTTAAAGATGAACCCATGAACCAGAAATAAAGAAAGAAAGAAAGAAAGAAAGAAAGAAAGAAAGAAAGGAAGGAAGGAAGGAAGGAAGGAAGGAAGGAAGGAAGGAAGAAAAAGTTATAATCCTAGAAGAGAGAAAACAACCAAGAAAGATCTTCAGTTCTGTTTGGCAGCCCTGTGATAGCAAGTGTTAACATGCAGGATTGCTCATAGCTATGCCATGAGTTTTAAATTACAGACCCATTTGTTGTCTTGAATTAGGTGACTGGATCATATCAGCAGCCACCAACACTGGAGTGACTGCTAAAGGTACTAAAAATGGAGGGGCATAAACTGTTGTCTGAACAGCCAAAGAAGCCCAATGAAGGTTGGAAGAACCTTCTAGAAAGTAACATATCTGAGAGAAATCCAGAGGGAGAGGAATCCTAGTGGTGCCTATGAAATGTTTTATCTCACTGTCCACCATCATTCTGCATGCCAGAGACCATAATTTTATCTTAAGCTATAAGACACCATCTCAAAAGGATTATATGATTAGAAAGAAAACAGTGTATTATACAGTTTTTTGATCCACGGCCATGCTTTATACTAGTATATACTTTACCTTCTTCCACCAATGTTTCTGTCTCTATCTCTGTCTCTCTGTCTCTGTCTCTGTCTCTGTCTGTCTCTCTCTCTCTCTCTCTCTCTCTCTCTCTGTGTGTGTGTGTGTGTGTATTTCTGTCTGTCCCTCTCCCTGTCTCTGTCTCTCTTTCTATCTCTCTCCCTCATCTTTTATCATATATTTTGTTAAAAGTTAACATTTTATGATAATCCTATGATAATTTTATGATAAAGAGTAAGCAAATGATTTACTCTTAGACTTTCATGCTAAAAAGCCTCAGAAATACTTACTTCAAAGACCAGTAGAGAAGATAAAACTACCAGTCCTCTAGACGCACTGGATATAAACACAGATCATACTGAGAAGGTAATGTGGTAGAGAGAAGGCCAGTGTAGCCTACAAATGGGTAGAGCTCCAGCTGAGCTGCAAGTGGGGAGTGCTCCAGCTGAGCTGCAGGTGAGGAGAGCTCCAGCTGAGCTGCAGGTGGGGAGTGCTCCAGCTGAGCTGCAGGTGGGGAGTGCTCCAGCTGAGCTGCAGGTGGGGAGTGCTCCAGCTGAGCTGCAGTCCAGACCACCTCAATCCTGGGTTCAGTGTGTCCAAATATCTGCTCTGTGTTAGATATAAATGCAAGTGACTGTGAGCTGGGTGAGTTGCTAACTGATACTCACCCCCCTTTGGCAGGAGTATACTAAGACCTCATCCTTAGGCTTCCTAAGCCAGCAGCACCTTTCATTTTCCAGCTTAACTGGGAACATCTTTCTCTTCTCTTCCATCTTTCCTCTGTCTCTGAAGAGAAAGGAAACATTAGGCCCACCCTTATTTGAGAATATGGGGTAAGCAGAGAGCAGAAAAGAAACACCCATTTGCCTAATATCTGAATTGTTATTTTGAAGAATGAGGAGTTATTAAACACACACCATTTGAGTGACTAGTAAGAAAGCGATAAAATAGTAGCCACTGCCTCTCCTGGTAAGCTCTCACTTTGCAAGAGCACCAAGCATCTTCAGGATTTCCCCAGACATTTCCTGGAATCCCAAAAGAATATCTGGAATCTGCTACTACAAGTTGCATATCCTCTGAGACACACAGCAAGTCTATAATGCAATGAATATAGAGTTAACAACTCTGCTAATTATATGTGTGTGCATTCTCAGAATATATATGAGTTCGTGAGTACTCAGAATAAACATATATGTGTGTATATGCTTAGAATATATTAGTGTAGGGCTGGAGAGATGGCTCAGCCGTTAAAGGCTAGGCTCACAACCAAAAATATAAGAATATATTAGTATATATATGTATATATATTCAGAATGTGTGTGTGTGTGTGTGTGTGTGTGTGCACTCAGACTATAGTACTCTGGACAAAGTAGGAAAAACTATGCTCTGGTTCCATTCTACCATAAAAGAGGTCACATGAATTTTCATAACCACAGAACAAAGAAGGTCAAAACCAACACCAGAAACATCAGTTGGAACACTGGAAAGGGAGGCAATAGCAAAGAAACCTTGTCTGTCAATTTCATACATGACCTCATTGAATCTGAGCTTTAGGCTTGGTGGAGTTAAAGGTCAGCTAAGCCCAGCAATACATTCCATCCGTTTAGTTTAATAGTCGTGAGAACAGTACAGAAACAGAGGTGGAAAGGGAAGGGCAACTAAGAGAACAAAAGCCCAAGCTGGATTTCACTTCTGACCTACAATGTTACCTCTCTCCATAGTGTCCTGCTCCACCAAGGTCAGAAGTCTGCAACATCTTTAATATAGGCTCCACCCTCTGGAGTCTGCAAACACCTCATTCATGTGCCAAGATAGAAAGAATCCCTCTCCAGCTTTGGACACTCTTGAGACAGGGAACTCTCTTCTACATAGCAATACCTTGCAGAGTTAGGGTACGCTGAAATCTTGTGGTATTTGGGGATATCATCTTTCCTGCTTTCTAATGAGAGAACCATTCAGAAGAAAAGAGGCCAGGTTCACAAACTGCATGGAGCTCAGCCGCTCAGATTCTGACATGCCTTTGAGCCCAGCATGTCCTGTTCCTTTCCATAGAATTCTCACCTCCCCTGTTGCAAGCATACTCCTGTCCATATGACATACCTAGGTCTGCCTCTCCCAGTTCCCGGAATGCATTTTTACTGAAAGATAAACTGCACTCCAACATTCCATTGTAATCTACTGGATTTGTAACACTCAAAGCCATAAACTTCCATGTCACAGAGCTTTAAATAAAGATGCTTGCAGCAGCTGGGTTCAACAGACAGATGAGGTGAAGATTCTGGGCCTGAACAGGTTGTTTACTCAAAAACCTTACATCAACAGTTACTAACCTCCCGTTCTGTACCCATGCCTTCCTGATGCATGACACATTCTAAGAATTCATACAAGCCCCAGGCAACCCCTGCAATGCCGCGCTTCTCTTCCACTCTAGAAGAGATGCCCAAATGTCCAGGATGAACAATGTGTAATTATAGATGGAAGTGTCACTGTGCTCCAGTCCACTGAAGTAGTGAACTGTTCAATGTTAGTTCCTATCCCTCATGTATCAATTCAATGGCAGAGAAGAACAACTCATCCAAATTCATCAGCCTACCAAATGCAAGCACAACTTCCTTGGGAAGAAAAGGAACTGTACTAAAGTCTACGGGAGACTCAACCATGGCAGCAGATGCCTGTGACTCCAGCATGTGGGGGCCCCAGGCAAGATGATCAAAAGTTTGAGGCCAGTCTGATCTACTACACAGCAGGGATGCAGTCCAGCCTGAGACTCTTTCAGAAAGGAAGAGAGGAAAAGACAAACAGAGAAGGGAGGAGAAGAAGATGGTGAATATCAAGAACACAGGAAAGTAGTGCTGGACTTCAGAAAGAACTTAGAAGCCATCTGGACTCCACTTCCTGATTTGTCATAGCTGTTTCTGCCTTCTTCTAGAACCAGGCTTCTTCCACACTGTAGAGAACATGGCTATTCAGAGGTCCTATGGCTCTTGGACCAGAAAAAGCTTTCCCATGGTCACCAGACAAAGAACACATGGGTCATCAGCAAGAACCACAAGACAGCCAGCCAAAAATCCTGAGTCAAACCCAAAAGAGATACTACTACTATGTGTTCCATGCACAGAGCTTTTGTTCTGATCATGACATTTACTGGATTCATAGAGTAAAACCAAAAGAAATAAATAAGAGAACTGAAGTCAAAACCCAAAAGGATAAACCAAAGAGCATTTTTTTTTGTCTTTTGTTAAAAATAAGCAGATACTAGGTTTAAATCAGAATTGGGTTGAATAGCAGAGCAGCCTAAGTGAAAGGAAGTTGTTTGTTAACAGTCTGATGGCAGCCCTCGAGAAGGCACGGATCCCCACCTTTAACAATAAGCAGCCGTAAGTGCACCACAAGACTCGCCTCTCTTTCTAATATTATGGTTAAAATTGTGCCGGCCGAATCAAATGCAATTACTGCTTAAGGCGGAATGGATGGAAACCCCCAGCTTCTGCACATTAAAAAGATTCAGTGGATGGGGGAAGGAAGGAGGAAGACGTAATAATGTTTTTATGATTATTACTTGCATTGTTATCGTTTGGGTTATTATAATTATTAGTATGATAATTACTTTTTTATTGATACTTCCTTACACTTGTCTTGAGATGGAAACAATGACTGCCCAGCTCTCCCTGTAAAAGTGCCAGGGGAGTAGTTGCAAGTGACGATGTACAAGCCTTTTTCTTCTGCGTTCGCTCTGCCAGCTGCTTCCTCCTTCTACCTAGGAAGGCTGTGTCACCGAAAATAAAGGCATGGATCTTTCCCGAAGCTCTTAAATCTCCGAGTAACTTCTTTCTCGTGCAACGATGTATTTGAGTGGCTATCGATCCCCTCTGCATCCCTTGCCCAGTTCCTATTTGTAGAGTTGATAATGAGAACCCAGTTCTGTCATTTTTGCCCTGGTTCTCCATTGGCAGCGATGATTAAAGACTCATATCGCCGGGCCTCGTGTGATCAGTGAGTTTCAGAAGGGAAGTGGAGATGAGGTGATCTATCTCTGAATGGTACTATTTGATGGAAATTTAATAGGACCTGGTAGATTTTAATATTACCAGAAAGCTGTAAAGAACTTGACATTTCAATTTGTTTCTGAATCATTCAGAGAGCTGGATAGAGCTAGAAATCTACATACATTAATAAGCTTTTTGACAGAGCAGTTGGGAGGAGAGGGGAAGAAAGAGCCAGGTGGCTCAGTCATCCATGGGGAAACACACCAGAAACCAGTTCAGGCTATAAAGAGAGATTGCTCTTCAGTCAGCTCCACCAGCCTGGGAACAAACCAGCGCACTCCTCTGGAAGATTACTGCACGGAAATCCTGAGGCTTTATGATGTTCCCAGCACCGGCCACTCCCAGCCACAGCATAAGGTGCCACCTGCCCTGGGCCTAGGCAGGGATGGGCCTCCTGCTCAGCGCATCCTCCACCCTCCACCTTACTAACTCACTCCCTTCTTCACTCTCCACCTTCTGGTGGGGCTCACATCCTCCTCGGTGCTCAAACCCCTCCAGACTCAGAAAGTAGCGACCTCAATCCCCCTCCCTCCCAGGCTGGAGTGACTGGATGTGTTGCCTCTGAGGCATTTGTCATCAAAATGGGAGAGAATCTCACTTCCTCATCAAGAAAGATGTGGTATTGCCTTCCCTGGCACCTGCCTGTCTGACTCTGATACCACCACCCCCGGATGCTGGAGAGTCCTGCTTACAAAGCTTCATGGGGAAGAAAGGAAGTAAGACTTTCCTCTCTCCTGTTTACACAGAGCGTCTGTCAGAGCTCTCTTTAAGCAACCTTAATAATTCAGTTTATGGAAGATTTGATTTACAATCCTCATTAGAGGACCGCATTAACAAATTCATTTAAGTAAAGGTACTTTTTAAAATTTATGCACCCATCGCTTCTAGAGAAAATAATGCACAAGCAGAAGTTTGCAAAACTTAGAGGTGAATACTAAACATGGAAAGCAGACAATTAGGCTGTATCCTTTTAAGAATTCCCCTTCACGGGAACAAATAGATCACTCTCATCGCTCCATGACTCTGGGACTGGAATGCCTGGGTCAGACTATGCAGGTTGCGGCTGGTCACCACACATCAGGCAGCTCTCCCTCTCCCTCAGAGATGTGACACCACAGCCCGGTGGTTCTCCACGCTTGTTCATCTGCAAGATTTCTTCTTCAGCAAACTGTGCAGCTCAGCAACTCTGGTTCCAAGTTTTCTTTTCTTTCCTTTCCTTTTTCTTTTTTCTTTCTTTCTTTTTTCTCTTTCTCTTTTTAGCTTTCTGTTTGTTTGTGAGAGGGTCTCACAATATAACACGTCTCCCACGGTCTTGCGGGCTAGCCTCCCACTCTCAATCTTCCTTTCTCTCTCTTCGGTACTGGGATTACAGGAGAGCACCATCATGCCAGGTTTATTTTGCTGTCTGTCTGTATGTTTAAAATAAGTTAACCAGGAGTGATCAATTAAAAGCTGCACCTCCCTTAGGATGTGTGCTTGCTAACTCCCATGCCCAGCTCAGCTAAGCCTTCCCTCACTTGGGAAAATGCTTGCTTGTGTGAGGAAGAGACTTACAGCATCCTTGATGATACGGCTGGGGCAAACCCTGTACCCACGGGATTCTTACAGAATGAAAGCAGAGGAAGAAACATACAGCAAAGAGGCTGTGGCAGAAAACAGCAGCGTCCACCTCTGGAGACTGAACCTGGGTATACTTCCTTCATCTTTTCCAGAAAGAACAAGCCTACTGACACTTTAACCCAGTCAAGGGATGCGGTACCTCCAAACTCTGAGAGCATATGTACAGTTTTAAACTACTAGATTTATCCTAACTGCTTATAGCAATAGGAAACTAACATGTAGGATAGTGAATATTTTATTATTTCACAATATTGTGAAAACTCTTAAAACCCTTAAAATTAGGAAGGTATTTTTAAGCTCTAGTGTCTATTCAATCAGCCATGAGAGGGTACAGGGAAATGCATGGATAAGAAAACAGCCCAGAGAGGGGAGTTTTTGAGGACTTGGGCTTGTGGCATTTGTGTGCAAGGAGACTGAGAGAGCTAGTTAAATGGCAGTTATCTATGGATGCCCACCAGCAGGACTAGGCATTTAGACAAAACTTAGTCAAGTCCTAAGGACAGTTAACTATTACTGAGAACTTAAAAGTACTGTTCTAAACACTGCTACCTCATAAATCTCTTCATGCACTGTGGGAAAATGGCTCTCCATTTGTAAGTATATAAACAAAAGCAGAGAAGATTGCTTGCTCAAATTCATGCCAATAGTAAGCTTAGACCTATTGTCCTATTGTCTATTGTATCAATACCATTATCTTAACCCTCATTCCAAGACCACAGGAGACCATGGTTGTTACTAAGGCTAGTGGTATGGTCCGCCTTCAAACTCTATCCCTATCAACTGTGTTTATAAGTAGCTATGCAAGTGCCCCATCACTGTGTTTACAGTAGCAATGCAAGTGCCCCATCACTGTCCATTGTGACCTACTTATTCTCCCCAGGAGTATCACATGTCCTCCTATAGGTCTTGCCTCAGCTAAGCATCACATGAGTCTGTATCACATGACACAATGAGAAGCTTTGGCTTCAGTCTTTCAATTTGCTGTTATATTAGTTTCTTTCCTCGCTGTTCAACAATTTACCTCGCAAAAGCAATTGAAGAAAGGAAAGGTTAATTTGAGCTTACAAGTTAAGGGTAGCCATACCTGGGTTCTTTCGATATGTGCCATTTTCAGATCATTGTACAACCCTCCAAAATCATGAGTAGAGCTACAATAAATCATCTTTCTCTAGATAGATGTTTGTAAATTGTAATGATGAAATATGTATCTCATTTAAGTGGCATTTAAGAAAAGGGCTTCAAAATAAGTAAGTATTTAAGTATTTAAGTCACGTTTATACAACCTCTCTGCAAACCTTTCCAATGTCATCCCATCAATGCAAGAGTACATGTCAGAGTTCCCACATGGCTCGAAGGCTGTGCTGGTGAGCTATACCTGTCAATATGACACAACTAGGAAAGAGAGTCATCATCATGGTGAAGAAGTCAAGGGGACGGCAATGTGAGCTGATTGGTCACTTTGTGTTTGTTCACAGTAAGGAAGCAGGGAAATTAATCCTAGCACCCAGTTCCCTTTCTCCAAAGACACGGTGCCACCCACATTCAAGATAGTGCTTGGATTAAACCTTCAATTAAACCTTGATATACACACCCAGGCAACACCCAGAGGCGTGTTCTTAGGTGACTCTAAATACAGTCAGGCAGCTGATGATGAAGCATCCAAGCCCTACCCCTTGCAAATGCTGATACCACTTTAAATCGTAACATCACATCCCTGTCCTCTTCAATCTCATTTTCATTTCATAATGTAAAGCACATTTAGTCCACCTCTAAAAGTCTCCACAGTCTTTAACAGTTCCAAGACTGTTCACTTCATTGTGAACCTCCAAAAGTCTCTCTTAATTGTGAACCTCTAAAAACAAAACAAAACAAAAAACAAACAACAAACAAAAAAACATGCTTTCAAAATACAATGACACAGAATAAACATTCTTATTCCAAATAAGAACAATTAGGACATGGCAAGGAAATACCAGAAGTCGAGGCGTTGCACCATGAAGAGAGGCTACGGGTGAGGCCCAGTTGCAGCAGAAGAACTCAGCATACTGGAGATGCCAATACCATGGGATGACCACCAAGAACAGCAGCAGCAGTGGGATGGAATCAATCAGAGCCTAGCATGCTAGAGAGGGCAGAGCTGGAGAAGTGACCCAAGCCCGTTGGAGGATCCCAGAAGATCATGTGTGGATCCAGACAATGGAACTAGAAGCTGTAAAGTTGAAGTTGCCTTTGAGTCCCCAAGATGTTAGAGATGCAAGAGCTGTGGGATACCTGCCGAGGAAAGCTGCTAACAGGGAGCGGTAGCAGCCCAGGAGAATGAAATTTGTTATAGTCAACAAAGATGAAAGGAGTTAGAAATGGAAAGAGCACTTTTACATCAAAGATGGAGATGCGGTTTAGAGTTCGCCCAGCTAGTTTTCTGTCTTGCTTTGGTCCAGTATTTCCTCACTATGACGTTTTGGAATGATAATGTAAATCTTGTGATGAAGGAAGTATATGATCTGCTTTTTTATTTTGATTTTATAGGGAATTACAGTTTAAATTAGTCCTGCTGCAGTCCCTGGATGAGGAAGGGCCCAAAAAAGCAGTTGGGGAGGACAGTAAGACTGGCGACCTGAGACAGCAGGAAGCTGGCTCAAGCAGGTAATCACAAAGGAGAGTCAGTCCCACACTTGGTGGCCAGGAAGGAAATACATCAACAAGAATTACCCTGGAGCTTGGGAACTCTGAACCTGAGGCCAGCCCATGCAGCAGATTCTGGAGCCCCCTCTCTGTTGTTCCCATCTGAGAACCAGAAAGCTCAAGGTTCCAGCAATACAAATGATGACTCCCAAAACAGCATCCCTCCAGCCTGGTGATACTCAGGTGGCCTTGAAATGCCAAGGATCTTCTAACCAAACCCATACTGGGGCGATGGTTGGGTCACATATTCACGAAACACCTCGAGAACACCTCTGCTAAGACAGGTGGTACAGTCTTGGTATTCTTGGGAGTGTGAGGAGAATCTTACAGGCCCACAAAAGGCAAAAATCAAGAGAAGCCAAAGAGGTTACTGTTGCGGGAATTATTTGAAAAAAAAAAAAATCCATCCCACAAACTCCCTTTCCCGCCATGCCTCGTTCTTGAGCTGGTACCATGTAGCATCACCACGTCCCAGTGGGCTCTTGTTATTTTCTCCCAGCTATTTGCAACATCTCGCCTAATATACCCCTGCAATCATTCATCTAGCTAGCGCCTAATACCCAGTATGTAATGCATGACTCTTAATCCAATATCCAATATCCAATCAGGTTTATATAATAATAAGGTCACAATTTACAAGATGCCAATGTAATAATTTCAGAACCAAATACTAAAGACAATATTTTGAGCCAATTAATTTAACATTGTAAAAACCTTAGGCTGGTTATAACCACTCGGGGTCTGACTCGTCCTCTTCGTCTGACTCCATGATGAAGAGCACCCTCTTCCTGCTCCCTGACCTTTCTCCTCTTCCAACTCTAGCTCCACCTCTCTATTCCTGTCCAATCACAGGCCTGTCACTGCCCTAATGTGATTGGACAGAGAAAATGCTGCAGCAGGTTCCTAATACGCAAAGAAGGAAAGGGTGAGCTATGAAAATAATTCTGACTGACAGCTGACATTTGGTTAATGCAAAGTCAATGATGGCATAAGTCAAAGGCGAGGCAAGAGTCTGAAGTCAACAGGGCCTTGCCCAGATATGTCACTAGTTTAACAGTGCCCGCTTTTTAAGACCCAGAAACTATATCCACACCTTTCTCTTTTCTTACATTTCCATGTAGTTGATTCTTAGAGGCCATCAGTATGATTCTGTGATACTGTAGTTTTTAATTGTTCTGTTGCTGTCTTTCTATTTGCCTGCATATATTGGTCTAATTTTTGTTTTTCCATTTTTTAAATTCTACTTTATGTTTAATTATGTGTGTGTGTGCTCCTGTGATTTTTTTTTTTTAATTTTATAGAACTCTCTTCAGTCGGATTGTCACTCTGGTTCTGTGATCATTGGTTGTGCATTTGTGGGCTGTAATAGATTTTGTGAGCATTTTCTTATTCACTTTACATCCTGATTGCTGCCCTCCTCCGGGTCCATCCCTCCCACAGCCCCTCCCCTGTGTCCCCCTCAGAGTCTTCTCCTCTGATAGGGGATAGGGTGGGGACTCCTTGGGTATCCCCTCCACCCTGGCACATCAAGTCTTTGTGGGAGTAGGTGCATCCTCTCCCACTGAGGTCAAACAAAACAGGCTAGTTAGAAGAATTGTATTCCACAGAGAGGCAACAACTTTAGGGATAGCCCCCACTCCAGTTGTTTGAGACCTTCAGGAAGACTGAGCTGTACATCTGCTATGTATGTGCAGAGGGCCTAGGTCCAGTCTGTGTATGTTCTTTAATTGGTGGTTCAATCTCTGAGAGCCCCCAGGGGTCCAAGTTAGTTGACTCTGTTGGTCTTCCTGTGGGGTTCCTATCCCCTTTGGGCCCTCAATCCTTCCTCCAACTCTTCCATAAAGGTTCCCAAGCTCCGTCCAATATTTGGATGTGGGTCTCTATATCTGTCTGAGTCAGCTTCTGGGTGGAGCTCAGAGGACAGCCATGCTAGACTGTCTGCAAGCATAGGGGAATATCATTAATAGTGTCAGGGATTGGTGCTTTCCCATGGGATGGGTCTCAAGTTGGGTTGGTAATTCCTTAACCATCTCCTCAATCTCTGCTCCATTCTCTGTTGCTGCATTTCTTGTAGACAGGTATAAGTTTGGGATTGAAAGTTTTGTGGATGTGTTAGTGTGCCTATCCCTCCACTGGAATTCCTGCCTAGCTACAGGAGATGGCCACTTCAGGCTCCATATCCCCCACTGTTCCATATCTCCACAGCTGTGAGTCTCAGCTAAGATCATCTCCACTGAATCTTGGAAGCCTCCCCAATCTCAGGTCTCTGGCACATCCTCAAGATGCCCACAACTACCAACCCCTGCCAGTTTCAGGTTTCCATCCATTCTCATGACCATCTGGACATCCCTCTTGTCTCTCCCCACACCTACCTGATCCTGAGCCTCCCCCATCCCCCTCCTCATCCTTTCTCCCACGCAGTTCCCTTCCTCCATCTGCCTCCTACAAGTATTTTATTCCCCCTTCTAAATGAGATTCAACCATGGTCACCTGGGCCTTCCTTCTTGTTTAGCTTCTTGGGGTCTGTGGAGTGTAGTATGGAGATCCTGTATTTTGTGGCTAATATTTCCTTATGAGTGAGCATATGCATGTCCTCTGGGTCTGGGTTTACCTCACTCAGGATGATATTCTCAAGTTCCACCCATTGGCCTAAAAAATCCACGATGTCTTTGTTTTTAATGGCTGAATAGTATTCCATTATGTAGATGTAGCACATTTTCTTTATTTTTCAGTTGAGGAACATCTAGGTTGTTTCTGGCTATTACAATTAGAGCTATTGTGAACACAGTTGAGCAAATGTCCCTTGGCATAGTGGAGCACCTTTTGGTATAGCTGGGTCTTGAGGTAGAAGTATTTCCAGTTTTCTGCGAAACTGCCACATTGGTTTCCAAAGTGATTGTACAAGTTTGCACTCCCACTAGCAATGGTGGAGTGTCTCCTTTGCTCCACATTCTTAATAGCATGCGCTATCACTTGAGTGTTTGATCTTAGCCATTCTGACAGGTATAAGATGGAATCTCAGAGCTGTTTTGATTTGCAATTCCCTGATGACTAAGGACTCTGAACATTTCTTTAAGAGCTTCTAGGCCATTCAAGATTCCTCTGTTGAGAATTCTCTGTTTAGCTCTGTACCCTGTTTTTTACTTGGGTTTTTGGTTTGTTGGTGTCTAACTTCTTGAGTTCTTTATGGATTTTGGATATTAGCCCTCTGTCAGGTGTAGGGTTGATGAAGATCCTTTCTTCATCTGTAGGCTGTCAATTTGTCCTATTGACAGTGTCCCTTGCCTTACAGAAGCTTTTCAGTTTCATGAGGTCCCATTTATCAATTGTTAATATTAGAACCTGAGCCATTGGTGTTCTATTCAGGAAGTTGTCTATACCAGTGTGTTCAAGGCTATTCCCCACTTTCTGTTCTATTTGATTAAGTATGTCAGGTTTTATGTTGAGGTCTTTGATCCACTTGGACTAGAGTTTTGTGCAGGGTGATATGGATCTACTTGCATTCTTCTACATGTAGACATCCAGTTAGACCAGCACCATTTTTTTGAAGATATTTTTCAAATGTCCATAGGTATATGGGTTTATTTCAGGGTCTTTGGTTCAATTCCATTGATCAACCTGTCTATTCCTATACTAATACCAGGCAGTTTTTATTACTATTGCTCTGTAGTACAGCTTGAGGTAAGGGATGGTGATGCCTCCAGATGTTCTTTTACTGTTCAGGATTGTTTTAGCTATCCTGGGTTTTTGTTTTTCCATATGAAGTTGAGAATTGTTCTGTCAAGTTCTGTAAAGAGTTACATTGGAATTTTGATGGGAATTGCATTGAATCTGTAGGTTGCTTTTGGTAAGATGACAATTTTCACTGTTAATCCTACTGAACCACGAGCATGGACGATCTTTCCATATTCTGACATCTTCCTCAATTTCTTTCTTCATCAACTTGAAGTCCTTGTCAAAGAGTTCTTTCACTTGCTTTGCTTTGTTAGTATTACACCAAGATATTTTATATTATTTGTGACTATTATGAAGGGTGTTATTTTCCTAATTTCTTTCTCTGTTCTTTCATCACTTATATAAAGGAAGACCACTGATTTTTTTTTTTTTTTTTTTTTTTTTTAGTTAATTTTGTATCTAGCCACCTTGCTGAAGCTGTTTATCAGCTGTAGGAGTTCTCTGGTAGAATTTTTTGAGTTGTTTATCTACACTATCATATCATCTGCAAATAGTGACACTTTGACTTCTTACTTTCCAATTTATATTCTGTTGATCTCCCTTAGTTGTCTTATTGCTCGAGCTAGAATTTTAAGTACTATATTGAAGAGGTAGGGAGAGAATGGGCAGCCTTCTCTTGTCCCTGACTTTAGTGGAATTGCTTTAAGTTTCTCTCCACTTAATTTGATGTTAGCTGTTGACTTGCTGCATATTGCTTTATGTGCCTTGTACCTCTGATCTCTCTAAAACTTTTAACATGAAGGGGTTTTGGATTTTGTCAAAGGCTTTTTCGGCATCCAGTGAGGTGATCACATGATATTTTTCCAGTTTGTTTATATGGTAGATAAGATTTATGGATTTTCATATACTGAACCATCCCTGCACCCCTGAGATGAAGCCTACTTGATCATGGTGGATGATGTTTTTTTATGTGTTCCAGGATTTGGTTTGCAAATATTGTATTGTGTATTTTTACATCAAGACTCATAAGAGAAACTGGCCTGAAATCCTCTTTCTTTGTTGAGTATTCATGTGGTTTAGGTTATCAGGCTGACTGTGGCTTCATAGAATGAGTTTATCAGTATTCCTTTTGTTTCTATTTTCTGGAATAGTTTGAGTATCATTGGTATTAGCTTTTCTTTGAAAGTCTGGTAGAATTCTGCATTGAAACCACCTGGCCCTGGTTTTTTGTTTTGTTTTGTTTTGTTTTGTTTGTTTGTTTGTTTGTTGATAGAAGACTTTTAATGACTGTTTCTATTCCCTTAGGGATTATAAATCTATTTAAATAGTTTTACCTGATCTTGATTTAACTTTAGTAAGTGGTATCTGTCTAGAAAATCACCCACTTCATTAAGAGTCTCCAATTTTGTGGCATATAGGCTTTTGAAGTAAGACCTAATTCTTTGAATTTCTTTCTTCTCTTTATGTCTCCCTTTTCATTTCTGACTTTGTTTATTTGGATACTGTCTCTCTGTCTTTTGGTTAGTTTCAGTAAGGCTTTGTCTGGCTTGTTGATTTCCTCAAAGAACCAGCTCTTGGTTTTGTTGATTGTTTGTATTCCCTAGTTTTGTATTCTTAGTGTTACTACTGCCAGTTCTGTGGTCAATGATTTTGCATTGGTTGGCTGTAACAAAATTTGTGTGCATTTTTCTTGTATAGTTTGGTGGTGTAGTGACTAGATTGTTGGCTTCCTCTTACTGAAGGGGTACTGGGGATTGAGTCTTCAAAGTAGGCTCTTTTGTAACTATCCCTTTAAAAGCCCAGCAGAGAAATCTGAACCAACACATATTCAAATCACAGCCTCAAAATCCAAGAAATATGGACAAGCACAGAGCATGACTCTTGCAAATTCCTTACTTCCCAACTATCAAAATCAAAGACACTGAAATAGGTAAAATACAGGATGAAGATTTCCATTTTTTTTTCTGAAAAAAATTATCAATAACTTAAAACAGATACAAGCAAAGTGATAAACTCTATCCAGAAACTAGAAAGAAAAGTCATCAATATAGAAGAAAAACCTAGCAAATGGCAAGAAATTAGCAATGTAAATTTTAAAAGTCATCAACACACACACACACATACAGAGAGAGAAAGGGAGAGAGAGAGAGAGAGAGAGAGAGAGAGAGAGGGAAGGAGGAAGAAGAAAGAACAGGAGGAGGAGGAGGGGGGGGAAGAAGAGAAGGAAGAGGAAGAGGAGGAGGAATCCAGCAAATAAAACAAGATCCTGAAAAACACAGTCAGATGTCAGAAGTGAAAACATAAATATATCAAATAAAAAACCCAGAGGTAGCTCAGCAGGTAAGAGCACTAACTGCTCTTCTGAAGGTCCTGAGTTCAAATCCTAGCAACTACATAGTGGCTCACAACCACCTGTAATGAAATCTGACACCCTCTTCTCGTATGTCTGAAGTCAGCTACAGTGTACTTATGTATAATAATAAATAAAATCTTTGGGCCAGAGCAAGCAGGGACTGAGTGAGTGGGGTTGACCAGAGAGAGCAGAGGTCCTAAAAATTCAATTCCCAACAACCACATGAAGGCTCACAACCATCTGTACAGCTACAGTGTACTCACATACATAAAATAATAAATAAGTAAATCTTAAAAAAACAAACAAACAAACAAACAAAAAACCAGTGATATCCCCAGTAAACTCAACCAAAGGAAAGAAAGAACAACAGGGATGGAGGGCAAGAGAATGAAATGTCATTTAAATATCAATGAGGGCTAAGAGGAGTGTGATGGTAGTACCCAAGAGCTCAGAATACAGTCAAGAAGCCAAACCTAAAAGTTCTTGGGATTCAGAATAAACAACAGAGAATCTAGTCAATGATATTAATTCCTAATCTAGAAAGAAACAGACATCCAAATACAAGACACACTTAGAATTCTAAATAGGCATAACCAGACAAAAACCTCTCTGTGACACATAGTCAAGAAGTCAAAATACAAATAAACAACATGGAGTGGGGCAGGCTAGATCTCTTACAGAGATAAAACTCCAGAAACCCAATAGAACTCTCATCAACAAACCTAAAAGCTATCAAAGCATGGAAGGACATATTTCAAGCCCAAGAGTAAATAACTGCCAACCAATCGTGCTCTGACAGCAATGCTATCATTTAGTATCGACAGAGAAATAAGGGTATTTCAAGATAAGCACTAACTATAGGAGGTCCTGAGCACCAAGCACTGCAGAAGGAACTGGAAAGAAATACCATTCATGGAGGAGGAATACAGATAGTTTTAATCATTAAGGCACAGGAAAGAATAAGTTTCATGAGAGGAATGGCAGAACCAAGGAGAGTTAAGAAAGAATTCATTGCATTCAATACAGAAAATAAGAAAAACCCTGATAGGAATGGGAAAGGAGTAAAGACTAACAATCCAACCAATCAGAAAACACTACGGGTATTGGTGAGCCTCTCTCCATAATAATCTTAAGGCAAATAGCTTCAATTTACTATAAGGAAACAGAGACCATCTGACTGAACTAAAAGATAACCCAACCTTCTGTTGTCTCTAAGGAACATGCTTTGCTGGGAAAGATGCTAACAAGTGGAGACTCGGAGGATGGAAAACAATTTACTGAGCAAATGCAAATTAAAGACAAGACAGAATATCTGTCCTGCAATCAGATAGAGCAGGCTTCAACCCCATGTTAGTTAGAAGTGATAAAGCCACTACATATCAATAAAGAGAACAATTAATGAAGAAGATATAATAATTATAAATATATACAACAAATGTCAGGACCCTTAGTTTAATAAGGCAAGCATCAATAGATGTCTTATTTTAATAACATCGAGTGGGTTCAGTACACAGCTGCCTCTGGATAGGTCACCCAAACTAAAAATCAACAAGGAAATCTCAGCACATGGATTTAATAGATATCTATGAAATATTCTATCAAATGGAAACTGAGCACATATTTATATCAATGGCCCATGGGACCATTTCTAAAATAGACCACATTCTTGGCAACAAATTGGGCTTTAGCAAATACAAAGTGCTTTAAATAAGCATGTATCTTATTAGCTCATACTTCATTACAACTAGACATCACTAGCAAGAAGAGTTACAGAAACTACAAATACATATATACACACATATGTATATATACATATATGTGAAATGAAAGAGTTCCTAGAATAAAATGACTATATACAACCTACAAGAACCTTTGGCATACTGTTAAGGCAATGCTAACTGCAAGCTTTATTGCTAGGAGTGTTTACATTAAAAAATCACAGGGGAGGGGGCTGATGAGATGGCTCAGCGGGTAAGAGCACTGACTGCTCTTCCAAAGGTCCGGAGTTCAAATCCCAGCAACCACATGGTGGTTCACCACCATCCATAATAAGATCTGACGCCCTCTTCTGGTGTGTCTGAAGACAGCTATAGTGTACTTATATATGATAAATAAATAAAAAACCTTTAAAAAATCAGAGGGGAATTTCAAGGGATGGGAGCTAGAGCATAGCATATGAAGGAAGAAAGAATAGTAGTGGAGCAAGAAGGGTTAAGTGGGGTGGGCAATGGGATGGCAGGGTAGAGGAAGGAGTGTGGCGAGGTAACTAAAACTAAAGACTTTTGAAATACTATGTGGAAACCTACTACAGTAGATATTTCCTAAAATAGAGACATACATTAAAAGAGTTTAAATAGAGTAATCTTATAACAGTGGATGGAAGAATAAGGCCTCTCCCAAACACTAGATGACATCAAGAAGAGAAAGGAGGGGGAAGAGGAGGAGGAAGAGGAGGAGGAGGAGGAGGAGGAGGAG
>NW_022196893.1:23979178-24002697 GCF_008632895.1 Mastomys coucha
GGGGAGAAGGAGGAGGGGGGAGGAGGAGGAGGAAGAAGAAGAGCCATAAGAACGACAGAAGCACAGTGCCAGGTATGATTAATTTCCTCACGTTCTGTGACTCAAGTACAAATGTTTTCATCTAAAGGGTCTTATGTTTAAGTTCTGGATAGTAACCAAGATCAGTGTCAGTAGCCTGCAATGTTGGAGATGTCCTCCTACGGGATCCTACTGACCAACAGCTTGGAAAGAAGATATTCAGCATGGGACTCCTGGAAAAATAAAGAAAGCCGAGAAAGAGAAAAATCCCTTATTGGTCAAGGAAAAAAAGTAAATTTTTCAGACAGAAAGTCTAGCAAATGCCAAGAGCAAAGAGAGAGAAGGCTCAGGAAGGGTATCCACCTAGACACACCCTTCTGGAGTTTCACGCTCTGAAGTCACCCAGAGACCCAAATGCTCCCCAGCATAGAAGTAGTGAATGAGATCATGTTGATTTGATATTCTCATTTAGATGAGAAGATAGTTAAAATATCAAGTTAAGGTTTTCCTTGGTTTGAGAAAAAAGGTAGTCTAACTTCAGGAATTTACAATTCTCTTTGCTTGATTGGCTGTTTTCCGCCATAGTGGCTAGTTGGCCGTTTTGTTGGTTGTTGATGGCTGCTTGCCTGTTTTGGTGGTGGCGGCAGATTGGCTGTTTGGTGGTGGCGGCAGTGGTCGTGCTGGCTACTGTTTTGTTCCACTTTGCTTTGCTCTCCTTTGTTTAGTCTATACTCACAGTTTCCACTCTCTTCCTCGTCTCTGCTCCAATATGACATGGGGACTGGCTCTACTAGATCATCGTGCCATGCCTGGCCATTTTCCCAGGTATGTCTTCCAATCTGGACTCCTGGAAGGAGAGGGATGTGCAAGCTATCCAGGTACCCCACCCCCAGCCCTAGTACTCTGAAGAAGGATGAGCTTTCATAAATGTTGACTGCATAAATGGATCAACAGAACTTTTCCTGCAAGCAATTGGGAACAACAGTGTTTTCAATAAAGGTGAAAAGAATCCAGGATCTATGCTTGAAATTCCTCACAATAGACCAGAGGCAAGGATATATACGTCTGGCAAGGTTTCACTACATGGTGTTACTGGATGTCAAGCGATATGATTTAAATGGAGGCGTGCTATTGCGTGTCGTAACAAGCCAAGTCCTTTTACTCTTAGGCAGGAGGTTAATTACAATTACGTTCAGTATCATTTCCTTCTGCACAGAGCTGTGCTTTATCCCGAAGCCCTGTCTTCATTCCCACCATGGGACATGTGTCATTTAAGCTTCATGACTTCCAAAAAACCTGTTCCATGGCAACAGACTGTGAGCTCCTCAGAAAGGCCTCGAGGCACGCATTGGAGGGCTGCTGCGTAGTAATTGGAGCTTCCTAAAGTCATCCAGAAGCCATGGGCTGGATGCTTGTGCGAGTATCCACAGAGGAGTCATTAGGAAGCGTCTTGAAGATGGTTAAAGTGGGTGGTGTCCACTGTACAACAGCTTAGGAAGTTGCCTTCACCCCCAAAACTGTACAAATAACAGACCATGAAAGATGACAGCAGATCCATCAACAATGTTTTAATAAGAATGGCTGGCACCTACGGGGAGTCCATCAGGAGCGTGGCTAAATACTTCATGCATATTATTCTTCTCACTGAACTTAGGGCACAAATCCATGAAGCAGATATACTTTGCTCATCTCTATCCTTACAAACTAAAGCTGAAACTTAGGTGGGCTGAACTACTCGCTTCGAGCCGTGTGACTTACAGGTGACAGGACTGACTTTCACCTCCTTTTGCTGACTCTAACCCCTCTGTCTTTTGTTGCCTTCAGGACACTATGCTGGCAGCTGTTTTGGCTACAAGAGGCCGCCTCAAGCATGGAGCCGAACTCAAGCCAATGTTTCCTACACCACCCATTGCTCATTTAAGAAAATTACTGGCGCATACTGTGGATCCCAAGCTTCATTTCCCCCTTTCTAACCATATGTGCCTCCCACTTCAGAGCCAAGCATTCCTGGATGTTCTTCCAGCAAAAGCTCTCCTTTCACGATAGTCAGGATGGCTGTGAGCAAAGTTCAACTCGGTCAACCCCAGGAGTCTGAATTGGCAGATGGCTACCAAAGAAACTCTAGAGCTGATTCACTCTGACATCCAAGAGGAAAATCATTAACCAGGCCCTGGTGAGACCCACTGGAAAACACTCAGACTTGCACCTAACAGTAGCTCTGGTGATGGCAGTTTTGCTTTTAAAAATCCAGTGTCAACTTCTACGAGTCACGGCCAAATGACTACTAGAACCACACTGATTTCCTGCTCATACAGGTATCTTCCATTAAAAATCCTGTTATGGAGGAAAATATTCGAGACTCAGAAGTCATTTAGATGCAATTAAATGCTAACTATTGTCTGAAGACACTCTGAGAATATAGAGTGAACCAGGAGAACCTGACAAGGCGAGGAAGAAACTTTGACTCAGAACCACTAAGTATTAGGTAAGGTCCAGTGGTGTCCATAGGAAAAGCAGATCATACCCTAGGACATAAAGCAAGTCTTGGAATGTATAAGAAAGATGAGGTCATGTTTTGGATCCGATCTGATCTGTAATAAAACTGGAAATGAACAACACGAGAAACTACAGAATATACACAGAGTCCAGGAGACTCAATAACTCACAGAGGAATGATCACCAAAGGAATCAAGACGGAAATGAACTATTCCTGGGACCAAATAAAATAAAATAAACCATTCTTAGAATCGAAAGTCTCATGCTTAGAGAAGGAGGAGGTTGATGGGTGGCGCCAGAAGGCGAGCCTATTTCCCAGGAAGAGATTCCACACTGTTCTGATCATTTGTAGAACCATTTTGCTGGAGAAAGTGGAGCCAGAGAGGGTTGCTCAGTTATTCAGACCTCTTGCCTCCTGCTTGAACCTAAACTCTATTCCAGGGCCCCAAAGAATGACTGAAGAGGTTCTCCGACCTCCTCGTTCCTCTTCATGGTGTGTCCATATTGAGTGTGTCACCTTTCTCTGTGTCTTGCTGTAACTGGTTTTGTCAACTAGCTCACTAAGGAAAGCTGGCTGAGCCTTGCTGGCTAGGGCCACCAGAATCCAGGCTCTAACCCTAATAACTCCTAGAACGCCAATAGTTAACATCGCTGGCACACAGTCAGTGGTGTGGGGTCCTGTGTCGGTCCACTCGTGCTTTGGATTTTAGCTGGTGGCAGTCAGTGGCAAAGCCTCAGCTCCTTTGTCATGACAGCAGTCTTCCAGGGCTTCAACACAAGGTAATTGACCATGGCCGGTGGGAATTTTCTTCGAGTCTATCATTTTAATGAAGAAAGTCGAATGGAAATGCTCCCGTGTGATGGAAATATTGGTTCCAGTCGAACAGCTTCAGAAAGATCCCTCTTCCCCTCTGTCAGGCACTCTAAGTTGAGGAAGAGTGTTTATATTTAAAGAGATGAGAGAAGGAAGGGCTCCTCGGCCAGTGACTCTCAGTGTTTCATGTCTATTGCCTTTTCCAGGTGCCTGGAGATATCAAAATGGTTCTTTTCAAAGTGTAGCCTTTTTTTAAAACACGCCAATGAGGAGAGACTTAGTTCATATCTTGCCCCCATATATTTTCCATTTTATTTATGAATGCAGGCAGTGACCCACTAAATTGATTTTTGTAACCCCCACAAATGGTTTGCATAGTCTGCGCCCTGCATTTTTTGAAGTCACTGGAAGAGAGTGTGTGAGAAACTTTTAGAAAGGACTACCATTTCATTCATTGTTTTTACCCACTGGCCTGTAAGGGAAGGCCCCTGCTTTCTTAACTCACACCCCTCTTCTCCAAGAGCAATTGATGTGGTTCCAGGACTTGGCAATAAGACAGTCTAACAAGAAGCAAGTGCTAAGAGACTGGAGTGGTTTGAATATGTTCAGCTCAGGGAGTGGCCCTATTTGGAGGTGTATCCTTGGAGTAAGTGTGTCACTGTGGGCGTGGGTTTTAAGACCCTCTTCCTAGCTGCCTGGAAGCTAGTCTTTTCCTGTTTGCCTTTGGATGAAGATGTAGAACTCTTGGCTCCTGCTGCACCATGCCTGACTGGATGTCACCATGCTCCCACCTTGATTGATGATAATGGAATGAACCTCTGCCTGTAAGCCAGCCCCAATGAAATGTTGTTTTTATAAGAGTTGCCTTGGTCATGGTGTCTATTCACAGAAGTAAAACCCAAACTAAGACAGAGACCATGTCAGAATTTTTAAAAAGGCAAACACCCCCTGGGAAGGGACACCTTCCTCCCTCATCTTTGAGAAACTCTCTCAGTCCTCACTTCTCTCTGCTGGGGTAGATTCAGCTGGTTCTTTTGCACATTTGTGTTGAAACGCGAAGTTATAAGGCAAATGGATGGCAAAGTCTTTCCACCCTCTTGCGTTTGGGGTTGTTTTCTGAGTTAATGCTATAATGGAGGGTTTTCAGCTGTGCTGGCAATGAGTTCACCCATCTGGGGAAAACTCTAGCAAGGAGTGTATGTAGCCTTTCTAAAGTTTCTGCCCTACCTCCCAACCCAGCCCTAGGACTTAAAGACAGTGCGGCTGACGTGATGGGTGTATATATGTATGTGTCCGGGAAATGATCTTGTAATTGCCCTCTGTCCCAGGCTTAGTGAAGACAGTGATCATCTTTGGTCAACACCAATGTGAGGTAAAAACAAACCTAAAAGCATATTTATTTTACCTCCTACTACCACATGTCTATGGCTTCTTAATTTATGTGGCCTACTGTCTAAAAGTCAAAGATCCATAGGTAACTTTGTTATAGTGTAAACTATTGCTACTAGCATAGGCAAATTTGAGAGAACTAGCCAAGCTCAAATACCATTCAGTGGAACCTGATTCCAAAGCTTGGGGTCTCTAACTTCTCCATAGCAAAAAATCCAAGCTTCAGGAGGGTAAACACTCCTCGTCCTGCCTCACCAAACAGTCATAAGTGCACAGCTCTGAGAAGGCACCAGCTCAGCGGCTGTCGCACCAATAGCAAGGAGATGAAAAGTATTTCTCCTGACTGCGCGCCGAATAGATTCTAAATCTGTGTGTTCCAGAGGCAACGGCACCCCGTGTTTATCACGGCACAACCCCCAACAAGCAAATTATAGAATCAGAACTAGATGTCTTCATCACACAAGTAGCTTTGGAGGGATGCTTTGTTATCCTAACCACAGTAATCAAAGGTGGAGGGCAGAAGCCGATGTGTTGACGCCAAGAAAATGAGACTAGAGCAGGAACCCGGTACCGCTGAGCGTTTTATTGGATCGGGACCCAATGCCCCTTGGGGCTCAGGAACAGAGCTATATCAGAGATCCCAATCGAACTTTTGTTCTTTTTCCACACAGAATCTAGTCATGAGGAGGCAGAAGTTCCCTGCCGAGCAAGGCCGATTTCAAAGTTCTCTAAGCACTTTTAGTATCGCAACATCATAAACTCTCATGACGGTGAATGTAGCACCAGACCCGGGCCCTCTGAACAAAGCTAATTCGAGCAGCCACCACTAGCCGTCCAAGAATGCCTTTCAACCTTAAAATCGAGAGACAAATATGTATGTGGCCAGAGGTTAAGAGCTTTGCTCCCTATTGCTGAGGGCGCTGGGCTTCGTCGTTTTTTAATCATCCGTTTTATCGCCACTACATTGTCAGAGGCATCGCTGTGGCATCTGGCATATTTTTTATGTGCTCATGCAGTCGTTATCAGGTACGAGAAGGGTCTGGGTGGGATTAATGAGAGCCCTCTGTCTTCTATGAAAAGCTCTCATTTATGGGCCACTTGACCATTTGTATGATCAAAGGATTTCAGAGGCTGGGATCATAATTCACACCAAAGGGAGAGTAGATCCAAAGAACCCGTTCAGGAAAGAAAGGCTTCTAAAAGCAATGAAAAACAACAACAACAACAACAACAAAAACAAAACAAAAAAACTTCTTTCTAAAATCTACACAGAATGGGGAATCTTGAACAGTCTTACATACAACTTCATGCTTATTAAGCAGAGACTAAAGATTAAAAAAATAATAAGCAACTCACCCATCTGGATTCTCTGGTTTTGCTCACACAGCTCAAAGACCAATTTCTGCTAGCTGTACTTTAACAATAGAGTGGCATGTCGCCCTGAAAAGACAGCATGGTGATTTCAAATTGACAAATTGTATGCATGTATTGGTGTCTGGCTGCATTAAATCTCTAAAGCGGGCACTACTTTAATGCAAGCTCATGAGCCGGCTTTAACATAAAATGTCCAGCAAATCAGTGCTGCCATAAAAGGAGATTGTCAGGGACAGAAACTTTTGTCCTTCAAATAAATAAAGGAATCTCAGTGAAATAGGCTGCCTTATTTCTTCCCTGACTTATTGCTGTCTGATGACCCTGCCTAGAGCCTAGATTTTTACACTTAGCGTTTTGAGGAAAATTCAGTCTGCTTAGCAGGGTGATGTAGTTAACAAGGGGACCGTGATTTTTTTTCTTTTTAAGTGCACTGTTGATTTGAAAGTTAGAGGTACTGATACTTTTAAGTCAGCAGGCCATCTTTCTACTTTTCTGAGATTTACAACCTTCTTTAGCAGCAAAGTATTCCCGTCATCTTAGAAACATCCTGGCGGCCATTACAAGCCGAGTAGTCATTAGGTTCAGCTTGGTTTGCTTGCCTCTCTGAACCTTGTATGACCTTCCCTTTGTCTCTTTTCTGACTCTTTTGGGTCCTGGCCAGAACCTAAATGTGCTTTTCCTGATACTTTATACCTCTTCCTCTTCCTCTACAGCTGCGCACTCGCCATGTGGTTGCCTGCCCTCCATATGTCTGACCTCCAGTATGGACGGCATCAGGGTTTCTCCTCCTCTGCTCCGGTCTCCTCTTCTGGGCAGCTGCTGAGATTTATAGCTTGTCTGCCCCTGGCTGGCGTGGTTTGTTTTGGTTTGATTTTTTTTTTCACTCTAAGAAACTGTCCTTGAGCTTCTGTTCAGGTCTGTTCTTAAACATTAACGAGACTAAGAACACAGAAAGGATCTGATTTCCCCCTTTATTAGCTGGTAGTCACAAAGGGACTCCCCAAAATTCTGATACCATATTTGGTGGCCTGTACATGTAAGAATTGTCTCTAAAGATAAAGCAGGTAGGCTCCTTTGTCTGTCTTGCCTTAGAGCTATAAGATGCTTGGGTGGTACTCTGTCTCCCAGAGAGGAAGAAAAAAACAAGCCTTTTTATTGCAATACCTCTCTTTCTTGTATTGTTTTTCTGTGTCTGTGTCTTACTAATGGCCATGTGGTAGGGAGCTAAATAATTCCCTATGTCACTGATCTGTCTGACATCAGTTCAGACCATGCTCAGGAGAGGCATTGTGGATCCAATGGTCACTTTCTCATTCCCCATTCCTCCATGCGTTTACACAGAAATATAGGTGATGGACATACTGCCCCGGTCCCTTGCGCTCTTCTCATAAGACCATTTCCCAACAACAGCCCAGGGTCGCTCAACACAAAATCCAGATGACCTCATGCAGGGCTCCCAGTAATAAGGGTGGTAAGCCAGATGAGTAAAAAAGGGAAGCTTTTCCAGAAGTCTAGTAAGTCTCGATAAACCCAGCTGGCTCAGGGGAGAGTTACCAAAGAGTAAATCCCACATTTGACCCTTTGTTGTAGAAGCTATAGTGACAGTCCATTGTGTAGAATATATTCAAAATGGCCACCATGAAACTTCAGGCACAGCAGTCCCTCCTTCACTGTGTATGGCCCCTGGTTTCCCAAATGCCATTCCTCTGAACAAATCTGTAGTTTGTCAAGGAAAATATGGTTGTCCCCATTTATTTTTAATTTCTTCCTGCATTTTAAATTTTTTGTGCATATTTGTTTTGCCAGTATATATGTCTGTGAACCATGTGCATACACTGTTAAAAAGAGGCTAAAAAGGGGCACTAGAAGCCCTAGAAATAGAGTTACAGATGGTTGTAAGCTGCCAGGTGGGTGCTGGACATTGAACCCACTGGACATTGATCCTCTGGAAGAGTAACCAGAGCTCGTAACTATTGACCCATCTGTCCATGTGGGCCCATTTTACATGAAACACTGGAAGCCTACAAGGCCCACAAAGCCCCAAATCATAGATCAACCATTATTCCAAACCAAAGTTCTTTTTAAGGATCTGTAATTGCACAGTCTGCATTAACTAAAATGTATCAGGACATATACATATGTGTATATATATATATATATATATATATATATATATATATATATATATATATATATATATATATATACATATACATATACATATACAATGGCTATTTAGTCTCTTTCCCAGTGGTCAAAGGTGAGTTTGCCAGTGACTGGCACATGCCCCAACAGGTGGCAATTCCAAATCTATAGGAGGACCATTGATTTTCCTCAATGGGTGCAGACCTTGTCCACAAGAGTGGACATACATAGATATAACTAACTGGGCCATATGAACCTGAGCACAGTATTACTTAAGTTTTCCAGTTGGTAAGAAATTGTCTTAGTTTGGGGTTTCAGTTTCTATGATAAAACAAAAGCAGCTTGGGGAGCAAATAGTTTATGTCCATTTACAACTCTCAGGTCACAGTCCATCGCTGAAAGAAGACAGGGCAGGAACCTGGAAGCAGGAACTGAAGCAGTGGCCATGGAGGAATGCTACTTACTGGCTTGTTTTCCATGGCTAGCTCGAGCTGCTTTCTCATACCATCCAGAACCACCAGCATGTGAGTGGTAATACCCACTGTGGGCTGGGACCTCCCACATGAATTGTCAATCAAGACAATGTTGCACAAGCTTGCCTACAGGCCAGCCTGGCGACTGCATTTTCTCAGCCGAGGTTTCCTCTTCCTGAGTGACTAGCTTGTGTTAAGTGGACTGCAAGAGCTGCCTGCTCCATTCGTTTCAAATTGTAAAGTTTAAGATGCCAATTTTGGTAAATATTACAAGTGTTTTAGCACCTTCCTCTCCACCCAGATTTTTTATTTACTCCAAGTTCCACATGTACAGAGTGCACAGGGGGGCTGGTGCTATAGCTCAGTCACGGAGCACTTGCCTAGCACAGCCATGGCGGGGCCATAATCACTAGCACTTCAAAATAAAACCTCTACTGATCTTCCCCCAAAGCCATGTCTCTTCCTCTTTTCTGTAAATAGGCTTGCTGATCCTCACCACTTATTTCTTCCTAACCTACCTCCCTTGCCCATGGAAACAGCCAAGAGCTCCAAAACCGATGAATAGATAGTGAAAAGTGTGGTATAGTTGCACAACAGAATATTATCCAAATGTTAAAAATATGAAATTTGAAGGTGAATTGGTAGTGCTATGAACAGTCACCCTGAGTGACTTAACTCAGACCCAAGATACACATATGGCACCTGTTCTCTTACACATGGGTGAACTCAAGCTTCTATATTAAGCTTTAGGTATGTGTGTTTCAATCCGAATAACCACAGAGGTTAGGTAGCTTTTACATGATCATGAGGGAAGAAAAAAAAACGTGGAAATAGAGTACAGTATTATAAAGAGAAAAGGTGTAAATTAGAATAGGGGGATGAAATGGGGAAGGGGAGGGGAGGTCATGATAAAATAGGGTCGGGAAGGGACATGAACAATAAAGGTCTTCTGAGACATCATATGGAAACCCACTAATGTAGAAGCATCCTGAAACACACACATGCATGAAAGAAATCTAAATGGAGTCACCGTATTGTGGGAGAGACGATGCCTAACTAGACATCTTATGACACTCAGTAAAACCTTCGGTACTAGGAGTAGGAATGGTTTACATCTTACTGAGTTGTTGGCCAAAAGACTCCACAAAACATTTTGAATATCGCCAAAGCTATTGAATACTCTCCATCACCTGCTGGTAAGACTCCAATGCTGAAGATGCAACTTATTTATGTCAGCAAACATGGAGAAATAGAGGTGTTGCCCAACTGGAATGGCACACCACATAGGAAATGTAACCAAAATAACACAACAGGTATGTTCCCCACACAAATAATCTAATTTGAGTTTCCACCTTTAGCATGTGGTATTTTTATTATTACTGCATACTAGGGATGATATCTGCGAATGTTGAATTTCTTCAATTGTCTTTTCGTTACAGGTGAAGATGACTGTACAATTTTTCTCCTTCAGTGAATCACAGCCCTGGAACAAACTCAAGTCTCTTTGTGAGGTATGCGACTTGTCCTAGAGAGACGACGCACAGGCTATTCACCCAGGATAGAGCACTGATGACAGACAGGCCTGAGAAGTCATTGTACCAAAATCCAGACGAGTGAACCAGTTTACTAGAGTTACTTCTAGGAGCCTAGGGGGTTCAAAGGCAGCCACACCCTTGAAAAGCCTACTCTGGCAGGAGTTGAGGCAAGAAAGTTGCATCCCTATCCAGCAATCAGCCAATAAGAGACTCTCTTCTCCCCAGCAATTGTTACCTACTGATACAGCTTCGGGGAGGGTCCTGTCACTGTCAAGTTTCACATGCTCCCTAGAGCCATAGGTCCCCTAGGAGGGAATGTTTCAGTTCTGAGGAAATAGCTGTACAGTATCATGTTAGCTCATTATTTTAATATGCTATGGAACTTTCCTTGATGATATTTAATGTGGCATTGAGTGGCAACGTTTATGACTGACATTGAGCCAAAGTTCAGGGGTTGATACATCGTTGACAGGGTGGTCTGTACTAATATTGTGATTTTCCATTACACTAGTTCAGCTTAACTGGCTTTGGAATTACATGCATTTGAGAATCAAGGTAGCTGTAACTGGATGTTTTTGCAAGAAACAACTTTTGAGAATTGTATATTTTGTATAAAACATACATTCTATTAAAAGTTACAATCTTATCCACGGTTCTGAGGAATGCTCTACATTTGTATAGCATTTTCTGGTTATTTCATCTTCTAATTTGTAGAGAATTGAACAGGATACCCTTGTGTCTTTTATATTACCTTGATTTCATGATGATCTGCCCTTCAATCCTTTCTTGCTCTTATATTTGCACTTTCCCCTGCTTTTGGAGTTCTTCAAATCACTTTTACTTTATCTAATTCATGTTTGTGTCAAAGAAAAAGTTTGACTGCATTTATCCACTCTATTTGTCTATTTCCTAAATCGGTGATTTACTCTTGTGTCTCTATGGGTTTTTCTGTGTACATTTCACTTATTCTGATATCTTTAAAGCTTCTCGAGCTAGATGCTCAACTGCTTCATCCTATTTTTGTTCACATATTTAAGGCCACATCTCTGAAGACACCACCTATCTGAACTTTCAGATGTTAATACACAGAGTTTTCATTAGTGTTTTTAGACATTCTACAGTTTTAATCGATGTATTTTCTTTGAGCTAAGAGTTATTTAGGATATAATATTATAATTTCTAAAAGAAAAGGCCTTTGGTTATTTGTTCTGGTTTTTTCTTTGTTTGTTTTGTCTTTTGCCTAAAACTTTCCAAGTTTAGTTATATTGTGATAAAAGACCCCTCTCCCTCCCTCTCTCTCTCTCTCCCTCTCTCTCTCACTCACTCTCTCACTCTCTATCTCAAACACACACACATACACACATACACATATGCAAGCACATGCACACACTGCACATGCATGTGTTGTATATTTCTTTCTCCACCTGTTTAGTTCATCATAATGGTTTTTGACAGTTTTTTACAGTGATTCTAGGACAGTTGAAAATGAAACTTGTTGTTCATTTATGTGACACACATTCTTATACAGACATATGTAGATACAAAACACAAGTTCTTTGGCATTGACATTAATTTGTCTATAGTGATTCGGTCCACCTACCAGTTTATTAAAGTCTCCTGTTTTCTCACTTGCTAAGTTTTATCTTCAACTGTCTATACAGCATGTCACAGGGGATGCTGTGGCAGTGCTGTTGTTACTGATGCTGCTGCAGAAGACTATACTTTCAGGGATCATTTCTATAGTTCCTTACTGATGCTGCTGCAGATATACATTTATGGATTGCCCTCTCTGTGTCAGAAAACAGTTTATTTTCCCATCCAGAGTGTATTGTCCTTCCACTAGTAGCACATAAATATAAGCACTCATGCTTTCTCTAAACTGATATAGTGCATCAAATTCATTTCCAAACTTGGCTTTGTCCTGCTCAAATCTCCATTCACCATGCCCAAGCAGTAAAGCCAAACTTTAAACATATCGGGTAACACGGCTTCAGACTCACAGAAAGCAGAAGAGTTTATATTTAAAGGGTAACCAAGGAAGGACTTTGAGCAGATTTGAGTTGTAAATGCGTTGACTAGCTGTCAGAATGAAAGACGAATGCATACTACGTGCCATATAGTATTTCATGTTTTGAGAGAAAATGCATAACTATAGCTATTCGGGTAATATTAATTATTTGGGTGATTTATAATATAAAATATATACAGTTAACAATAAAAGTTCCCTTCTAGAGTTCAGCTTTCATTCCCCTCCCTGTAAATGTCTAGTGTCAATATTTGGTGAGCATCCTGTTTATTTGGGCACATATATACTATGTCAGTTAAAATAATACCCATCTACTAAGAAGAAAGGTCACCTCATTCTGTTTAATTGCTATGTGCCAAGTGTGGACCTATGGTTGTTTATTGATAATTAATAGCTATTAATGCCTAGCTTCTCACTTTCTACAAACAATAGTACAGTAAACATTTGAGGAGCTGAACAAATTTCATGCAAACTCATGAGAGGACTTTGGTTGACAAAAGTTTCAAGTATGTCCAGTTGTAGCCCTGGGCCATATGCATCAGAGGAAACTTATGGAAGTGGCCAAACACATTTGTAGATGGCATTATCCCACTACAATGTCAAAAAGGTTGGACAACCCTGAAACTGAAAGTCAAGGGACCCCATTTCATTCCCTCTTTCCTTCAGCCTTCCCTAAGAGACTTCCTCCTCCCGAGGCTGGTCCACTTCACTAAACACAGCCAAGGGATCAGAGAGCATCCTGTTCTCTCACCCACACCAGGAATAACAGGCACTGCTTCCACTCTGATTGCTAAGACAGAGTCCGAGACTCTCTCTGATTCGATTAGTTTTGACTGTGTATCCATTTCTGCATCATCAGTACCATGGCCAGAGAGATCGTCTCTTCACTGACTTCAGGCATACACAGTCCTGTGGAACTGTGATAAGAGACCCCCTACCCAGAAGAGTTTTGATTGCCAAACAGAAATAACATACAATTGACATGAGTGTCCACCAAAGAGCGTTATTCATTTCAATAGATCAAAATCAAATTACCTTCCAGAAAGGCTGTCTAATTTACCCTACCACCAACCATGTGTGAAAGTAGCTGTTTCCCAACATCCTCACCAATGTTTTCTAATGTTTATATTTTACTCATAGTTACCTAATTTCAAGTTTATGAGTGTCTCTTCATGTGTTTATTGGCGTTTGGTATTTCTCCTGTAAATTGCCTATTTATATAGCCTCTACACACATTTTTGAATGATTTATAGACACCCCATATATGCTCTACACAATAATCAATCAACCATTAAATGTGCTGTGAAGAATTCTCGCAGCATGTTACATGTCTTTTAAATTTATCATGATTTTTATTGTGCGGGGATGATTTTTAATTTTTATGAGGTTTTATATGTCAGTCATTTTTTTGTATGGCTCCTGGCACTTATGTCCTATTAGGAAAGCCTTTTCTACTTTGAATGTTGTAAAAATATACTACATTGTAGTCTCCTGAACACTCCTAAGTTTCTTTTGTATTCAGCTACTCAACTCATTTGATGTTTCTTTGTATGGTTGGTCAAAAGAAAGAGTGTGCTCTTTATTTTCCTGAATCAAAATCCAATTTCCTAGCACTATTTATTGCCTAGGTTACACTTTCCCACAAGTTTGAAATCTACCTTCATTATAATCTATATTGAAACAGATGCTACTTAAATCTGCTCTGCTCTGTATTGTATCCATTCCCACTGCAGTCTACCACACGGTTTGCTTTGTTGTTTCTTAATTAGCATATGTGATCATGGGTTTTATTATGATATCATGGTATATAAACATGTATACTCATATCCATGCTCTCCTATGTTATACTGCCTCCTGCCAGTCCCCTTTCTTCTCTCAAATCATCTCCCTTCTGCCTTCATGTAGTATGTATTAATATCTTCATGTAATATATTAATCTAGATTCCAAATAGTTAAAAAAAAACATGATATTTGTCTTTGTGAGTCTTACCTGATTTTCTTGATATGATGACCTCCAGTTTCATCTAGTTTTTTGCAAATGTCATAACCTCACTTCATTTATGACTGAATGATACTCCATACTATATATATGTATCTCATTTCCATCATGTCTCCCATTTATAATGCAGATATAAGTATCTATGCTGATTCTCTATCTTCAGGACTCTTACTAGTGCCACAACACATGGGTGTGCAAGTGTTTGTGGTCTGATGCCTCAGACTCCTCTGAGTTTCTGTGCAGGAGTACCATAGCTAAGTCAGACAGCTGACGACTTAACTCCTTGCCACAACACCTAGGGTTCTCGGGTGTGTTCGTGATTATTTTCCAGCCTTCTCATCCATTTTCTAACTCTTGCTTGGGATTTTGGTGAAATCAAATGTAGGTCCTCCCAAATGACAGAGTTCTAGAACCCAGCTTGAGTCTTCCCTTTCTTCTTCCTGGGATGTCCCGCTCTCCTTCTCCATCCACCCCTCAGCACTCAGCTCAGTCAAAGCTATAACAAGCAGTTCCTTAACCCCTGCTAGGCTCCTCCTATGCTCCTGGCCAGTCACCTTCCCTTGCTTTAGACCAACGGGGTAACGGGAACTTCTTTTTACTCCCCTGTAAAAGACTTTGATTCTCTTCTTTAAGCTATTCATATTCAGAAATATCTAGTTTATTTATTGTCACTGATGATCAGAGACCTGCACCTGGCCTTGGAGGAGTTTCCTCATCCAACAGGTTACAGATGGCCCACCCAGCTCATCACCCAGACCAACTGATACAAGCGGGTATAAGCTCATCTCTTTGCTTCCAGGTAGTGCCAAGTCTATGAAGTGAGTCACACAGCACAGGACCCCAGACCACGCCCTTGGTAAGTAACTTCCCCCAATTTCCCTGCTTCTTTTCCCCCTCCATTCAAACCACGCTTCCTCTGTAAACCACAGGAGTCAAGTCCTTCTCGGGCTCTGCTTCCATAAGACCCAGCCCAACACTCTGTCTGGCAACTGCACTATTTCTCTATCAAGGAAAATTTCTCCAAGCATCTTTATCTAAATTTAATGTTTAGGGAGATGAAGTCAGGAGCTAGAGAGCTGGCTCAGCACTTAAGATCACTGGCTGCTCTTCCAAAGGACCTGGGTGTGATTCCTAATAGCCACATGGCAACTCACAACTATCTGTAATCAACTTTCCCGGGGACCTGATGTCCTCTTCCAGTTTCTGTGGGCAACAGGTATACACATGGTACACATATATACATGCAGGCAAAATACTCATACATATATACATATATAGAGAGATTAAATATATATATATATATATGAATTAAATATTTGCTGCCTTGAGCATCTACATCCCCATACCCTCCTGAACATAACGCCATAAGATCTTCATGTCTACCCGCAGGGATAGCTCCTTTGTCACACACAATCCCTACATCTGAACCTTATGTTTTCATGTCCAGTATTCACCTTACTATTCCAGCTGTGTTTGACAGAATTGGTGATTCCCTCTCGATGATGCTGTCTTCTCCATACTCCAGCCGATATACTATCCTATCAGTCTTCCTTTAATCTCTTTCAACTGTTTCCTCAACTTTCAAATTTCTAAGTTTTGTTTCTTCAAGAAATGATCTGTGAGCTTCTGCTTCTTCGCTCACATGACTCCCGGGTATGAATTGTCTCACATGGTAACTGATATTGTTAGACTTCCATCTCCAGCCCTGAATCCTCTCTGATCCCCAGAACTATAGTCCCACTCTATCTATAGTCATACACACACACACACACACACACACACACACACACACACACACATATATGTAGTATGTATATATATACAAATGCCAACAGATATCTCAGATTTAATATGTTTAAAACAAATGCACTATTTGTGACTATACCCTAGCCCAGACATGCTTCCCTTCTGACAACCACACCTCCCTAGCTCAATAAATATCAACCTTCCCTTTTGATTGCATAAAATATAAAGTTTGCAATTGTTATGTCTTTCGTTCTCCTGTGCTTCCCACACAAAATTTATTGAGAAATCTAGCCAACGTCAACCTTCAAAATGTGTGCCGAGTCAATCTTTTTCCAGTCATCGTCTCCAACACCTCCCTCATCCAAGCCTCCTTCATTCCTGGCCTAAGTAACTGTCCTCTTTCCATACCTTTGTATCTTAGCATCTGCTTTTAACAGACTATGCAGAGTGACTTCCCTAAACGCAGTCCACACCACTCCTACCATAAAGTATTCGCAGGGGGATGAAATAGTGGCTAAACTCATAGTGCCTTAGTTATTTTTCTGATACCATGGCATAGCACCATAGCCAACATAAAAGAAAGCATCCAATTTGAGGCTCACAGTTCCAAAGGGTTATAGCTCATGATCACCATGGCGGGGAGCATGGCAGTAGGCAGGCAGACATGGCACTACAGCAGTTACTGAGAAACTACTTTTGAGCCTCAGAGAAAGACACTAGGGATGGCATGGACTTTTGCCACCTCAAAGCCCACCCCTAGTGACACACCTCCTCCAATAAAGCCCCACCTCCTAATCCTTCTCAAACAATTCCACCAACTGGGGACCAAGCATTGGAATATATGAACCTGTGGGGCCATTCTCAGTTAAACCATCACGCAGAGAATAGTCAACTGTAAGTCAACTCCCAGATTCTTATGGCCTCTCCATCTCTCATCTGTAGCGTTGATATGCTGATAGTAAGAGACACTTCTCAAAATGGGCGTGAGATTTGAAGTGGGGTTGTATTCAATAACACAAACAGCAAGATCTGGTGTTGGACTGTCTGATAAAACAGTGGCCTCTTTCAGCCATTTTCTTTTACCTCTCATTCTATTCTATTCTATTCTATTCTAGCTAAATTTGGCCAGTGCACCTTGGGATGCACAGCTGAACAATGAACACGCCAAGCCTATTCCACATCTCCTATTGATGGAAATACACATGCAGCTTATTGCCTCGCCACCTTTCAGTTCCCTGTGCAGAACTACCTTATAGATCAGGTTCCCACTGAGAATGAATAAGGCAACAACCTGTACTCCAACATTCCTTCTCTACTAGCTTGCTACACTCTAGTCCATATTGTCTATTTCTAGCACCCCAAGGAATCCACTTGTGTTCCGCTGCCGTTCTAGCCCATAATGGCACATGCTCTTTAAGGAAAGGTTTTCTTTTGTTTTCTTTTGTTTGTAGCTTAGGATGGTCCCAGGGAACACTGGGTATTTGATAAAGATCTACTGAGCCAGTGAATGAGGAGACTATTAAAACCCTTTAAATATTTCACTGACCTGTGAATTAGATACAAATTAGGAAAGAGCCTGTGAGAACTGACAGGATTAAGCCCATAGCCGAAGAAGCACAGTGAATAGAATTGGCAGTAGAGGGCGCCAGAGAGAGTTCTGGGGAGATTATTTTGAAATACTTGTGGAAGTGAAAGGCTGCATGGGACTGAATAAACACACAAGAAAAGAACACACAGCAGGCAGTTGGAAATTTGGCTTTGCTATTAGGAGCTGAACTGCAACTATATTTGAAACCATGCTTTAAACAAAAGTCCCACTCAAAGCCACAGGCTAGAATGAGGCAGAGAGGGAGGAGTAGGATCAAGACCATACAGAGCAGCCCATGTGGGAGCATGATGCATCCACTGTAAGCATGTAGATGAAATGCATAAGAATAGGGAAGCAGGCTGGTAGAGGAGAAAGCAATGAAAAGGAGAATGCCTGTCTTAAAAGCTAACAGTTACTGCTCACCCCAACCAAACAAGTTGTTTCAACTAGAAACATCTTCAAGACTGTAATTAAGATAGAGTATAGGGGGGCTGGTGAGATGGCTCAGCGGGTAAGAGCACTGACTGCTCTTCTGAAGGTCCTGAGTTCGGATCCCAGCAACCACATGGTGGCTCACAACCACCCATAATGAGATTGGACACCCTCTTCTGGTTCGTCTGAAGACAGCTACAATGAAGACAGCTACAGTGAATTACGCCAGAGCTAGCAGGGCCAGAGCGAGAGAGGCTGGAGCAAGCAGGGCCGGCAGAGGTCCTGAGTTCAGTTCCCAGCAGCCACACATATGATAGCTCATGGCCATCTGTACAGCTACAGTGTACTCATACACATAAAATAAATAAAATAAATCTAAAAAAAAAAAAAAAAAAAAAAAAAAGATAGAGTATAGGACAATGGGATTTTACACCCATTACCTGACTGAGCAAATGGGGGATTTACCTGCAAGTGTGAACCCTGGCGGTCCCTGAGCTCTTCTCCATCCTCCACATGGCCTTCTGGATCTGATGCCTACTCAGGACCCACAGGGCTTCTCTACCTTTCATGTAGCTGGTTAAACTCATATTGCCTCATTACCTTGTGTCTTGTCTTTCAAGACTGGCTTCTCTAATGATGTTCTAAATCATTTTTTTTTAAAGTCTCACTAATCCTTCTTTGTTCCAGACACATAATTCTGTGGTCGCTGCTTCTCCGCAGTCCATGACTGAAACCTTTCTCTTCTGTGTAGCAGCAGGAGCAACATCTCCGGAACTGAGCAGCCTCCTCCTCCGCTAGCTCCACCTTCTGGCTTAAGAAATGACCCTCTTCTCAGGTCTCCAGCAATAGGTAATTCGTGATGTGGAAGCACCTACATATTTAGTGCCTAACAAGCTATCTTCAGCAGTGATGGACACAGTAATTATTTACTTTGGAAGGCATGTTAAGGCTACAGTTAAATCATTATTATACAGATAAAGAGACAGAAGCACCGTCCTCATCTGCTATTGATCAATGAGTGAATTACCCAAAAAACAAAACCAAACTTCCCAATGTGCTATAGGCTAATTCATTGCCAATATAAAATTTATATTATATCTATTATCTATTATTTATTATATTATATTATAGTGTATGTTGCATGTTACATGTTACATGTTTTATATTATATGTTATATATTACATATGATATATACAATAGCATGCATCTTATTTGTTGTATGTTTCAGATGCCCAAATTTGAGATTTATGACAATATTCTCAAGAAATTCACGATGATTGAAAAATATAGTTTCCAGTGCAATAGTCAATGTTCATAAATATACCATATTAGAATTACAAGCAATGTGCAAAGCAAGGAATTCAACAGACTCCTTGCTCCCAGACTAACGCTGCCTCCTGGGGCGGGGGTGTATGTATGGCAATTAGCACAAATGGTATGCTGTGTTGAAATAAGGACTACCTCATTTATAACATTTGTATTTTAATCCTTTTGTTACCAGGCGTACAAGATGGGGGCACCTCTCCATAGCTACTAGTCTATATATTGTCACACTGAAGACAGTTGCTAAGGAGTGTAGTAACTGTCTGAGGACCTAAAGAAAGTGATTCTGCTAACATGCTTTCAGTTATCAGAACACCAGGTCTGTTTCATTTCTCAACTCTTCAAAATTTTTTGTGTGCATGTGTGTGCATGAGTGCGAATGAGTACATGTATGTGCATGAGTGCGAATGAGTGCATGTGTGTGCATGAGTGCGAATGAGTGCATGTGTGTGCATGAGTGCGAATGAGTGCATGTGTGTGCATGTGTGTGCATGTGTGTGCATGAGTGCATGTGTGTGCATGAATGTGAATGAGTGCGTGTGTGTGCATGAGTGTGAATGAGTGCATGTGTGTGTATGAGTGGGAATGAGTGCATGTGTGTGAATGAGTGCATGTGTGTGCATGAGTGGGAATGAGTGCATGTGTAGGTTTGAGTGTGAACGAGTGCATGTGTGTGCATGTTTGTGAATGAGTGCATGTGTGTGCATGAGTGCACATGTGTGTGTATGTATGTGTGATATGGATAATTCTTTAGCTTTGATCATTCATTCCAAACATAGAGGTTTATTATGTATTTTCACATGCTACACACTGCGATCAACTCGATGCCTTCCAAATCCCAGCCTAGGCTGACTGTTGAGCCAGGACAACAGAATGCATCGCTGCTCTTTATCCAAATGCACAACATGAAGAAGAAAGAGTGCCGTGGGTGGGAAGGGTTAAGCAGGAAGGTGATGCTGGGAGATAGAGAAGAGAAAGGAAAAAGTTAGTCCAAACTAAGACCATAAGGAAATATCACACAGGGACATTTGCTTATGCATTTATTTATGTAGGGAGCATAGTTTGCTTCATATGTAGTGTGAATGTACCAAGACTAGTGGAGTAAATAAAAAAAAAAGTGCAGTCTTTTCACATGATCTCCAGTATTCAGAAAGAGAAAATATTCATTCAACAGGCCCAGGAAACAGTCTTCAAGAAGGAGCATATGCGGAACATCTAGGGCCATAGTACAGGCATGAAATAAAAATGGCCTTATTTTCACCACGTTGTCTGTCCATATATGTGTCAAAGCAAAACACCCTAGATACTTTAGTCTGATTGCATCCTCTTTCCATCTCTGTCTGTTCCCATCAACCCCTCCATTTGTGTCTGTTCCCATAGTCCCTTCCATCTGTGTCTGTTCCCATCATCCCCTCCATTTGTGTCTGTTCCCATCATCCCCTCCATTTGTGTCTGTTCCCATCATCCTCTTTGTTTTTGACTGTTCCCATCATCCTCCCTGTTTCGGTCTGCTTCTGCTGTTTTCAGTTAGCACTCAGTCTTTTTTGAATTTACGTTTTCTATGTAAAGTGTCTTTTCTCTCTGGCTACACTTCAGAATTTATTTTCTGTATCTCTCCTTTTCAGTAGTTTGATGATGATGATGATGATGATGATGATGATGATGATGATGATGATGATGATTATATATTTAAGTTTGAAAGTCTTTCCAAACATGTTGTTTTGAGGTTGTTAAACTTCCATGACATGTCAGCTGAGTTTTCTGTAAATTTTTTTAAAATGTGGTATTCAATATTTTTGAAAAAATATAACTGCTTTTTTCTTCATTTTAATATTTTGAACCTGCCTAAAATAGGTGTTGTGATGATTCCCCAAGTTCATGCAAGCTGTTCAGGCGTTCAGTACTTTATTCTACATGAACTTAACTTTGAAGCTTTGATCTGTTTCCAAATTAATCCCGTCTTCTGTACCCACACCCACCCCCCACCCCCGTTAAGTCACTGCAGTAATTATCCTTAGATTGTCTTTGTCATCCTAGAACTTTCATTTACTGCTTTTTTGAGTTTCCAAATCTCTACTAAAATTTGTTACCACCTCACTCTTTCTAGGTCTGATGAAAGTGATTCACAATAAGGAAAGGAAGAGACCAGAGATTGTTCAGCAGTTAAGAGCACTGACTGCTCTTCCAGAGTTCCTGAGTTCAATCTTCAGCAACCACATGGTAGCTCATAGTCATCGGTAATGAGATCTGATGCCCTCTTCTGGTGTGTGTCTGAAGAGAGCAACAATGTGCTCACATAAAATAATTAAGTAAATCTTTAAAAAAAAAAAAAAAAAAAAAGTCAGAGACTAAAACTCACCAGTAGCAGAAATGAGAGCTGACTTTCTCACACTATCCTTGGACAGTAAGAAGGGGCTATTGGGATTCAATAATACTATGGCAATACAAAGCTGTCTAAGCAAATGCAACAACAGCAAATAACGTTCGAATTCTTTAAGAAATAACCCTTCCTAAAATGAGCCAAGAAGAAACAGAAAACCGAATTAGCCTGATAGTTAGTGAAAAAAAACAAAAACAAAAAAAAAAACCTGTCAGTTAAAACCTTCCTACAAACCGAAGACCTGCTAATCTATGAGTTCAAGGCCAGCCAGGATTCTATCATGCAGTGAAGACCATGGGGTTACATAGCAAAGTAGCCATGGGCGTGGAGCCGTCTACTGAAGCATAACCTAACAGCAGCTATACCTACAACAGAAAGTGACTCTTCCTCTCCAACCAGCCATTAGTGTCAATGGCTTCTCAGCTAGGGGTAGGTATTGGGAGACCATCTCTGGTCCATGGGTTTGTTTGTGTGTTTGTTTGTTTAAAACAATACCTTCAAAGCATATGTTACTTCAGTGGTAAAATCTACCAAACATTTCATTTAATAATATTCAACTAACTTGAAAATTAATCCAAGTATTTCAGAAAACAAAGCAGAAATAATCATCTCCAATCCTTTCCTCCTTCTTTCCTCTCTCACTCCTTCCCTCCCTCCCTTCCCTCCTTCTTCCCTTCCTTCTTTTCTTTCTTTATTCCACTGCTAAGAATCAAGCTGAGGTTTTTATACACTAAGAAAATGCTTTGCCACTGACATATATTGTAACCCCTTCTGGCACACTTTATAAGCTCAGTATAATGCCAGTATCAAACTATAAAAGGCATTATAATGAAAGCAGCTCACTTCACAAACCTAAATAAGCCTAAATTCAGGCTTATTAGCCCCAGCTAATCAGGAGGCTCACCCAGGAAGATAAGTTCAGTGTCTGCCTGCACTCAGAGTAATAAGTTCAAGGACAGCTTAATAAACCCTATCTCAAAAATTAAAAGTTCAAAAAGTGCTGAGGATATAGACCTATAGACCAGTGATAGTAAGCTTGCCTAGCATGCAAAAGCCCTGGTATTGAGAAATGAGAATAAGGTAAGGTCACTGGAGAAGATCCCATAGTGTGTGGTCAATTTACTAGTAAATGTAATTGACTACTGCCAACCATGGTATTGTGGTTAATTTTTAACCCAATTTACCCAGTCAATGAATTCACAACTCAATTAATTGGTAAACAAGCTAGCCGATGATTAATATTAGTTATCAACTTCGCTGAATCTGGAACCAACTTAGAGACTTGCCTCTGGGAGGGCTTGTAAGAGGATTTCCCAGGAAGATGAACAGAAGACCCGCTCCCTAAATTCATAGCACCTTCTCACAGTCACATAGGTATAAAAAGGTCCATAGGGAACTTGCTCTTTGCCTGATTGCCTTTATACCTTACCTGTGAGCTGATCTACTTAGTGGCTGCTGCCACTACTACTGAACTCCTTGGCTATCATCAGAAGCCAAGTTCTCTAGCCTCCAATGTGGACTGAAGGCTAGTAGCTCTTCGGGAATCCCTCAGGACTTTGGCAAAGTCCTGAAGATTGGAAGAGGCAAAATATCATGGACTTAGCAGCTACTGGCTCATAGTGACTGAGTCATTAATATCCAAAATACATAAAGAAGACAAAAAAAAAAAAGAAAAAACCTCAACAGCAAGGAAAGAAAACAATTTCAATAGTTGAGTAGTACTCCATTGCGTAGATGTACCACAATTTCTGTATCCACTCCTCTGTTGAGGGACATCTGG
>NW_022196893.1:24003949-24004874 GCF_008632895.1 Mastomys coucha
GGAGGGGAAACTGGGAAATATGACATGTAAATAAAGAAAATATCTAATTAAAAAAAGGAAAAAATTACAAACCTAAAAAGAAACAATTTCAAAGTGGCTCAGGAAACTGAATAGCTGGGGTAGGGGGAGTGACTAACATTACTTATCATTAGGAAATGTAAGTTGAGATCATTTGAGATCACAGTGGGATATTTTTCTCACACATGACAAAAAAGCTATCATCAGACAATGAAAGATGAAGGATGCAGTAGAAAGGGAACCCTTGCCCATTCAGGTCTAAACCAGTTTATTCACAATTGCCAGGTCATAGAAGCAACTTACATGCCCATTAGATTAGCGGATAGTAAACACAGTGTATTTACATAATGGCATCATCTATAACATGCGTGATGACATCTTTTTAAGCCTGAGTATTATTCTGTGATGTCATCATGCATATTATATGCTAGGTTCCCTTTGGGAGATTGTGGGACACTTAAGCTGCGTGACCAAAGGATCTAGCTTGGCAGCAACTGTAAGGTTGAGCAAGACATAGCCAAAGCCCTGAAAACCCCATCCTGAGACCATCAGGAGTAGGGGCCACTCCTTCACTGTCCCAGGCCTGCATGCCCCAGTGCACATAGTTCTACATGACCCTCACCTCAGTCCTTCTGGAAATCACATGGCCCACTGGCCAAATTACAGGTTTCAGTACCTGGAATGCATCTTCAAGCAAATAAAGCATTCCTCACACCTTGGCTCTAGCCAATAATGTACACCCTCCTTGAAAACCCCTACCCATGGTTTTTATAGTCCTTGTTACCCCAGAATAAAGAGAACTATTTCACTGAATATTATCTAGAAGAGTCGTTGCACTTCTCACAATACAGAACAACTGTAACATTTAAAAATTTGCCCAGAGAAGGTCTCTCCCACGTAACCCCCC
>NW_022196893.1:24011051-24018986 GCF_008632895.1 Mastomys coucha
AGGCTCCAAACCCCCAGCGAGCTAAGTCTCTGGTTTCGGTTTTGAGTTCTTTAGTGAGCCCAGCAGGGTCATAGAGTGTAAATCCTCATAAAGAATCTTCTTATCATAAAACTAGCTACTGGATTTAGCCCCTGAGTCATGTAGGTTATATCCGCTAAGACTGTGTTTATAAGGAGATCGCTTTCCAAGAATTCAGGAACATACAAATCTAGAGGGGAGAGTATTCGCTACTGTTTGGCTTCAGAATACCCACAGAAGCCCATGACTTATAAGCTTAGTCACCAGCCTTTGGTACCCTGGGAAAGGTGGACCATGAGAAGATAGAGCCTAAGAGAAGGAAGTTAATTCATAAAGGACATGCCCTCAGAGGTAGGACTGAAACCTTTAGTCCCTTCCTTTCTTCTTCTTGACTTTCCTGCCACCATGAGCTTAAGCAAGCCTCTGGCACACATTCTCTCCAAGACTATTATCGTGTTACAGCAAGACCAACTGAAAGGGCTAGCAGTCATGGATAAACAGCTCTGAAACTCAGAGTCAAATGAGCCTTTCTTCCTTTTTTTTTATTTTATTTTTATTTTTTTAAAGATTTATTTATTTATTTTATGTATGTGAGTACACTGTCACTGCCTTCAGATACACCAGAAGAAGGCATTGGATCCCATTATAGATGGTTTTGAGCCACCGTGTGGTTGCTGGGAATTAAACACAGGACCTCTGGAAGAGCAGTCAGTGCTCTTACCCACTGAGCCATCTCTCCAGCCCTGAGCCTTTCTTTCAAGTTGGTTTATTGTGTGTATTTCATATAGAGATGAAGATCTGGTCCACACACTGTTCAACCACCTATAGAAAGCAACTTTAATTTTAAATTTAGTGTTGTGTTGATTGGTAAAGGAATTCAGAAAACTGACCACAAGTTAGAGGCAACATCCTAGGAGAGAGAACTTAGAACAAGACTCAGGCGAGCTGGCTGGAGTGGAGGCAAGCCTGACTGACAGTTCTGCCTAGAAAGTGGAAGAAACTAGGATTGAATAAACACAAGTGAACCAAGGTATAAGAGTCCTTGAAAGCCTGGCAGATAAATTCAGACTTGACCCAATAGGAAATCGGAAATGACTGTAAATTCTCAGGCAGAGAAATGACACGGTAAAGGAGTGTTTCAGGGAGATTATGTTGGTGTCAGTGGCTAGATGGATGGTAGGCAAAGGGGATTGAAGGCTTATGTATTCTGTCTTTCTTGTTCTGGGTGAATGTAGTGCACCAAGAGATATGTAGTTTGCTTTAAAAAAAAAGAAAAGAAAGAAAGAAAGAAAAGAAAAGAAGAGAAAAGAAAGAAAAGAAAAGGCACAACCACATTTTCTCTCCTCAATTTTAAACTCTGAATTCATTCTGAAGTAGCAAAGTGGCCCAGGTGGCAAGCATTTGGAAGTGCTAATTGTGTCTCAGTTTAAAATTCCACTTTGGGGAGGAGAAGAGAGCTAACCACTGTTCTTTGTTCCTGGATAGAAACTGGCCTTGTCCCCTGTGAGCCCTTTAAAAAAATACAGAACTTGAGAATCTGCTCGGTCACCAACCCCCACCCCCACCCCCAGGAGACCTAAATTCTCTGCTCGGTCACCAGCCCTGCCCCCACCCCCAGGAGATCTATCTGCCTTTAAACTTTTTGGTGGATGGGCACAGTAACTTTATACTGACTCTTAGGGTCTGTGAGAAAACAGTCAAAAGGGTCATGCTAACGTGAAAACCCAGTGAGAAGCCCTTGCTTCCTATGAGCAGGCTGTCATCTAGAGGAGCTTGCCAGTCACAGAGCCAGGGTGCTTGCTCACCAGGCTCCCACCTGGGGTAGGGACTGTTCCACAGAGGAAACAGAGGCATCTGGTTGCCTAGTGAAATGTGTCACTCACTCGGCATACACGGTTGAAATGACAGCTGCTCCTCTCCCCAGTACTCTGTTGATCTTTGCTCACTGTCAAAGTGGACAGCACCGGTTAACTTCCTGTCACAGTGATCAAACACTATGACCCAGTTGAATTACCAGGAAGAAGGGTTTATTTGGCTTGCGCTTCCAAATGGATAATGGCACAGTGGCAGAGTAGAGCCCCGATGGCAGGCAGGCGCTACAAGCTGAGGGCTCAGATCTTGAACCACAAGCAAGAAGTAGAAACTGAAGTATAAATGGCCTGGGTCTTTAAATTGTCAGTCTGCCCCTAATGATGTACTTCTCCCACCTCCCAGGCCTCCCCAGTCAGTGCTACCAATTGGGACTAGGTATTCAAATATCCTAGACAATGGAGGTATGACAGCCAAACCACCACAGTGATGCATGTTTAGTATCAATTGAAATATGTCTTCAGGGCGTAAGTGCTGAAGAAACGTGGGCAAGGAGGGCACGGATTGGTACAGATAATAAAGATAATTATTTGGTACAATAAGCCACTTATCCAGAGTCATGTGCTTGGGAGCGCGGCACCAACTCTGGCTCTGGTATCCCATTCCCCAACACAGGAGGACAAGACAGCGAAACCATTTGAGATCATCTTGGCTATATCAAGGATGCTAGGGAGAGCTGGCTTCTTTAGACCTCTGGTTAGAAAGGAACTCCTTAAACTTTAACACATATGCAAGCTGCCTGGGCCCTCGCCAAGATAAACTGGAAACCAGGAGATCTGGAATGAGGGCTGAGAGCCTGTGTTTCCAACAGGCTCACAGGTGATGCTTGGCTGTCATCTGAAGGCCATACCAAGATACAAGGCCCCTTGCTTGTCCTATACCTCAGGCAGAGAAAGTAGTAACAGGATAGAACCCAGTAGAAGTATTACTGTGGTTGGGAAAAAAAAAATAAAACCACAGACAAGAAGAAAAGTAACTAGGCCCAAACTAGAAGGATAGCAAACAAAGATAATTTAAAAAAAAAAAAAAAAAAAAGGCTAATTTTTAAAAGATATAATAAAGACAAAAATGAAAAAAGAAAAAAAATCAACTATTGCAGCAGGGTTGACCTAGGAACCCGGGATTTGGCTAGCAATATTCTACCAGAGACATCCACCGCTCACAAGACTTACTGGGGATTTTCAAATCCCTGGGCCAGCAGGATGATAGGGAAAAAATATTGACTCTGGCAGGCAAGATCTTCCTCACTGATCCTGGACATCTGGTCACTAAATCTTTCAGAAGGGCAGATTTAGAGATGATGAATTGAACACCCCCTCCAGCAGAGGTACCAATGGTGTTTTTAAATGAGTGTGGAAGCTAGCCAATCTCTAGCCATTGGATCTGCAAAATCACATTACACATTCAGTTGCAAATGGAAGCAGGAGAAAATAAAAATTACCAGGCCATATCTGTTAAGACCCTATAGGGTTTCAAAGACAGTAGGGGGTATAAATGATATTTTCCCACCCAACCAAAAAAGTTTTTTTAGAAAGTATCCTGACTCAAATCAAGTAACAACTAGAAGATCATTCCATCAGGTTTTAGGGTTTCTGTACCATGAACTCATGAATTCAACCTGGAAAGCGCGAACTTTGTATCCAAAGATGTGGCAATCCCAAGTGGACAGTTAGCAAGCCACAGGCTTCACACACCCTTCAAGGAGTAACAAAATAAAAGTTCTTTTAAAAAACGACTGATAAATCCACTTGTGCTTCATAATACACTCCTATCAAGAACTAAGATAGAAAGACAGCATGCCTTTTGAAACAATGTTCTAACCACAGTTCTGAATCTGTGGATCTCCACCCCTCCAGGAGTCAAAGGAAGGACCCTTTTACAGGGGTTGCCTGACACCATCAGAAAACACAGATTTTTACATTATGATCCACAACATCATCAAAATTATAGTTAGAAGGTAGCAACAGAAATAATTTTGTGGTCGGGGTCACCAAGACATGAGGAATTGAATTAGGGGGTTGCAGCATTAGAAAGGTTAAGAACCACTGTTTATGAAGCAAACAAGGGACAAAACAAACTCGATGATAAACCAGCAATAAGAAATCTGCCAGATCTGCCAGTATTATGACACCCCTGTCCCCCCCCTAGACCCCCCAACACACACCCCTGAAGATGTCAGGAATAGCTGAGGCAGCTAATACACTTTAACTACCTGTAGATGTCAGCTGTCAGCAAAATGATTCCCGGAAGGGACAGCTCCACTCACATTGCTGACGAGAATGTGCGCGCTTTTACATTCGGGTACCGTCCCCAATCCACATCAAAAATCCTGAAGGGTATACATAACCTACATTCGGCGTTTGCTTTCTGTTTCCGAGGAGTTGATTTGGTCTGCCTCTGCAGTTTGTAGGACCTGTTTCCCTCCATCTCACTCCCAGCATGGAGGCTGAAGAGAGATACAGACAGGAAGGCAGCTGAGCCTATATATTCTCTCACCTTCCAACTTTGAACGCAGAGGCAACATTCTTTTTTCAAGACAGGGTTTCTCTGTGTAGCCCTGGCTGTCCTGGAACTCAACTCTGTAGACCAGGCTGGCCTCGAACTCAGAAATCCACCTGCCTCTGCCTCCCAAGTGCTGGGATTAAAGGCATGCGCCACCACCACCCTGAGACCCCAACCTCATGATTTCTCCAAACCCAGTTCCTGATTCCTAGGAGACATAGGATGCACAGTGCGAAGCTCAGAAAGCCAGGCACTCGGACCAGAAGCAGTGGGGCCCCAGCAAGCCCTGCTTTGGTTCACACCCTGTCCTGCTACCGGGCAGCTTTAACAGCAAAATCCCCCAGGCACTAGGCTCCCAAGTATTTGAAGATAGAGTGAAAGCATTTTACAACCGCAAAAGCACAGCCAGTTGTGGTAGCACATGCCGGTAGGAGTTGCTGAAGGAGGCAGAGGCAGGAGGATCACGAGTTCGAGGACAGCCTGGGCTACACTATGGGCTGGAGAGATGGCTCATTTTTTTTAAGAGCACTGACTGCTCTTCCAGAGGTCCTGAGTTCAGTTCCCAGCAACCACATGGGAGAGGATGCCCTCTTCTGGTGTGTCTGAAGAGTGCAGAGTGACAGTGTACTCACATACATGAAATAAATGAATCTTTTCAAAATAATACTTTAAAAAAAAAAAAAAAAGACTCCTAAACAGAAAACAAGAAGGCGGATGGCATCCCTACCCCTGGAATCAGCAACTGCTCTTGTACACTAGCAGGCAAGAAGCAAAAGTAGAAACAAAGCCTGTTGGTCTTAGGCGTTTCTCCTTAACAAAAGTACCTATCCCTTTCCTGATAGATTATAAATAGATGAGAGATAGATAGATAGATAGATAGATAGATAGACTATACACATAAAGATTAATTAGATTATAATAATAAAGATTAATTAGATTAATACATTATATATAAATATATATATAATGTATTAAGGATTAATACATTATATATAATATACATATATAATATATTAAGGACTAATACATTATATATAATGTATATATAATGTATTAAGGATATATATATATATATATATATATCCTTTGAAACTCTTCCATATACCTTGGGCCATTGTTTTTCTTTTGTATAGCAACGTTTTCAACCACAGGTCTCTGGGAATGTATTTTGCGGATGAAGCTAAGACTTATGGCCGAGCTGTGATGTCCTCTCATCTAGCACCTGTTAGTTAAACTCTTTCTGTGTAACAGTGAGGCTTTTGTTCGATTTTCCCAAAGTAGGACATCCCTTCCTCGACACCCCCTCACAGCTGGTGTAGCTCAGCTCTGGTGCCCTCCCCCTGCCCCAACCCCCACTGGCTCAGCAGCATCAGAACAGATTGCATGGGCTGCTTTGGGGGAGAAACGGGTAAGGCACAGCCTCCTCGTGGCTTAAGGAAGGATTCTGAGGCTTCTGTGAGAGGCTGCGCTTGCCAGCCAAGCACCCGACACAGGGGTGGCTCTGGATAGAAGCCACGCAGCAGGCCTTGGGCTCAGGTCCCCAGGCCACCTGCTTACCACGTGCCTCTGCCGGGGTCCCATCTGGTGGTCTCCAGCATAGCTTTGCCCACTGCATGAGCAAAGTCTTGTGCCTTCCTGCTGAGGGCCAGGGGACCTTACTCTCAGCCATTTCTTCCCATTGTGGAGTTAATCATATGTGTTTTCCACGGTACAACCATCTGGGCGCCTAATGCCAGTCACCGAGTAATTAGTGGGAAAGTCAAAGCACGCCAAGGGTGTTTAATAAACATTTCTTATATTAATAAAACAGCCTCAGAAGTTCCACAGTTGCCTCCCTCTGGAAAACTGATGAAGAGCAACTTGGTTCAGTCCTCTGGCCTCCTCCGGTTTCCATCAAGGGCCCACTTCTCTGTCCACATCCAGATCCATGTATGGTGATTGGTGCCTGTCCTTGGACCGCCACATTCCTCAGGCAACCCACTTCTCTGCAGGAAGCTCACACATGCCCTATGTCCAAGAAACACCTATATCTAGCAACAGCAAAGACTTCCATCCCGCAGAACTTCCACACCAGACTTAGAAATCAATTGTCCAAAAGGCCGTTTCCGTCAGAAATTCTCCTGACACTACACGCAAGCAGCACTGATTCTTTTTGTCATCAGGAGGCTTCTTTCACCCTTACAGCCCACTTCTCTGGTGACCTGGCTCTGTAGTACCTGTCCTGCATCCTCAGTCCCTTGGGCTTCATCTGTGTCGGTTCGCGAAGCTCTGCAGATTTTACTTCCTAAGTGCCGGCCCACGTGGAACCTTCTCTTTACTTCCAACTTCCCCAGTTCTACCTTAAAACCCTTAAACAGTCTTCTTGCATCCCTGCTTCAGGCCCAGAGAGAAGCTAGTGGCCCAGATCAATTTACCAACCTGACTCTGCCATTCTCTCCTTTGAAAATCTTAAGAGTTTCTCTCCAATTAACCATAGCGCTCATGTCGTCGTCCGGGGAACATGTGCACTTTCAGGATCTCTCAGGTTCCACAGGCCTGAACTTCATTGTTAAGTGAGAAGGAATCCAGTTGCCTATCAGACAGCAATGGAAAGGCAGCACTGAGCTTCATGGTGACATGGGAACTACAAGTTCACTGCCAGGGAGCCTATAAGCCCATGGGAACTCCTGCAACCCACCCCCTCTACTCCTCTTTCCCAGAGCTTCCTTTGTCCTTGTTGTTTCCAAAAAAAATCTCTCCTCCATAAAAGTTAAAGTTTGATATTTTTGTTGTGGGTTTTTTTTTTTTAAATGCTTTATGTTCTTCTATGGTCTTAGAATATGATCAGCCCATAGCAGTTACTCAATAAGCAATTGCTGAATTAATAATTGAAATAATCGCAATCAACTTCCCAGCAGAAATCACCACAAGGTGGTCCCAGGGTCCCCGGTCTCACTAACTCTCCTCTACAGCTGCAAACTACACAGATAAACCTCCTGGATATCACCGACTATCCAGGTTGCACTGTGGTATGTGTCAGAGAAGACCCCAAAAGAAGCTGGGCTCTCTACCGATGCACAGAGATGCCCCTAAACCTCACTGTGCCAGAAGCCACAAACACTCTTGGGCTTCCAGTCTGAGCTGCTTCCCACCTCAGGAATTCAATGCCCAGGATGCTGCACACCCGATCTCCTCTCTACAAAGCGGGTTTTAACATGAGGACACCATGGGTAGCAAGAAATACCCAAGAAGCAGTAAGTCCCAGTATAAGTGCAAGACTAGAAAGAAACCCCTCGATTTAGGCAAGTCACCCCACAACATGCAGTTTGTCTGGAGAACTCCAGAATTCCCAGAGCTCAGCTGAAGCTTGTCCTGTTTCAGGAACCACCTCAGCAGGGACTCCCTTCCTCTGAGCATCTCACCACTCCTCCCTTCTCCCTTCCTCTGAGCATCCCACCTCTCCACCCTCCTCCCTTCCTCTGAGCATCCCACCACTCCTCCCTTCTCCCTTCCTCTGAGCATCCCACCACTCCACCCTTCTCCCTTCCTCTGAGCATCCCACCACTC
>NW_022196893.1:24019348-24051199 GCF_008632895.1 Mastomys coucha
TCCACCCTTCTCCCTTCCTCTGAGCATCCCACCACTCCATCCTTCTCCCTTCCTCTGAGCATCCCACCACTCCACCCTTCTCCCTTCCTCTGAGCATCCCACCTCTCCTCCGTTCTCCCTTCCTCTGAGCATCCCACCACTCCACCCTTAACTACAAGCTCCAGGTGCAGCTTCCAGGGTAGAGTCTGGAAACTGGCACTGTTTCCATAGCTCCCACTAAAAAAAGAAAAGAAAAGAAAAGAAAAGAAAAGAAAAGAAAAGAAAAGAAAAGAATTTTCAAAGTAAAAGTAGCATTACTTAAAATGGAGAGAAAAAAAAACAACACAAATTATGATCTATCAGAAAAACAGAAAAATAATAATAATAATGCACTTAATTAATTGACTGCCTGGTCCTTCCAAACTCTGTCTTTCTTGCTTCCCACTTGTTGGTTGCACAGTCTTTATCATCTCTTCACATAACAACGATGTTCCAATGTTTTCTACAAACAGAAGAAAAGCCTAACTCAGTCATCCCTTGGCCGAAGCAGAGCAAAACTTGTTTCTGTTACTAAGAGCTGGGGGATGGTGGGCCCAGGAGGCAAGGACATTTGTTGCCAAGCCTAACAACCTGAATTCAGTCTCCAGGACTCCATCGTTGGAGAGAACTGACGCCAGCAGGCTGTTCTTTGACATCTACTTGTCTGGCAAGTGCACATGAGCACACACATACAAATAAATAAATACATGTAATCTTTAAAAAAAAGAGAGAGAGAGAATTGAGCTTCTGGAGCCAACAAAATGGATACATAGGGACAAGCACTTGTCATGCAAGCCAGACAACCTTAGTCTAATTCCTAGATCCCAAGGTGGAAAAAAGATTAGAATCTAATTGTCCTGACTTCTACCTGTGTGCTATGGCCTGAGTGTGCCTACACACACACACACACACACACACACACACACACAAACACACATATACACACATACATACATATACACACACATAAACAAACATACACATACACACATACATGCACACATACAAACACACACATATACACACACATACACACACATACAAACACATGCACATATACACATATACACATATACACACACACACACATATACATACATACATACATTCACACTCATACACACACATACATACACACACACACACACACATACATATACACTAAGAACAAAATGTTTTTCAAAGAACATTCTAGCCCGGCAGTCCTGGCGCACACCTTTAATCCCAGCACTTGGGAGGCAGAGGCAGGTGGATTTCTGAGTTCAAGGCCAGCCTGGTCTACAGAGTGAGCTCCAGGACAGCCAGGGCTATACAGAGAAACCCTATCTCAAAAAACCAAAAAACAAAAAACAAAACAAAACAAAAAAATCAAAGAACATTCTACATTATCTACAGACAAACTCTATTGGCTTCACAGAATTCCAATGAATTTTGTATGATTCACATCAAAACCAACACACAGCATTTATAATTATAAAATGTATTAAAAATACACAACAATAAGAAACAAAGTCTTTGTTTACATTTTACATCTTGAACAGGGCATTTTTTACAAATTGATTGTGCTTCATACATTTCAAATTATTTTTATCTGTCACATTCTTTTCATTTGAGTGTTGTGGAACATATTCACATCACCTTACCAAGGCTAGCCATGCACCTGCATGTCACAATGTCAGGTACATTCACACAGGGCCCCACACAGCACGGCTCAAGCCCATTGTAACCCAAGATGAGTAGCAGTGTCTTTTTTTTAAAGGTTTATTTATTTATTATATGTAAGTACACTGTAGCTGTCTTCAGACACCCCAGAAGAGGGCATCAGATCTCATTATAAATGGTTATGAGCTACCATGTGGTTGCTGGAATTTGAACTCAGGACCTTCGGAAGAGCAGTAAGTGCTCTTAACTGCTGAGCCATCTCTCCAGCCTGAGTAGTAATGTCTTAAATACTCATGGAAATGGCTTTGAAACGCCACAAAAATGTACCCTCAGACCGAGCAAAACGCATTCTCAATTTGACTTGTCTGTACCTGATAATGTCTGATACATAATCCTAGAGGACTGGGAGTCAGAGAACAAAAGCGTTCTACCCAATCGTTCATAATAGCTAACTTTTACATAGTTTACAAAAATACAGAATTGTGTGAACCCTCAGCTAGGGCTTTGGAAAAAGTCCAGAGAGTGAAATTTCTAAAGCTTAAGCTTCATTAACTTTATAGAAAATCTATTTCCAACCACAGTACTTAGCAGATTGCATATTAATTTATCAATCAATTAACCAATTACGGTGGCTGGAGAGTGACAGTTGGTGAAGAGGAAGAAGTGAACCACATCTTGCAGAAATCTGTGAATCCATTCTGTACGTTTCAAGATTGATACCTTAAGAAACCCCTGCAGCAGTGGGTGGCTGTGGCAGTGGGTTCTGTTTGGGGCAAGGCTCAGATCCTGCTGTGAGTAAAGAAAGCACTGACTCTGACTCCTAACTAATCCTGAGATGAGTCCAGAATCTCAGGGGAAGGGCACACTAGCTGCTCACACATTTTTCACGGTGTTGATTCCCTCACTGTAGGAACATGGTCTCTTGTCTAGCCCCAGCAATGATGCTTCACCAACTGTTGACTGACACTGGTGAAATGTTTCTGTCATGGAATAAAAGCCTCCACCAGGCTGAATCAGCAGTGATGACGGTGTCTGTGGTGAGTGCTCATGAAATAGCCTAGGACATCCACACGCATTTCTGGTCTGGGGTCCAACAGGTGCCAATGCTTATGTCTAAGTAGAAAAGCTTGACAGGACAGCTTCCAGCAAACCTGACCTTCACTGAAACATTACATAAATACGCCATCACATAAATGAAACTGTCCCGCAGTTTCACGAACGGGGTTCTCTCTCAGTCGAAGGGAGAAAGGGACCTGAAACACAGAGTTCAAGAACAAAAGGACGCGAAGCCAAGTTGAGTTCCAATCAAGGTTTCTAACTTTCCTTTGGGGGTTCAGCATTTATAAGTACACGAGAAAGCAAAACTGGATCTCCAGGTTACAATGACATTTGCATAACATAAACAATGTGGGAGGAGTCAGGAAAGAGTCTGAAAAAAGTCAAGGGGAAGTCAAGGGGAAGCCAAGGGGAAGCCAGGCTGCCGGGCGGGCAGTGCTGCTCTTGAGGGAGGGCGGCGGCTCAGGGTGTCCCAAAGGTCTGGTGGTTGGAGGAGAGGCCGCCGTGGGGGCAGATGTCAACAGCAGACGTCCTCAGGCAGTCAGTTTGTTTATATTCAACAATGTCCTCAGCCAGCAGACTTGTCAGCCACCCGGCTACCTTCCTCCAAAATCCTCGAGGGCAGAACTCAGTGTAGTGGGCCTTTGTTTTAGGCACAGCAGGAGTGAGCTGACAGTCTCCTGGTTGTAAGCTCTGATGTCGCAACACTTTTATTACATTGGCACTTTTTGTGCTGCCACAACAAAATATCATAAACTGAATGGCTAATAAGCGATAGTTTTTTCTCACAGTTTGAGAGACAGGAAATTCAAGATCAAGGTAGCACTGGGTTTGGTGAGAATAAGGCTACATTCTTCACAAAAAAATGAACTTTACAAAGTGAGTCTTTGCCCTCATTTGCCAAAGGAGTACACAAGCTCCCTTGGATAATTTTAAAATTGTTATTATTGTTTTTTTTATTATTATTGTTATTATTATTATTATTATTATTATTATTATTATTATTGACAGGCATCTTGCTGTGTTATCCAAGTTGGTCTCAAACATACAAATTCAAGTGACCCTTCTACATCATCCTCCCAGGAGCTAAGATCAAGGCAAATACCTCCAAATCCAACTCCAGGTCTCCTTTACAAAAGCAGGAATCTTATCATTTCGTGGCCATTTGATTAAGATCAAGTCTATAAAGGATTAGTGGAGGATTTCCCTTCATCACATCCCAAACTACCCTACATCTTATCATTTTGAGGTTTAGGATTTCAGCATGAATTTGGAAGGTGGAACCCAAACATTTAAACAAGAGCATACATTTGCTTTTTAGGTCTATGATTCTGAAGCTATTTAATGAATTCCTGCTTTATTATAGGATTGTGTGCCAGTACCCGTGATTAATGCAGAGATTCTGTCATGAATTAAACCAGACATGGTCCCCAGATATGGGAAGTATAGAATCTTAGGAAGCATATAGCCATGGATTAAATTATTGCACCAATAAAAGAATAATTAAAAACCTAGATATGAGAAGAATTTAGCTCTACAGTTTATTAGCCAGCTGAAGAACAATTCCCTAGAAATAAGTAAGGCACATGGTGGAAAAGAATTTACTAGTTATAATGATTAGCAAAAATGGAGGTGCCCAGAACCCTTGGGCAAAGGAGCAGGAAGTTATCAGCCACCACCCTTCCCTGTTGACCCTACTGACCCTGATCTGCAGCTCCAATGGCTAGCTTACCACAGTGACTCCACCAGATCTTTTGCCTCTTAGCTTCTGCTCATTTTAAGCCATTGTTTTTAGTTCAGTCACTCTACTGGCTTTCTCCCTAAAGACCTTGGATTGACTATACCCGTGGTCTTTTTCTAGCAGGCATAGTTCTACTTGGTAGTTTTATCCCATAGCCACGGCCCAGTGTGTTCACAATTTTCTTTTTAATGTATCATCATTTCTTGCACTCATGAGAACTTTTATTCTTGGTAACAACTCTTGGGGGTATTCCTTTTGTTACTGATTTCCATTCTGGCCACCCAATATCATTATGAACAGCCCCTCTTGCAGCCTCTGCTCAGTCCTAAATTACATTTTACCAATTCACGGTGTCTGAGAATAAGACAGAGTGTGTATTGGAAAAACTGAGAGAACGGCTATGCTGGTAAATGAAAGCAGGTGAGGTGTGGCCGGAGCAGGGGAGAGGTATATGGCTGGAGGTCTCTACAGGAACCAGGAACTTGGGTCTTAAAGAGTTTGAAGCAGGAGAAGCATGAGTTTTTTCACATGTGTTTAAGAAAGAAGTGGTAAGTGAGGCTTGATCACTGGAAGGAATCTGGTCTTGGAGGAGAGGAAGTTTTAGGGCAGGAGTTAGTAATGGGCATGGGATCAAAGGACAGTGTTGTTAGAAGGTTAAAGAATGTGATGAGAAAGGTTCCAAGAAGTAGCATGCTGCAGACTGCACATGGAAAAGGAGGATACTACATATGTGGATGTCAGAAGTAGGGAAGAGCAGACAAAGGCACCAACCCTGAATAAATACGCCCATGCCTTTACATTGCAGAATGGTATGGGAACAAGAAATTGAAGGTCAGCTTCCTTTGAAAAAGTAGAAATGTCGGCCATCTCTGAGACTCAGAGAAGGCTGAGGCTAGGGGAACACAAGGCCGCAAGCTTGACAGTAAAGAAAATGGTTCAAAATGTCTGATACTGTAAGGATCCATGACTCGCTGAAGAATGCTATCCCGGACTCAAATAGTATGCAAAAGCAAAGAACGTTTTATTCTGCAGAAGTCCTATATGCTGGGGTCTACCCTCCTCCAAGATAGAGTGAACTCTATTTAAAACTTAAAGCCCATTAGGGGACTGGGCAGGGGTAGGTGACCTTCATCTTAGTTTGTTGCCTCTATCTCTAGGGACATTCCAGAACCATTGCTAGGGCATGAGGGGCTGGAAACTGTTGCTGGGGAAGTCTCGAAACTGCAGCTGACTCACTGTCCCTGCCTCAAGTCAGGTGGTGGGGCAGCTTCTGAGGCCTGGACTTGCCCAGTTCTAGGAAACAGAGATTTAGGCCTAGTCTCCTGAACTGCGAATTTGAAGCCTGTCGCGGAGTCAGCCTGTCTCACTACTTAGTCCTCTTGTAATTTAATGTGCCATGGTGGGTTGGTAACCATGGCAGGGGCTCCCCTTCTCTGAGGAGAAAAGCAGGGAGGGATTGAAGGAGTTGGTATGAGGGGAGGACTGGGAGGAGAGGGGGCTGCAATCAGGATGTAACATAAATGAATATATAAATAAATAAATACAGAATAAAATATAAAAAGAAAAATGTTTTAAAGTCTGTTACTAAGAGTGGAAATACAGCTTAAACCTAAGTTGAATAGGAGAGGTGGTGAGCAGTTTTGAGACTACTTCTGAGTTTCAGTATTGACAGGGGTGTCTCCTCAGATACTGCCCAAGGGACTTAAGAAGATCTAGCCTGGATTACAATCCTTCATATGAACATAAGCCTGGGCCTGCCAAGCTGAAAATTTCACTCTCATTAACAAGACAAAGTGTCCTCACCTTCTCTTCCACTGCTAATAAAAGCATTAGGCACTGTGAGCCTAGTTAAGAGGGACACGCCTCATCCTGTCATCACTCAGTCCAGATGACAGAAGTAAGCATTTAGGTCCAAGCCAGGCCTAAAGCTCTCCCTGCCTTTCCATTCATATAATAAATATAAGTCAATGAAGGCTTTTTGTCACTCCTGAAGCTAGCACATGTGGGATTTCTTACCCATTTATACATGTAGCAACCATAACCGTAGAGTGCCATCAATATTTTATCAGGCTTTGTGTAGAGATAGTGAGCGGCTTGAATACAGGTATGGGGAGATACAGGTAGTGACAAGGGCTTATCTAGGGACACATGGGACAGGGAAAAAGACACAGGAAGGGAGTGTAAGCCCAGTGCTGAATTTCTAAGAACAGGAAGACAGTTACAAGATACATGTACTCCAAGTCGAGAGAGATTCAATCCACAAACATGTATCCTCCCCCCTCTCCTCCTCCCCCTCTTCCTCTTCCTCCTCTTTATAGCAAAGAGTCTGTGGGTAACACGTGATTCACTGCAGACAGGAAGGTGGATGGCATGACATGCTGCTGATAACAGAGGAGACTACACTAGGAAACTCAAAGATGTGGGGGCAGAGACGAGATTAAACTAAGCCCACAAGTTGTTAAAGAATTCAGCCTGCTGTATTTCCAGACCCCAAAAGTGAGAGTCAGCGGTTGTTACAGTCAAGTGTGAAGTTCGTCTTGTGAACCGCACGCTCTTCAGATCCGCTTATCAGGGACAGAGTACAGGGAAATGCCATGGGCTCATGAATCATCTACACTTGTGCCTGGCAGGAAACTTCTAGTAATTTATACTTTCCATCTGGATGCAACTTAAAAGACTAATTACCAGCGATAGCAGTGAGCCCCCATGATTAATGGACGAGGGTCTTAGGAGTGAGGCCAAGAGGAGCCCCCAGTCAGCATGACTTCAGACAGACAGAAAGTTTTCCTTGACATAGCAGATGCTATTTAAAGCTTTCAATCTGATAGGAGTGAACGGAAGTGCCCTGGTTGAGTAAATTATTTAAATTTTACTCCAAGATCAGTAATTTAGTTTGAAATGTCACTTGTATCTGTGGTATCATGCTACCTCTTGAATAACTGAATCCATAAAGAAGTTTCTGGAAGAAGGAAAGGCCATCTGGCCCACCCTGGCTACCATTTATGCTTAATTATTATTAATATTAATAATTTTAAGTGCAAGCATACACACCTCGAGGCTTCTACACCCTCAGCAGGCATTCTGTGTCAGTAAGCATTGCTGAGGCATGAAGATGAGGAAGTAATTAGCTAGAAAGTCCCACCAAAAAGAATTTAATCAAAATACAAGTTAAGCTCCTGTACAGTGTAGAGTGACCTTTTCCTGAAGGCCCATATATTTTCTACTCCTATTTTCTCACCAGATTCAATTCTCATTGCCCTTTGAAGTCAGGGTCACCTTCAAAGTCTGAAGACAGAGACGAAAACTTGGAAGCAGACAGAGTGCATCCCTCTAGCTAGATCCCAGCTAACTTCTTGAGAAGTGACACTGATGGATCTCTTGAAAACCCCACAGAATTTGCTTTAGTGAACATCTTTCTTCTTGGTAAGGCTTGCCTGATGATGCCTACTTTGATTGACTTTCAAAATAGTTTATTGTTAACATACAGTAGGTATTTGCTCCCATGTTAAGTTGGGAGATTTCCATGGGTTAAAATTACGTTAATCAATAGTCCAATTGGGGTTTCAGATTGGTTTATCATTTAAACCACTGTCCAGACCATTTTCCCATGCATAAAATGCAGATGGCACTTCAGAAGTAACAGAACACAGTCAGACGGGAGACGGTAGCAATAGCAATGATGACTGGTGCTTTCTCTTCTTTGTCTCGTTTCTTTTTTTAGTCTTCTATAATTTGGACTCCTGGGGGGGGGCAGGTACATCCATGTGTACCCCTGTATGTGGAAATGAGAAGACAACCAGATACCATTCTTAGGAACCATCCATTGTAAGATCGTGAACACACTGCGGAGATTAGACAGGCAGGTCAGTGGTCCTCAAGATTCACCTGTCTTGAGCTCCCTGGCATGGTGATTTCAACCATGCCTCTGTTCTTCCTTGTGAAGTCTGGAAATCAAGTTCAAGACCTCCGGCACTTGGCCAACTGAACTCTCTCCAGCTCTCAACACTGTTTTGTCTGTCCCACATGATCTGCCTACCACTACCAGTTACCCCCTCCTGATCATCTGGTTTTCCTCTTTTCTCACATTCTCAAAGAGTCCTCCTTTAAATTGAGTGTTTTCTGAATTACTTAAAAGCCCCACCTGTTTCTGAATAATCTCCAAAGGTCTTGGCAGATACATCCTCAAACAACATTTGCACTGGGCTACTACCATCACTCACATGCCTTTTGCAATATCCCTGAGAGTTTAACAAACTACCCCCCCTCCCCACTACCTAATTTACAAGGCTTACTAACTGCCTTCCCAACTTGTCCTAACTCAGACTGCACACTGTGGTGAGAAGGTGGGAGTGGATTCATTCACCTCGCCTAAGTAGACTCTGCATTCTTGTAACAGCAGTGTTCCCCCAGTCCATGCCCTCTGACCTCTCCCACTTTCATGCCATGAAATTGGAAACGGAAAGAGGGGTGGGATGGGCAGCTCAGAAGGAGGCAGCCTCTAAACCCTGATTACAAGTGTCAAGTGCTCTCTGAAATATTCTGGAGGAGAGAGAGAATGAACAGATTTATAGTGCTCATACTTCACTGGGTTTTATTTTGGTGGTGCGTGTAGATGAGAAAAGATTAAAAGCCCAAACAAATGTCTAAATCATTTTGCAAACTCCTCACTGGGTTGCACAGCTCTGTAGACACAGCACTCTGAAGGGACAGCTGCCTTGCTGGTTCCAGAGAGGAACCTTGAGTGGGGGGAAGGGGAGACACGAATCAGGAGGGAAGTACCAAATTGTCAAAATATTGTCATCCTCGAGAAATATATCATGAGAAAAGTGATTCTATTTTTAATAGAGTTTTTTCTTTGAAGTTTTAAGTACCAAAAACTAATTCAAGGGTTTGGGTATGGTACAATTCATGGCATGATTTATATTTAACATTTAAGGGGGTAGGGTATTATTTCTTTCAGAAATATAAGTCTACAGGAAGAATAACACATTAGTTAGAAAACTGTTTCTGATCTCCCAGCTAAATTAAAAACCTAGCTTGAACTTTTCCCAGTCAGGAAAGTTAACTTACCTCCATTATCTGAGCATGGCAAAGGATGCTTAGGCATTGTGAGGCATGGGGTTGCAAATGCAAGACCGCGAGACCGCGAGTATGGTGACAACCAAAGACCGCGAGTATGGTGACAACCATACAGTAGATGTATACATTCCAGCAGTGATTCTTGGCTTCCCCACAGAGAAGAATCTCCATTTTGTTGTTGTTGTTGTTTTGTTTTGGGGTTTTCTTGGTTTTTCGAGACAGGGTTTCTCTGTGTAGCCCTGGCTGTTCTGGAACTCACTCTGTAGACCAGCCCGGCCTCAAACTCAGAAATCCACCTGCCTCTGCCTCCTAAGTGCTGGGATTAAAGGCGTGCACCACCAGTGCCTGGCAAGACTCTGTTTTAACATGGAGTAAAGCACAGGTATTACATGAGAGGGGATGGAAAGAGGGAGCTCAGCTGGGTGCTTAGGGAAAGGATAATATGACCATTTTGGAGAGGCTTCTGAAGAGAGTCACCCTTCAGTACCTAAATGGCCTCACAGTGGTCATAGATTTTGGTAAGTTCCGAAGTTACATCGTTTAATGGGGTTTTTTTGGGGGGGTTTTCTTTTTTAGGGAATTTTTCACTATTTTTCTCATTTTTACGAGATCACAAGGTAGATCACTGGCCAGGGTTTCAGGCTGATTAAAGTAAAAAAAGGACATAGTGATTGAAAGAATCTTTATTGTGCTAGATGAGGGAGTTTGAATAATAATGGCCCCACAGGTTCAATATTTGAATGCTTGGTCATCAGCGAATGGCACTATTTGAGAAGGATTAGATAAGTTGACAGGTGTGGCCCTGTTGGAGGAAGTATGTCACTAGGGGTGGGCTTTAGGGTTTTGAATGCTCCTATCAGAGACAAGCTCTCTCTCGTTCTCCTTCAGCCTGTGCATCAGGATGTAGCTCAGCTATTGCTCTAGTGCTATGCCTGCTGCCACACTCCGATCAATATGATAAACTAAACTTCTGGCCCTGTAAGCAAGATCCCAATTAGATGCTTGGCAATGGGGCCCTGCTGTCAGTTTGTGGAACACAACCCACTGTCTTAACAGCCTGGGTTGTTTGTGGATCTCCATGGGGATAGTCCTGCTTCTGTAAGCCCTGTTTGGTGACAAGAGATGACCAGTTAAGAATCCATATCCCCCATTATTAGGAGAGCTCATTAGGATCGCCTTCGTGTATTTTATAAAGTTTCTATTGCATTCGGTTTCCATAGTATCCTTCAAATGCCCGCAATTCCAGCTGTCTATCCTTGCATTCTCTCCCTCTACCCTCTTTCTCCTCTTCACCTCTACCTAATCTTCCTGCTTCCATTCCTACCCACCCCTAGTCTGCTCATATTGTATTTCCCCCTCCATGTGTGACCCCTTAACCCTTCCTCTGTACTTAGTATCTCTGTGTTAGAGGTTGTAGCTTGGTTCTCATTTACTTAACAACCCATATCCCTTATCAGCAAATACATGCCATCCTTCTCTTTCTTTCTGAGCCTGTGTTACCTCGCTTAGGAGGATTTCTTCTTCCTAGTTCCATCCAATTGCCTGCAAATTTCATGATGCAATTTTCTTAACAGCTGAGTAATACTCCATTGTGTAAATGTGCCACATTTTCTCTATCTGTTCTTCTGTTGAGATATATCTAAGTTATACCTAGTTTCTGGTTATTATGAATAAAGCCACAATGAACATGGTTGAGCAAGTGTGCTCATGGTAGGATGGAGTATCCTTTAGGCATGTACCCAAGAGTGGTATGCTGCAGGATTTTACTTGTCCAATTACATTAGGGCAGCAGGAGGCCTGTGATTGGACAGGGAAAAGGGAGGTGGAGCTAAGAGTTGCAGAGACAGAGAGCCTCTCAGTTAGAGGAGGGGAAGGCAAAGATGGAAGCAGATATGAACTAGCATAGCTCTAACCAGCCACAGGTAGTTATGATATCATAAGGTTAGAATAAGTAGGATAAAGCTTTTATCATTATCAACTGGTTCCGAAATTATTGTATTGGTATCTTGTAAATGGAGAATTTATTGATACATAAATCTGACCGGTTAATTATAAGCTTTAAGCGTTTTGATTCTACTGGGTGAATGAATGTTGTGGTGGCTGACTGTGGGGTGGATGGATGTTGCGTGGAGCTGGCATGGTAGTGAAGAGAATTCAGGAGCTCTGGCCCCAAATGAGAGTTGGTAGGTAGAGACAGAGCTGGCGAACCAACAGTGTGCCGAAAGTTGCCAGCACATGTGTAGAAACTTGGTGGTTCTCTTTTTTAATATTTCTCTCAACAGGTTACAAGGGAGTTGAAAATTGATGCTTTCACTATAAACAAAGTTTAGTTTTGTTTGTGAGATTACAGGTTTATCTCTAGAAAAAATAAAAACCACACTAAAAACCATATACACTGGACCTTTAGGAATGACTCATGGAACGTCACAGAAGAGGGGAACAGTATGATTATTTTAAAGCGGGAGGATCAGAACACCTGCTTCGAGGCAGTAGCTTCAAGTCATGATAGGCAAGCTATAGCCACAGGGTCTCACCAATATGTTTGCCTGCACCTGCATATCAGCTAACATGGCAACACAGAGTGGAGAAAACATCATAAGGCCCAAACCCTACATGAAGAGCTTCAGGCAACCAGTTGCTGCTGAGAAGGGAGAATCCATCTTCTCCAGGAATGAGACACCCAGATGCATTATTCAAGTGGTCAGCCCTAACCATGTATGCATAGAGATGACATTAACTGCACTCTAGTTTATATATGCATGTATGTGTGTACATAACAGTAATTATAAATGAGGTCATGAATTCAAGGTGAGGGGGCACACAGGAGAAGTTAGAGTAGGAAAAGGTTGGGTAGAAATGGTATAAATAGAATGCACTTGTGTCGCTGCCTTTGGTACTAAATTCTATTGAATTTTTCAGTATCTGAATCCACCAATTATGCAGGCCCCTCCAATCCACATAGAATTTAGCACTTGATTGAAAAAGGAAAGCTGTTTGTCTCCAGGATGCTGCAACAGTAAGAGTCACATTACACATATGATCAATGTTGCCTTTTACACATTGATTATCATATCATACTCAGATGTTTGATTGAGAGCAAATCTTATCGAGGGATGTGAATATGCTCATATTTTAATATCTTCAGGGTCAGAGTCTCACCCACACATATCCCTGGTAGATATTCAAATGCAAAATTGCTAGCTTTGTCACTTTAAATGGTTTAAGCCGATGAAAGGGCACTCCATTTGTTTGCTCAATATTCAATTGAAATGGAAACGGTTAGTTGAGTGCACATCCCCCAAAAGTCTCTTCCCCTCCCATGCCAATTACACAGAATGAAAGGTGCACTCTGCAAGGCTCACTGTGGATAATAAATCACTAAATTGGAATCTTTGATTACCTTGCTGGGTTTGATAAGAAAATTAATAGAATTAGCAACGTATCTGTGTGGCAGGGAGAGTCACATATGGAGGAGAGAGAGACGGGGGGCGGGGGGGAAGCAAAGAAAGAGAGGAAGGAGGAGGAAGAGAGAGAGAGACAGGAAACAAGAGAGAACAAAGCCAACCTTAAATCAAATATTAAATGAAGCTGCATCCAGAAGAGTCCAGCAGCCATCACACCATTGAAAACAAATTATTATTATTATTATTATTATTATTATTATTATTATTATTATTATTATTATTACTATTACTATTACTATTATTACTACTACTACTACTACTACTACTACCTTAAACTGACCCACACTGGAACATGAGAGACTGGGATTGGCTTGTTTAAGGGGATTCACTGTCTTCTTGTTTGGGGACAGGGATAGTGTAACACTTTCATTCTCTCTGTCCAGGGACCGAAGCTCCTGCTATAGAAAGCTGCTGCTTATAAACAGAATGGAGGATGAGAGTCATTTGTTACAGAGGACCCTTGGTGGCCTTCTTCCCTGCTCCTTTTTCTTTAAATATATATGAAGATCTGTAATTACGCTTTGAAGAACATTTCCAACAGCTGTAAGTGATAATGGGCCAATCACTGTGAGCTCTTTCTCTCCCTGCAGCTGCAGAGCTCCCCATTCAAAGCAATTAATTGATATTTTGTAAAGCCCTTGAAAGGAGAAATGGAGCCTCATGAGTGTTCTTACGGTGGCCTCACCAGCAATTAGAAAGCCAGGCCCTCTTCAGACAAGCCTGAGAAGAAGAGGGGCAACCCTAAGTGTCTAAAACAGCGTGAATCTCCAGAGCATGCTCACAACTACAGCCAGACTAGTAGATACCTTCTTACGATACATCATAGGGTAATTACTAATGGTAACTTTACTGAAAATTATCCCACATTAAGTAGAGGAAAGCTTTGATTCTGATATGCTCACTTTTACATGTCTATACCAAGGTGCCAATTTGTACCATACTTTTCCTTAAAATGCACTTCTTAAGCTAAGTATGTAGGACAAGAAAGGGCTTCTTTATCCTGCAAGTCTAAAATGTTCACAGCTTATCAATTCAGGGGAAGGTGGGGCTCACAGACTGTCTGCCGATGAGAAATACCAACCCAAAAGATATTGTAGATTAACCCAAATAGTTCTGCTTTTCCTGGCAATGACCAGATACAAGAAAATATCTACGCATGGGGCATTCGTATGGTTTCGATCAGACCTCCCTGTCTTCATTCAATATTTCAATTTAGAAAATCTTAGTGACATACTTAGGCTTCTGCTGTCCTTGATATCATCAGAGGATATATGCCCTTGATATCATTGGCCATAAGAAGGCATAGTACACTGACATTGTATGTTTCAAAGTGAAAGTGAGCCTTCCTAGAGGCATTTCACAGAGGTAGCTACAATTCAAATATTACTTCTCAAACTCCAGAAGTAACAGCATAAACCTGCCGGCATCCACTGCTGTCAAGAACTATGGTGAGGAAACCCTGTATCAGTCAGAGACGGAGTGCATAGATATGTTTTCTTTTTCTTGATCCTGGAAACCTAAGATTGCTTGAAAACACTATGTTGCTAAGCAATTAATTGCTGGTTTCTCAATCCCATTTCTTGAAGATGCTCACAGATGCTTAGCAACACCAAGAGCACTTGGATATTTCTGAGTCAAACAGCACCAGTGGGCATGAATGCTGAGGAGTCCACAGAGCATGTTGTGAGAGCCACAGCCATAGACACATCTGATGCCAACAAAAATAAACTGCAACCCAAGAAAACCTGGTCTTTTAAAACTATCCTCAAACTCAAGCTTGAGACTTTTAATTTTACCTTTTTTTTTTTTTTCAAAATTGATGGCTTCTGGGGCTGGAGAGATGGGTCAATGGTTAGAAACACAAGCTGCTCTTCCAGAGGACCTGGATTTGATTCCAAGCAACCACATGGTAGCTCACAATCATGTATTCTAGCTCCTGTGGATCCAACGCCCTCTTCTGGCCTCCATAAGCAATGCATGCACATGGTACACAGGCAAAATTCACCCAGTCATATAAAAACAAATACATACATACATATATACATATATACATGCATACATACATATATATCTACATTTTTAAAAAAATTGATGACTTCAGTAATGACTTTGAGCCCTAGAAAAATCTATAGTTATCTGAAACCTCCACTGTCAATTTAACTATCTTAGCAAAAATGGGAAATTTCAAAAATTAAAGCAAAGACCTCTGGTCTTGTTTTTCCTGCCATCTTGGATGTCCTGAGCTTGAATAGCTAGCCAGGCTTAATTTCTCTAACATAGTGAAGGGCAAAAGAGACAATTAAAGATGGTTCTGAAATATACAGAGGTTAAGGGAAAAGAAAGAGGAGACAATATCTTACCCCAGATGTGATGCTTGCAGTAGCCATCCCCCCTCCCCTCCCCAACAACAACACTGCAGCTGAGGGTTTGCTCTTAGGATCCATGACCTGTCTTCTAGCACACAGGTCTTGCCTACAAGGACGTACATTTACATAAAGTGCTCACCTAAGTGGTTTGACAGGCAGTTCCATCTCCTAGAGAGTATCTGAAAAGAATTACGTCACCAACTTTTCTTTTGATGGACACTTGTCCGTTACTTCTCTGTTGCTATGATAAGGTACTGTGGCCAAAGCAACTTGTGGAAGAAAGAGTTCCAGAGTGAGAGCCCATAATGGTGACAGAAGCAATAAATCAGGAACCTGGATTGGGAGGTGGAAAAAAATCACATTTCAAACTACACATATTAAGCAGAGACTGGGAACTAGAAGTGAGGTGTGGTCATAAAATCTCAAGGTCTGCCCCCAGTGATACATTTCCTCTTATGAGGCTCCACCTCCAGAGGTTTGATAACCTCCCCAAAGAGTGCCAAGAACCAGGGACCAAATGTGGCAATATGTGAACCTATGAGGGACACTGTCTTTCATTCAAATCTCCACAGGCGGTTTTAATTTTAAATACTGCAAATAAAATCCCATGATCATATAATAGAGGGAGGGAAGGAGGGGGAGAGAATTTGAGAAAAGGAATAGAAAGTGAATTTTACTACAGAATGCATTGTCTATTTTTATCATTTTAAAATTACAATCTGATTTAATTCTCACGGTATTGCTTGAGAGCATACCCTCCTGACTTTAAAGTAAGGACTATGAGCTTGTTAGCTGGAGTAAGAATTGGGAAAGTCTGGCATGGTGCCACAGGTCTGTAATCCTAGCCACTTGGTAACATAGAGAAACTGAAACAGAACAGTTACAATTTCAAGGTCTGCCTGGGCTGCTGCACACTTGCCAAGCATGCACAAGGCTCTCCATTCAATCCCCAATGTCACCAAATAATAACCAAAAAAAAAACTAGTTTTGCTCAGAATATAAAATGACACTTAAATTTGGATTTCCGACTGATCCATACTAATATGCATGTGAACTCCTTTGTGATACAGTTTGCTACGACTGAACAGTTATTTTAATATAATAATTTATTACTTCTTTGAAAATGCAAGCATACATACAATATACGTTGATCATGTTCAACTTGTGCCCCCTCCTCCTAACTCCTCCCAGATCCACTCTCCATCTCTGGGTCATTTGTTTTTTCTTTTTATAAATCCAGTTCGTGCTGCCCATGTTTTCATGGGTGTGAAGCCTGTATTAGGGTTCTCAAGAGTCACAGAACTTACGGAATGAATAAATATGTATTTCATATATATGGAATTTACTGGACTTACAGGCTGCAATCCAAACAACCCAACAATGGGCATCTGTGCATGGGAAGTCCTAGAATGTAGTTGCTCAGTCCCACGAGGATGGGTGTTTCAGCTGGTCTGCTGTACAAGCCGGAATCCTGAAGAGTTAGGCTCCAATACATGTGCTGGCAAGTTAAGTGCAAGGAGGCAAAGATAGAACACCCCTTCCTCCTCCCATTGTCCTTATGTAGGCCTCCAGCAGAAGGTATGGCCCAGATTAAAGGTGTGCCTCAAGATCTGGATTAAAGACATGTGTCAAGCTGAGTTAAGAGTAGTGTCATCCCCCTGAAGATCTGGATCAGAAGCTTGTGTCTTCTAGCCTCAAGATCTGGATCAATGTCATATTGCTTTTCTGCCCCAAAATCTGGGCCACAGGTGTGCCCTCCACTTATAGACTGAGGCTCATTCCAAACATACTCAGCTTGACAACCAAGAACAGCCATCGCAAGGCCATCCACCAAGGACTAGGTGAACTACCAGAGGCCCCCATCCTCAAAGAAAACTGACTCTTCCACCCCTGATGTAATCAAATGTAGCGGCTTCTTAGCTAGGGTGGAGGTTCGAAAGCCCATCCCATCTAGGCTACAGTGTTTTCTGGCTTGAGCCTATACAAGTCTCGTCCAGACAGCTACAGCTGCTATATGTTCATGAGTACAGATATTCTGTCATGTCAGAAGTTTTACTGTTACATTACTGTCCTCCCTGAACTCTGGCTCTGAAAGTCTTTCTGCCTTCTCTTCCTTGATGGAGCCTGAGCCCTGGGGAGGGAAGGTGCTACAGATGTCCTATTTGTGGATGAGCATCACACAAACACTTATTCTCTGCAATTTTGACAAGTCTTAAGTTTCTATGTTAACTGCCTTCCACTCTGCAGAGAAATTCTCTGGTGAAGTCTAAGAGCTGTACTAATCTATAGGTATAGAGATACAAATCTGGAGGGCATTTTGTTACTATGTCCACTTAGCAAAGCAAGAGTAATAGACTTATCCCTGAACCTATAAACTTCCCAGCCATGAGTTATTGGCCAGATTTATGGTTTTCCATCTTAAATTAAATCAAAAAGCAGTGGCTTACCCTATAACATCCGTGCCAGTATTGCATTCTTGGGCATGCCATGCCACGCTGGTCATTATTGGAGTTCACAGGGTTCAAAGCTGGGTAAGACTGTTGATGATTCCCTCCATGCACAAGAAGCCTGCCTAGCACCTTCCAGTACTATTAAGCTGAGCAGTAGGGAGGAAGCATCATGATAATTCCCAACGTGAATTCTCTATAGTCTATGACTACAATATGTAGCATTTTCAGCAGTAAGTCTTAGCATCAAGTTCTGGAGGGCAACCAGGACAGTGGCAGTAGCCTGCATTATTTAGGGTGTTTCCAGGACTCACCTTACCAACAACTCTAGTGGAAGTTTCCCATACCTGGCCCTAAGCTTTTTATTTGATAACCTACAACTTCTGCAGAGCATTATCCTCCAGTAGGGTAACTCCAATTAAATATTTTTTTTTCCATATGGCTCTTTCAAACATCCTTTGTGTTGGTTATCTCTCTTTCCACTCCTTCCTCCACCCTACCCATCCCTCTCCCTCTTTAAACTTCCCTCCCCATTAGTTCCCCCCTTCCCCCTCCATATCATCTGTGTTCTACTATCTCCCACCTTCAACCCCCGTCCTTTAAGGTCTTTCTTCTCCACCCTTACAATAGTCTCTTTCTAGTTTCCTGGAGTCTGTGGACAGATACTCCACATTAACAAACAAGTTCAAAAGTTGAATGCTAAGGTCCACATATGAGGGGGAACGTGTAACTAACTTTGTCTTCGGCGACTGAGTTACTTCACTCAATTTCATAATCACACTTCTCTTCACAACCGAATAAAATTCCATAGTGTATAGGTACCATGTTTTCACTACCCATTCATCAGTTGATGCGAATCTAGGCTGTGCCCATTGGGAATAGAGGATGGGAATGGAAGGATGAGAAAGTATCCCTGTAGTAAGAAACAGAGCCCATTCTGTATATGCCAGGCATATATCTGAGCTATACGATACATCTGTTTCTTCTTTGTTTGCTTTTGTAAGGAACTACCACACTGATTTTAATAGTGTCTATATCCATTTGCTTTCCCATAAAGGTTCCCTGATCTATACATCCTTGCTAGCATTTGCTGCCTTTTCCAAACAACTTTTAAGTGGATTTTCAAGCCACCTAGCCACCTACACAATAAGAGATGTCAATGCACTTATGATTGTTGCCACATTACAGTTTTTTATTTTATCTGCTATCGGATCAATACACCAACATTATATATAGCATATAGTATATTATATATTACATAACAAACATATAATATGTATTTTGCCAATAGCAGCGTTCATTTTAGAGGATTCAATAAGAGATCGCATGTCAAGTCCCCCAGGAAGCACCTAGCATCTATCGAGAACTCAGTAAGGGCATGCCACTACTGTGGTGCACGGCAAGTAGCATAAAGAAAGCTTTGTCTGGCATGATTTCCTTAGTGAAGGAACAATGTCTTGAGCTGGACATACCACTCACTTTTTACAGCTCCTACGTAGAAATAACAATGAACTTCTTTCTAACTAAAGGAGCATCAGGCAGCTGGCTAGTGTCACTGGTTGTCAGGCTAATCACCTGAGCCATTTTTCCAAGTAGCAGCAGATGCACTCAACCCCAAGAAGTGTGCTCATCCATCCCTCTCTGAGCACACCTTTCAAGACACAGCACATTTGTTCTGAACTAATAATAAAATCAGATTATACCCATTTCATAAAGTAGTATGAAACTAATTCCTCATAAAGTCCAGCCTGCTAAATCCTTTCTTTAACCACGAATCGACTAGTCTGATGACCAAAAAGGGCATCGTGAGAAATGCTGAGGGAACGCTGCCCCTTGCCCCTCGCTTCGGAACTTACTCCCTGCGTTCTTTATTTCCATTAGATGAACTGAAATCACACGAGACGCACGTTCAACCCGTGCTCATAAATTCCACTTGACCTCTAATTTGTGATCTGAAAAGGCCAAGAGAACAAATGGTATTCTTCCTTCCTGAGATCAAAAACGTGCCAGGCTCATTAAAGGCAAAGAACCATGTTCCAAAAACAGGGCTGTATGTACACCCCTAGATCTTGTTTGCTTGCCAGGTCTGCAGCATAAAGGGATGGGGAAAATTCATCAAGACACAGGCTGCTTCAGAACCCCTTTAAATCAAGCTAAGTGAGAACAAAGGCAGAGTGGTCCCATTAAATCCACAGAAAATTGTGAAGGATTTGATTTGAGATCACAATTCTCAGCCCAGAAATTCTAGAGTCAAATAACAATGACTATCTTCTATACTTTCCCACTATCCAAGGATGCTTACGTGACGCTGCGGGGGCTGGTTGCCCTTGACAATATTGCTCTTACACAGCTGCAAATGAGCTTCCACCCTCACCTTCCCTGAGGGTCACTGTGATGGGCTGAACCTTTCTTCTCTCTACCTCAAACTCCAGTACTCAAACCACTAACAGTATTAAAGAATATGATCACAGTTAGAAATTGGGTCTTTGCAGAGATTATGTAGTTAAAATTAGGCCATTAAAGAGCCTTAAACTGACCTGAGGTTTAAGCTACATGCCCCACTCAACACTGCACTTCTATACTCAGAGTTTCTGGGCTATAGTGGACAATTCTAAATGCATAAGAAAATATGCAGCTCCCAAACTAGAGGGAGAATGTGCACCTAAAAGCCAGTAAGGAAAGGGAAAGGGAAACAGAGATAAGGTGAGCCAGTGGGAAGAGCACACACACTTACGATGCTACAGTTTAACCCAGAGACAATGATACAACTCTTCAAAATATAAATTAGCTATCACAAGGCTTGTATAAGATTTCAGTGCTAAAAACGATCTAGCTAGTATATAAGATGTATCTGTGGGGCTGGGAAGATAGATCAGCAGCTAAGAGCACATACTGCCCTTGCAGGGGGCCACAGTTCAGTTCCCAACACCCACATAAGATTCCCAAGCATGTGCGCATAAACACACACATATGCACTTAAAGGATAAAACTACTTTTAAAAGCATGTATCTCTGGGAGTACTGGCACATGCCTTTAATTCCAGCACTTAGGAAGCAGAGGCAGGAGGATCAGTGACTTTAAGGCCAGCCTGGACTACAAAGCAAGTTTCAGGACAGCCAGGGCTACATGGAGAAATGCTGTGTCTCTTTGAAGCAATAAAACCCAAACATAGTGCAGCCTTATTCCTAAGGTTCCACTAAGACGTGCAATCTACCAAGGTGCTCGACTGTGAATGAATGGAAATTTGATTTCCATATATAAAGCAACACTCTTCTGCCATTAAAAAGCACAGAGTCCTGTTACCTGCAGCAGAATAAATGGAAGTGCAGATGATAATGTGAAGTGAAATAAACCTGGTCAAACGCTGTATGCTTCCATCCCTACAAAACTGTAGCCCATAAAAGAAAGAGTGGTCACCAGAAGCCAGGGAAGGAGTGCAAGACATCGCAGTGGGGGCAGAGTCACTGCCAAAGGGTGTTGTACTGAGCAGGGAGTGACGGTTACAATCAGCAGTCCTACAGTCAGGATTCAAGATAGCTGGAAGAGAGTTTTAATTTAACGTTTGACATGTAACCTCCATACACCAAGTTGATGAGTACACAGTGTACAAAGGAAGGATCATCATGGTGCACCTCCATAACACTGTGAGAGCATTCAACGAAATCTTAAAATCACAATGGATTATAACAAAGACAGGAAAATAAAATAAATAATAAGTACAAGAGCGATAACTGACGGAACAGGAACCAGATAGTCAGTGGGAAGATCCAGAAAGCAAAATGTTGGTTCTGGGAAGATTAAGGAAGTAGCAAGACCCAATGAGACTGGTTCATTCTTCTTAAAGGCGTAAATAACATCAGGATTGAAAGAGATCCATCACTACAGATGGCACAGGGATATTAAGAATATATAGCAAAAGAAATTAGAACTATTTTAAGCCAATCACAAGTTTCATAGTAATGTGCAAGTCCTGGAAAATACAATTTACTTGTTACAACTGGAATGAGGAGAAATGGAAATCAAAGTATCCTTATAAATCTTTTTAAATGAAACTGAAATTTTAAATTTCTCTCTTCAATCACCCTCTCACACAAAATAAATTGTTTTAATACTGACCAACAGCAAGTCACTTCGGGAAGGAAATATAATATCCATGTGCCTCATCGGCAACTTCAGTTTCCATGGCTTTAATTACCCACTATCACCCACAATCTCAAACTATCGAATAGAAATTGCTGGAAATAAAAAGTTCATAAATTTTAGTCAATAGGCTCTTTTTAAACAGCAGGGTAGAATCTGAAGCCATGGTACTTGGTCCTGTTGCCACCAGCTGAAGATCATGACAGGAATTACGTAGGATGCTCTTGTGGATTCTGTGGGAAACTACAAATCCTATTCCAACTCTAGTGTGTCCCTGTCTTTTTTCCGGTTTCTATTACTGTGAAGAGGCACCATGACCACAGCCAGTTCTTACAAAGGAAACCATTTCCCTGGGGCTGACTTACAGCTCAGAGGTTTAGTCCATTATCATCACGGCAGGAAGTATGGCGGCATGCAGGCAGACAGGGCGCTGGAGAAGGAGCTGAGACTTCTACATGTTGATCTGAAGGTAACAGAAAAAGAACCATGTTATCACTAAGCCTGGGCTTCAGTATCTGAAACCTCAGAGCCCGCTTCCCAATGACTCACTTCCTCAGATGAAGCCACACCCACTCCAACAAAGCCACACCTCCTAACAGTGCCTCTCCCTTTGGACCTATGGGGGCCATTTTTATTCAAATCACCACAGTCCCTGTCTAGAAAATTCTTAAGAGCTTGAACGAAACAACCTTTTCCTGTGTTTTTATTGCATCGCAGAGTAAAGGTTAAGAATGCTTGTAAGAATATACAAATATCCATCATTCAACAAAGACCACAAACAGCTGTGACTGCCAGATAACCAGGTACAGGGACGTGATGCAACCCTTGATGGAGAGAGAATATCACTGGAGCGTAGGCACAACATTGACTGAAATGTTGGCATTAATGTCCGGCAAGAAAATTAAAGTGGTTACTCGAATTATTTCAAGTGCTGAAAAAAATAAGTTCAGACACAGAATATGTTGAAAAGGCTCAAACTAAACTATAGGGATAAAAATGTCAGAGGGAAGTACATAAAATAAGATCAATGAGAGATGAAAGGAGATAGGAAAATAAGATAAGTTGATTTGAGCAGACACAGAACAAAGTAAAACACACAAAGAGACAGAATTTTAAAGCATCTATATGCTGTGGGAAAAAATCCAAGCAGATAATTAAAAATTTAATTGGAGTTTCTAAGAGAATGCTAACAAGAAAGAGAGAGAGACAGAAAGAGAGAAAGAGATACAGACAGACAGAGAGAGACAGAGAAACAGAGACAGAGAGAGAGACAGAGAGGACACTTGAAAAGGTAATGGTGAGTACTTTGTAGACTTGATGGACATTGTAAAGAAAACAGGTCTCAGAAACTCAAAATAACAGGATGCAAAAACTTTGCCAAAGATCTCATAACCAAATTGCTTAAAATCAATGATGGAAAAAAAAGCAACACCTTAAAATATTCAGATTATATCTCTTTAATCATTCTACGGTGTGTGTGTGTGTGTGTGTGTGTTTCTGCATGAATGAATGCATTTGCATACCATGACAGGTGAGGAGGCCAGAGGACAGCCCTAAGTGTCAGTCTTGCCTTCCACCTGTCTGAGACAGAGCTCTTGTTCTCTACCTTCACTTTACTCAGCAAGCTATCTTCCAGGGATTCACCTGTCTCTGCCTCCCGTCTTGCCATAGGAGAGCTGAGATTACAGACCTGTGGTTCCACGCTTTATGTAGAGTCTGATGGTCAAAACCCAGGTCTTCATGCTTCTAAAAGGGCTTCATGCTTCTAAAAGGGCTTCACCAACTGGACCATCTTTCCATTCCCCGCCCCCAACATCCATATTTTCCTTTTCTCTTTTGTGTGTATGTGTATGTGTGTGTGTGTGTACTGTGTTTGTGTGTGTACTCTGTGTGTATATTGTTTGTGTGTATACTATGTGTGTGTGTTCTCTGTGTGTGTGTATATCTTTTATATACACACATATTGGTGTATATTCAAGAATGTGGAAATCTATGTGCCATAGTATATATGTGTAATTGTGTATGTGAGTGTGTGTGCACTGTGTTTGTGTATGTACTGTGTTTGTGTATTATATGAATGTGTATTATGTGTGTGTTTTATATATGCACATATTGGTGTATATTTAAGAGTGTGGATATTCATGAGCTATGGGAGGTGTGTGTGTGTGTGTGTGTGTGTGTGTGTGTGTATGTGTGTGTAGAAGCCAAATGACAACTGCTCATGTCAGTCCTTGCCTTCTGACATGTTTGAGACAGAGTCCTTTGTTCAATTGCCTATCTATGACAGGATGGCTGCTCTTTGCGATTCCAGGCATTCTCCAATCTCTGCTTCCCATCCCTCCTGTGGATGTTCTGGGATTACACACGCATGCTGTCCTTGCCCAGCTTTGTTTACATGAGTTCTGGGGATCCAAACTCGGGGTCCTTACAATTGCAGGGTACTTTATCCACTGGGCCATCTCCCCAGCCCTCAGATTTTCTTAAGAGACATTGACATAGGAAGTACAAAGATAAGAATAACTGGAGATTTCGCAGAGGAAATGATGTGATGCTCCATGTGAAAACCATCGGATGCCTAAGAGGCTTTAAGAAAAACAGTAAGCTAGAATCATACACTAAGTAAAAAATCGCTTTCAAAAATTACAGCTAAAGAGATGACTAAAATCATAAACAGACTCTCACTCCAGGAAATGGAGGCTTTGCTTCCTGGAGTAAAGAACCCGGGATGGGCCTGAAGACCATCTAGACAGCAGTGCTGGAGAGCTGGCATCCACAAACCCAGCAGTTTTTTCTCATTCTCTTTTAAAGGAAATAGACTCCTATAGTAGTCAAACTTCTACAGGGGTAACAAAAATCCCTCAAGATGAGGCATGATGACGGTTGTACATCCTCACAAATAAACCAAAGAGCAGAGACTTGCACACTTTTAAATGGAGGTCTGGGCATATAATAGAAATCATTAATATAAATATGTGATTGTGGAAGGATTGAACAAAACTAATAATAACATATAGTGGAGTTTGATACATACATAAGAAAGACTCACTCACAATAGTGGTGGACCCAAGGTTATATGTTACCATGCAAAGTTCTGTCACTCCATGCCAGTGTAAGTCAACACAGAAGGTTTAAAATTCATACAGAAATGTGACGTACTCTGAAGCAGCTGGGAGAAAAGAAACCACTGAAACACACGAAGTTAAAGACTGAAAATACCTGCTTCTGGCAATGGTGGTCTGGGGACTGTAAACTGCAGATGGTGTGCCATCGAGGTCACTGCCCACTGTACTACCAAGAGGAATGCATGCACATCATAGCAGGAGGCAAGCAGAAGATGGCTCAGAGCTGGATGAGTCAGTCAGCATACCCCCAAACTGTAAAAATTCCAAATATCCATGTGCAGTGCAAACTGTGGAACTTTATACAGTGGACTCTACACCATGAAGCTGACTGGCACCTGTCGGTCTCATGAACAGTGGACTCTACACCATGAAGCTGACTGGCACCTGTCGGTCTCATGAACTGCGCGATGATGTACAACGTCTCACCTACCTTGCACGTAATTCGGTAGACTTTAACAATATATAAAACTAATCTGCGGAGCTTATAGATATTTGTTTAGATGAGGAAAGAAAGCATAAGAAAAAGAAGCAAAGCCAGGCAGTGGTGGCACATGCCTTTAATCCCAGCACTTGGGAGGCAGAGGCAGGCGGATTTCTGAGTTCAAGGCCAGCCTGGTCTACAGAGTGAGTTCCAGGACAGCCAAGGTTACACAGAGAAACCTTCTCTGGAAAACAAAACAAAAAAAAAAAAAAAAAAAAAAAAAAAAAAAAAAAAAAAAAAAAAAAAAAAAAAAAAAAAGAAAAAAGAAAAAGAAAAAGAAGAAAAAGAAGTGATTCACACACATATATACAAAAAATAATTTTCATTAATTTATTTATTCACTTTACATCCTGATCAAAGACCCCTCCCTCCTCTCTTCCCAGTCCTACCCTCTCAACCCCTCCCCCATTACTTCCTTCTCCTGAGAGAAGGTGAGGCTCCCATCTATGGGTACTAACATGTCCTAGTACATGAAGTCACATTAGGACTAAGCACACCCTCTCCCATTGAGACCTGACAAGGCAACCCAGCTAGGGTACAGGAATCCAAGGCAGGCGACAGAGTCAGAGACAGCCCCTGCTCCAGTTAGAGGAGCCACATGAAGACCAAGCTGCACATCTGCTACAAATGTGTAGGGGGCCTCGGTTCAGCCCATGCACACTCTTTGGTTGGTGGTTCTGTCTCCGTGGGCCCCCATGGGCTCTGGTTAGTTGACTCAGTAAGTCTTCTTGTGGTGTTCTTGACCCCTCTGGCTTCTTTAATCCTTCCACTCTTCCACAAGATCCTCTGAGTTCCACCTTTTGTTTGGCTGTGGGTCTCTGCACCTCTTTCCATCAGCTGCTGGATGAAGCCTCTCAGAAAACAGGTATGCTAGGGTCCTGTCTGCAAGCAGAGCAGAGTATCATTACTAGTGTCAGGGGTAGAGAGAGGTTGAGTAAGGGGAAGACCAGGAGATTGTCTAGAACAGGCATTCGGGAGAAGGTCTAAATCCTGCCCATGCTTACATTCTTGAGCTAGGTGGTAGTCACATGGCATTGATTTATACCAACTCACTCAAGTTCGCACTGATGCCTAAGCATGTTTCATAAGGAGCACTGCCAAAGCAGAAATGCTCGCAGGAAAGAAATCTGTTTTCATTACAGTAGAAATTAGGGCTGGGCTATATGTCAAATCTGCCATTTTAATTCTAAATAAATGATAGCATTTTACTCTCTACAATTCCAAACCGTTTCAATTTTGTTGTTATTTTAACAAAACTCAGTAAACAAGGGGAAATTGAGGATTCTGATATCTGTGGAAGTGGACCTAAAAGGATGAAACGGAGCTTAATAAAAGGGAGCCTCTGCCCTGTAGCTCCCGTGTTCAGGGACATGCTCGGGGACGGTAGGGGCGAAGAACAAGCAACTGAAGGCCGATTCCTTACTCCATCAAAAGTACTTAACGCCCCTTCCATGAGTATAATGCAAATATGAATAATAGAATTGATTTTTTTTTTTATCAAATATACGAGAATAAATCAGATGAGCCCATTTCCTCCCAGGTATTCATCCTGAAAGTGAGACACTTTCCCAATGCAGCCCGGTGATTACAAGCATCCGGGCACCTTCTGGGAGAGTTGCTTTCAGCGCCCACGGCATTTTTTTTTTTTTTAAATAACCTCCAGGATGGTGGATTCAGCCTCTGAGAATGAACTGGGAGGTTATTTGGCTCTGCACTGATAAATAGCAGAGGTAAATGCACTCGCTCAGAATGTATTGATTCCACCCTGAAATTTAAGCACGGCTGCAAAGGCGCAGGACAAGCCTTAAAGGAAGTTCCAGATGGAACATTCCAGCTTGCGCAGCAACAGGCCTGTTGAGGGACCCCGTTTGCGCAGCAACAGGCCTGTTGAGGGACCCCTCTCTTGTACCTTAACTGCTGTTGTGAGAAATGGGCACACAGGATAAACTCTTCCAGTATGGGCTCCAGTCTTCCTGGGTGCCATGCGTTGCTCCAGATCACAAGGCCAGGAACAAAGATGCATCAGATAACAGGGACACACTGTCTTCTGTAGCTGGTCTTTGCTACTTTGTGAGTTCTTCTTTTTCCCACATTTTATCCCCCCAGTTTCACCCCCTATCACTAGATAGAAGAAAAAAAGGAGACAGGAGAGGGAGAGGAGAAGAGGGAAAGAGAGAAAAGGGGGGAGAGGGGGACAAGAGAAGAGGAGAGGTGGAGAGGGAGGGGGAGAGAGATCCCTGAATCTAATTTCTTTGCTTTTGTTTCTTCTTTGGAGCATGTCTACTGGCAAATCACAACCAACCTCTCCTCCCCTCAACCCCTGAATGACCAACAACCACCCAACCTCACCTTGCAGGGCTCTAGCATTTATATACCCTCTGAAAGGTTCCCAGAATTCCAAATGTCACACAATTGCAGAAACTATCTGCAGATGGCAAAAACATATCTCTGCTAGAGCACGAGGCAAATCACAGTCAGCTGCTACAGACGGCTGGAACAACCCCCAATGCCTGCACCTGGGGTGAAAATGAAAGCGCATTCTTGTAATATGGCTGGGTGTTTTAAAGAGACCAAAATTCCGGAACTGTCCCGCAAGTCTGCAGCTTGGCACCTTGGGTATCTTCTCGCTGACACTTGCTTTAGAAGGGACAGTCACTTTCACTATCCCAGCTCACCTTCCGGAGAAATGACAGACTGCTTCTTTGTTGCATTTGTGTCTTCTGTTTATTGGGTTCTTGCTTTGTTTTCCCACTTATTTACACAGGCTATGAAGTCAGAGGACAACTATAACAGATTCTCTCCTTAAATCCTATGGTACCCAGGGATGGAACTCAGGCCAGCAGGTCTAGGAGCAAGCACCTTTACTTAGCCAGTTCACCAGCCCCCAGTGTTGGTTTGTTGTTGCTGGAACAGGGTCTCATGTAGCTCAAGCTGGTTTCCAACCAACCAGGAGCCAGCAACCACAGGCTTCGAGTTGAGAACCCATCATTGGCCCCCCAAATCTCTGGCAACTGGAATCTGTGGCTGGAGACTCGGCTTCATTCCTCAGATTCCCGGCTTGCACCTGAAGGGTAAGCAAAAGGCCAGCTCACTATGTAAAGGCTCAGGGTGTGCAAAACCAGCCGTGGCAGCCTGAGGAGGAGAGGAGGAGTGGGGCGCCATGTCTGGTGCTAGATGCTAGGTACTGGGTGCCGGTTGCTCAGTGCCCTATTGAGGGTGTGGGTGTTAGGTGCAGAGTGCTCCACCGCCTGGTTACAGGGAGTCTGGCAGGATGCAAAGCCCACAGCGGCCCCTGCCTACCAACCACCCTGCTGCATCCTGCTGCTGCTGAACTCCGCTTTCCAAGCCTAAGTGCTTTTTAATTAGCCTGCCTCACTTCCGGGACTCATCCTGGGTGTTGGCGACCTCGAGCGTGGCATCCGCGCCACTTCTGCCAGCGGTGCCCAGGCTGCCCGCTGGGCTCAGGCTGCCAGGAGCTCTCACTCGCGGCGTGTTGTGCTGCCCGGGTCTGTGCTCCAGCATGGTAGACTCTCACAGGCAGAAGAGATCCTGCTGTTTTGGGACGTGGTCGGATTTCTGGCCTGCTCTGAATGTTTCCACCTAAAGTGTCTGGGAAAGAGGGGTGGGAGCAGTGTGTAACCTGCCTAAAATTGGTTTTTAAATTCGCATGCGGCCCTGATGGAAGGAGACGCTTTTCTTCACATCTTCCTTTACTAATTCTTGTGTTTGTTTTGTAACTGTACGTTTTTCTGATTGTTTATTTAAAAGCTAAAGAATAATTTCGGGTTTTTTGTTTTGTTTTGTTTTTGTTTTGTTTTGTTTTGTTTTTTTCTGGGAGAAGAGATCCATCAGGATCTCTAGGCTTCCCCTGCAAAAGCAGGAAGAAATCAGATGAGCAGTCCCCGCCACCACCCCCCAGCCCCTTCCCCCACCCCCCCACACCCCTCTCCCCGCCACCCACCCCTGCCGGCCTTGCACCTGCCCAGTGAGCCCCACGCCAACACCAGAGAAGACCCTGAAACAGCAGCCTGCAAGACAGGTGATGGGAAAGCCCACGCTTGGCTCTCCTAGGTTTTGTTGACAGAAAAGGAATCTGCCACGGACCTCCCTTCCCTTAGAGCAGCGGTTCTCAACCTTCCTAATGCTGCGACCACTTAATAGAGTTCCTCGGGTTGTGGTGACCCGCAACCATAAAACTATTTTCATTGCTACCTCGTAACTGTAATTTTGCTACTGTTATGAAACGTCACGTAAAATATATGCGTTTTCTGATGATCTTAGGTGACCCCTGTGAAAGGGTCGTTGGACTTCAGAGGCGTCACAACCTACAGGTTAAGAATTGCTGTCTTAGGGCACTGAATTTAGAAAATTTCTAAGTGGAAATCTATTCTCTGCATCCTCTCTTAACCTCTCTCTGGGTTTACGGGGTAGGAAAGGGGCTCCAAAAAAGGTCTTAGTCATCAAGAAAGTCCTTAACAGTAGAAACCCCAATTTTAAAATGGCCTTTAATAGGCTAGAGAGATGGCTTAGTAATTAGGATCCAGCCTCTTCCAGAGGAGCTGGGTTCGATTCCCACTATCCACACAGTAGCTCATGGTAACTCTATTCCTAGGTGATCCAACACCCTCTTCCTCTGGTCTCTGAGAGCACTGCATACCTGATGTGCACAGCCATATATGCAGGCAAAATACTCATACACATAAAATAAAGGAGGGAAAATTTTAAAGTGGGTTTTCAAAGGACAAGTCAACACCATACCCTACCCCCCCCCAAAAAGGACTGCCAGATGCTTAATAGGGTGCTTTACCCTACTAACCACCAAAAAAATAAATAAAAATAAAATATATCAAAGTCATCTCTCACCTGTTAGGATGGTTACCATCAAAAAACAAGTGGTAGTCTAGCCTGGGCTCCAGAGTGTGAAAGGCTGGCTCAAGAGCTCTGCTGTAGAAGAGGCATCTCCCAAGCCAGGCCAGACTCAGCACTGCTGCATAGGTTCAAGCGCTCAGACCCAGCACCACCTGCATAGGTTCAAGTGCTAGTTTTGTTTTATCTTCTGTTGGTTGGCAAAACTACTATAGGCAAGATGGAGAAGGAAAGAGACAGACTGAGAATTTGTCAAATCTGTAAATAATGCACTTTACACACACACACACACACACACACACACACACACACGTATATAGACAGACAGACAGACAGACAGACAGACAGACAGACAGAGAAACAGAAAGACAGAGACAGAGGCAGAGGAAGATGTGAACACATGTGACTCTTTCACCTTTTTTATTCTTGATGTTACTTTTGAGACAATGTCCCATCCTATAACCTACACTGACCTGGAACTCATGATCTTACTACTTCATTCACCCATCCTCATGGTAAGACATTCAGATCTACAGCCCAGCTTTATGCCAAGGGTGTTGGTGACTATAACAACTGTGTCTGTGTGTATCTATATGCATGCATGTGTATATGTATACGTGTGTCTGTCTGTCTGTCTGTCTGTCTTTGGGTGTCTGTGCGTGTGTGTATATGTGTCTATGTATGTATGGGTCTGTTGCTGTAGCCTTCGCCCTGCAATACTATTGAAGAAAATTCCCCATCCGTTTAGTGCTATTCAGTTAAATTGTCCTCTAACGTATGTGCACATACAGAGCTGGTCCCTTGAATTTAAGAACCCTATCTCTAGGATGGGAGCCACTCCAAATCTCCCCAACTCCTGAGGGAGGGAATGCTTTGTGTTACTCAAGTGATGAGTAAATTAATTAGTATTAATCATTAATATATTATTATACATTATATAAATATATCACATACATATTATATATAATTATATACTATAGTATTAAATTATATGATTAATTTAATAAATATTATTAAATTTAATGATTAATTAATTAAAGGATAATAAAAGATGACTTTGAGGCATGAAGCTTATTTTAGACAAACATTTATTGAGCATCTACTAACCATGTTTGAGAAACAGTCCCTGCCCTTGAGACACACCCTTATAACTCACACCCTTATAACTCACACCCTTATAACTCACACCCTTATAACTCACACCCTTATAACTCACACCCTTATAACTCACACCCTTTTTGCTCCTAGAAGATGAGCAAGGAACAACATGGTATGGTTAGGAAAGTAGCTTGTAAACAATTGAAATTCAAAACTGTGGGTCTCCATGGGGGCCGGAAGAGAGGGTAAGGGATCGGGGCTGGAAGAGGGGGTAAGGGATCGGGGCCGGAAGAGGGGGTAACGGATCGGGG
>NW_022196893.1:24051218-24065890 GCF_008632895.1 Mastomys coucha
AACGGATCGGGGCCGGAAGAGGGGGTAACGGATCGGGGCTGGAAGAGGGGGTAAGGGATCTCAGTAAGCCGAGCTCATTCTTAGAGCCTACATGGGAGGCGAAGGAGGAGACATGAGAATCAGGAGTAAGAAAGACTGCTTGCTGTCAGGTTAGGTGACCATAAGACAGAGGGGTGAGACTTCCCAGGCGAGAGGGAGCTGCTGCTCTCACAACAGGAGCAGGCAGGCTGCACTGGCTAGTCTTTGGTTGACTTCACACACCAACTATAGTTATCTAAAAGGAGGAAACCTTAAATGAGAAAAATGCCTCCATAAGATCTGACTTTAGGGCATTTTGTTTTAATATTTATTTAATGTATGTATATGAGTCCACTGTAGCTGTCTTCAGACACACCAGGAAAGGGCGTCAGATCCCATTAGAGATGGTTGTGAGCCACCATGTGGGTGCTGGGAATTGAACTCAGGACCTCTGGAAGAGTTGTCAGTGCTCTTAACTACTGAGCCATGTCTCCAGACCCTAGGGCATTTTCCTAGTGAGAGATTGCTAGGAGAGGAACCAGCCCATGATGGGTGGGGCCATTCCTGGTGGTCCTGGGCTCTATAAGAAAGCAAGTTGAGCAATCCATGGGAATCAAGCCAATAAACAGGACTCCTCCATGGCCTGTGTATCAGCTCCTGCCTCCAGGTGTGAGTGCCTGTTCCGACTTTCTTCAATGAACAGTACTGGGGAAGTATAAGCTCTGTAAACCCTTTCCTCTCCAACTTGTTTGTTGATCATGAAGTTTCATCTTAGCAATGGCAACCCTAACTAAGACATAGGCCAAGGCTCTGTGTGCTACGGGAGGGTATACTGGTTGCTTCCTTCCAATTAGACACAAACTGGGGTCATCTGGAAAGATGGAACCTCAACTGAGAAGATGTCCCTATAAGATGGGCCTATAGGCAAGTCTGTGGGGCATTTTCTGACCAGTGGTTAATGTGGGAGGACCCAGACCACTGTGGGTGGTGTTACCCCTGGACAAGTGGTCATGAGCCGCCTAAAAAGCGGGCTGAACAAGTCATTGGGAGCAACTCAGTAAGCGATGCTTCTCCATGGCCTCGGCTTCAGGTCCTACCTCTGAGTGTGTCTGTGTTGAGTTCCTCCCCTGACTTCCCTTCACAATGGACTGTGAGCTGTAAGATTAAATAAACTATTTCCTCCTCAACTTGCTTTTGGTCATGGTGTTTACCACAACAATAGAGAGCAAACTAGGACAGTAGGGGACCAGGTGACAATAAAGGAAAGCAGACTAGACTGTGAACAGCTTGTCTGAGCTGAGACCAAATGGAGCCAAGTCATTGGGTGTGTCTTCTCCAAGGATGCATTCTGGGAACCCTGGGGACCTGCAGCCAGCCAGAGCTCTCTCCTAAAGCTAGAGGCTGGTGCTAAGGGGAGTGGGGAGCTCATTCTGGAAACTTCCCTGGACTGCAATGGACCAATCCTGTCACTTGTCACCCATCTCTCTTCCCTCAGCTCTGGAACCTGTTCAAGATGACCATTCATCTACATGGGGCAGAAGCAGCCAGCATTCTCCCGGGGAACTCTGCCACCTACTTCAGTCCCTATTCATACCCAATGTCCAATTATCATTTTGAAAATATGCAAAACTTCGTGCCCAAGATCTAGCAAGTGCTTTTTGAACCATTGAGAAAATGGGACCCACAATCAAAAGGAACAGGGGTAACTGATGCTATCTCCTACAAGGCTGTCAGAATAATGAAATGAGTCTGTCACCCAGAACAGGTCTTGGGACAAGGAACATGATTAATGGAGCTGGCGACACAGGTTTGTGACCTGTATGTCTGTACGAACTGCACTGGAGAAGACCAGACACACTTCCTCATTTCTGAATGAGAGAGCTGGGCATTTCTATTTCACATTGTGCCTCACAAACTGGGGAAATACAGTGGCTGCTCCGTGACTGTCTCTCACTCACTGGGAAGAATTCTGATGCCCCTCTGTAGCATCTAAGGCTGGTGTTGTGATTTGAGTTTGTAATCACTGCTTTATAATGTGGTTATCTGATTAATGCTAGGTTGCAACTTTAAATAAGCTCTGTAAGAGAAGGGACTGTGGCTATGTTGACCATCGGAATCCACCCATACTACCTCAAACATGATCAGTTATTTTAGGATATTTTTTTATTAGATTTTAGCTATGTGTTGGCGGTGGTACATGCTAGTGCAAGTGTCTGGAGGCCACGGGCACTGGATCCTCTAAAGCTGGAGTCTCAGGAGTTGCAAGCTGGTGCAGGTGCCAAGAAACCAAACTCAGGTCCTCTGGGCCAGCAGCAGCTGTTCTACCCAGCTCCATTTTAGTCTTACCTTTAACTGAGTATTAAACAATACTTTTCTTTTTCCCATTCTGTATTTCAAAGGCACTTTTTAAAGGTTATTGACTTTGATCTGTTGTTGTCCTGGGCTGCATTGCATAGGGAGGATCGAACCTTTTCCAGAAAAGTTGATTTTTAAGCCAAACCTAACACAGCTTAGTGCTCCCAGGTAAGTATTGTGACTTTGTCAGAAGAACAGATTTTAAGCATGTTTAGCGTTTGGTAAGAGTTATCCTACCCATACTAAGACCCTTCAGTCTTTGTTTTTCAACTTCTTATCTCTGGAATGGATTGTAGCACCTTTGTCCATCCCAGCAGGCAGCACTTTGGAGTGAGCCTGATAGCAAGGATCAGAATGGAGTCTAGAACCGTGTGCACTCTGAAGGGAAAAGAATCATCCTTCTCCATAGAGGAGCCCCAGTGTCTGAGATAACACATGACTGGCCAGCTAACAGTACTGACATGGCCACACACCAGGTCTACTGACACAAAGGCCATATACGGCAAAGGCAGAGCACCTTTCCTAATAGAAACACTGCTTGACAGAAAAGAAAGAAGAAGCCTGCATCTCGTATGGTGGGAACTTCTCTCCAAGCCCTGGACTGCTTCTTCAGTCCTTTCGCCTGGGTGAGAAATAGCACGTGTCTTGATTAAAATCATTATTTTCAGCTGTGTGTTGCTCACACTTGAATGTATCTGTCTTAGTTAGGGTTTTACTGTTATGAGCAGACACCATGACCAAGGCAACTCTTAGAAGGACAACAGTTAATTGGGGCTGGCTTATAGGTTCAGAGGTTCAGTCCATTATCATCAAGGTGGGAGCATGGCAGCATCCAGGCAGGCATGGTGCAGGAGGAGCTGAGAGTTCTACATCTTCATCTGAAGGCTGCTAGTGGAAGACTGACTTCCAGACAGCTAGGATGAAGGTCTTAAAGCCCACGCCCACAGTGACACACCCAGTCCAACAAGGCCACACCTCCTAATAGTGTCACTCCCTGGCCCAAACATATGCAAACCATCACAGTATCCCTAGTTTATTAAGTAGGATCCATTTTTCAAAAGTAAAAAGAAAGCAACAGGATCAAATTTATCCATGAGTGGCTTCCAGCTCACTGAGAGATGGACCTTGAACTTCTGATCTTCCTGCCTCAAGCTTCCTAGTGCTGGAATCATGGTGGGCACCACCACACCTGGTTTACAGGATTGGAGGGCATCAGCCCAGGGCTTTGGGTTTGATAGGCAAGCCCTCTACCAACGGATCCACTCAACCCCACATCAGATATTTGGAAAGAATCGATATATCTTACAATCTGAATTTAGGATCAAATGCTGCAAATAATGTGGAAAACAGGGGGCAGCGGGGGATGGTAACTAAAGCTCAAGCCTGAATCTGAAGGGGGAAAGGCTAAGCTCAAAGGTTTCCCCAGGAGCAGAGGAGTGGCTGTAGGCTCCACTTGGAGTAAAGGGAAGTGAGTTCAGCACCCTCCACCCACTACCCTGTCCTAAGGCTTTGCCTGCTCCATGTTTCTAAGAGTGGAGTAGAGAGGAGAAGGGATGGTAACCATTGGGGCAGACTAGTGAAGGAACGGCCAGGGCTGGTGAGTCCCACACATCTGTGCTGAGCCCGGGAGACTCTGTGGGAAGGGTGTGGGTGTCTGGGAAAAGGGCTGTGAGCCCGTGAAGATAGACAGAGGGGATGAAATGGAGAAGATGAACACTCCAGCACCTTGACAGTCTTGCCAAGGCTCTCCTTTCCACTAAATCCCATTACAACATCTGTCATAAGTAATATCCAATTATTTACTCGATAGCCCATGGCACAATAAAGGATAGGCAGGAAACAATGAAAATAGTAACGAAAACAGAAGGAAGGGGGATAGGGTAAAGAAATTCTACCAAAAAAAAAAAAAAAAAGAGGGATTTTTATCTGTTAAAAGGATTTCCAGCTTCAAGAATGAAAAATGAATCTTATAACCTGATTTAGAAAAGAAAAGGCTGTTTTAAAACTATCCATCTGAAGGCATAGCTGAGGGGTCCATTTCATCCCCCCCCCCGCCCCCAAAACACCCTATAAAACAGTGGCCAAATCATGGTGAAGTTTCACGAAGTCTTATTACCCTGACCTGTTGACCCATCACTTGAAGGGCAGTGTGTGGCAGGCTCAGGTTTTGTGCTCAGTGACTACAGCTCCTGTTGGTGTAGTATTTATTAGGAACGGAACAAAGATGGTACAATGATGAAGAGTGAACCAAACTGTTGGGGCCCCCTAGTACAGAGGTTCCAGGACCCACACACACATACATTTTCCCCATCCTGAGAAAATAAAGAGTATTTTGACAGCTCTGGAACCAATCTGCCATGTGATTCCTCTATGGCACTGGTTCTCAACATGTGGGGCACAAAACCTTTAGGGGTCCCAAGACACCCATACCTTGCACACCAAGTCTCACAGGCTCAGCTCAGTCCTGTGTGACTCACTAACACTAACAAATAGCGCTTATGCTATTGGCTGGAAGATGTTAGAAAAAATCATTTTTGAAAACCAACTCACCAGTAGTCAGGAGCCAGTTAGAAATCATGTTTTCTAGTGAGGTTACAGTTTACTTAGAATTTTATTTGGCTTTATAACATTTCAGTATATAATCTCTAAATTGTAATTGAAGGACCTTCACGATACATAAGATTAAAAGTCCCCCTTATCAGTGAGATTGTCCCAGTGCCACTGTTGGCTATGATCATCCCAAGGAGCTACAGTGTGCTGACTCCCATCTGCCACAGGGCACCTTTGAGGGAGCTTCATATTAACACGGGGATTCCACAATTTTAATTTGTACAGCACTTGCACAGAGCTTTTAAAAAAGGACTTTCCGTGGAAATGGCTGTAACTATGAATTCCTAAAAATGCTTAGAATTCAGGAACGTGTAGACCTCAGACTTAAGTGGACCCAACTTAAGTTCTGTCCATAAGCAAGGAGTGAGCTGTGAAATCCAATAGGGTCTGACAACATCAGCATCTAATTGGCAAGATCACCAGCCTGGCTCCTACTCCTCCTACTCCTGCCTAGGCTGCTCCTTCATCCCGCTCCAGATATTAGCACTGCAGAGAGGACTTTAACTGTCCATCAAGGAAGGCCCAGGGACTGTCAAGCCACTTGCTTTGCTTTCTAACTTCCTGTTGGCCCTCCGTTTATGACCCGCTCCCCCCCATGAGAGTGTTAACCTGAAGACTTGAAGTTTAATCACCTCTGTGGCCCTCTGGCACCTCAGGGGAGGCCCCTATATCTGCTAATCCTTATAATTCCTCAGATTTCTTTTTGTTTTAAAATCTACTTTACGTGTGTATTGTCTACTTTATGTGTGTATTATGTGTGCATGCGTCTGTGGGAGCTCATGAACATACATGTATGCATGCACATGTTTTTGAGTGACCGTGGAGGACAGAGAGGGTATCAGAAATTTAGCACTGGAAATGTGGGTCCTGGGATCTGAATTCTGGCCCTAATCACCGAATAGCATTTACTGTGAATGTCTGAGCCATCTCTTCAGGCATTTCAGATTTCTATTAATGATGCTTAGCTATGAAATAATTCATGCCAGGTGGTGGTGGCACACGCCTTTAACCCCAGCACTTGGAAGGCAGAGGCAGGCAGATTTCTGAGTTCAAGGCCAGCCTGGTCTCCAGAGTGAGTTCCAGGACAGCCAGGGCTATACAGAGAAACCCTGTCTCAAAACACCAAAGGAAAAAAAGAAAGAAAGAAAGAAGGAAAGAAAGAAAAGAAGAGGAAAAAAAGGAATAATTCACAAATTTGAATTCTAAACTTCCAAATCCTGAGTCCCAGTTAATGAGTGGAGAATGTGGAGTTTGTCTATGGTCAAGCTCTCTAGCCTTGTTAAGGTAATGGTATTTATTTACTTGTCTGTTTATGTATGTATTTATTTGATAAATAGCAGTACAAAAACATGCAAATACAATAACATTCTTCATTTGGGAGCTCGTAATCCAAGTACCAAGCCAGCCAAACTCCCCATGATGTAGAGCTAAAATCAAGAACTGGATAGCACCCAGCATTATACAGCCTGTGGCTGTGGAATGGATCATGTCCCCAAAAACTTCTGTGCTGAAGTAATGGGGTAAAACCACTAAATGGGGACCTGATTCAGCAAGACTCATGCCAATGAGGACACACAAATTCTTTACTCTTCTTCCCTCCTTTGTGTGTATGTGTGTCTGTGTGTGTGTGTCTGTGTGTGTCTGTGTGTGTGTATCTGTGTGTGTGTGTGTGTGTGTGTGTCTATGTGTGTAATGCCAGATAAAGACACAACGAAAGGTCAGTATCTGCAACCTAGAAAGACCTCACCAAACTTGGTTTTCCTAGCCTTGATTTTGGACTTCTGGCTCTCTGAAATATGAAAAGTAATTTTTTTTTTTTTTAATTTAAGCTGTCTTGTCTATGGGATTTTTGTCACGGCAGCCCATGCAGACTGATGCAACCATCCTTGCTGACATATACGCATTCCTGCCCCTTTCCCCACCCAGAGGAACAAAGTGACTCATTCCCTGCAGCCCTGCAGGTCAGACTTTCTACAGAAGCAGGAGTTTTACATAGCCAGAGGATCAGAGCTGCAGCCAGTGAGGCAGCACTTTCCAAGGCTGTGTGTCCCTTGAGACCTCCTGGAGCCATCCGAAGCATCCAGAGGGGGATTCTCGCGGGAGGCTGATGCTCTGAAAGGGAGAAGGGCAGTCGAGTAGCATGTTCAAGATTAGCATGGAAACGTTAAATAGCACGGTGCGCAGAAGCTTAGGAGGAAATGCTAAGACAACACAAAGGTTAAGCACACCCAATAAATCAACGAAAAACAGATGGCATAAACTTCTCGAGAAAAACCTCGTAATAGTAATCTAGGAAGAAGAGAGACCACAGACCCTCGGCAGCTTCTGCCTCTACCAAAAAGAAAGACACAAAGATCTTGAAGAGAACAAATGTTGTACAGAGGAAAGAGAACAGTTGAGCCCATCACCAACCGTGCTCCCATAGTTAGCATATTCAGTGGTCACCGAGAATTATATTTGTGAAGCATTTTAATGGCATGGAAAATGCATGGCATACAATTAAGTGGGGGAACAGAATATAAAATTGAATTACAAATAATCTTGATTTATGAAAAGATAGCGTCAGAGCAGAACTATCAGATGGTCGTGAGACAACTGCTGCTGTTTCCTTCCGATTGGTGAGATGGTATATATTTTTCCTGAATGGTCTGGTTTTATGAAATTTCTGACAACAAGTATTTGTTGCTTTAAACATCAGAAAATAGGAACCCAAGATATGTGTGACTATTGTGTGCCACTTCGAGCTGTTATTGAGGCCGAGAATCCAGGCCCTGGAATTGTGACAGACGACTAACAGTATCAGCAACCGCCAAGGGCCTATAAACACTAAGAAGCCAGAAAGCTCTGGTTTTCAAATAACAGGGATCTGAAACCTGCAGGCTCAAAATCTCAGGGGAAAAAAAAAATCTTGATTTGATAGCTTTTCAAACCTGGACAGATGGAGGAGAAAAAGAATGAGCCTACCTTTAGCCTGTCCATCATTCCCCTAAATGCAAGCTTTGTTTTGCTCTATTACAAAAGCCTAGTTGGAAACAGGATGCAGGGTCCCCATGGACACTGGCACGGCAGTCCCCTGCTTCCATAGCAATCCGCTTTTGATAGGATGGCATCAGGGAACCGGGACCTTGATTCTCTCTCTTCTCCCTGAGCCTACCTGCTCTGTCCACACAGCATTCTCTCATCTCCTCCTCCTGCTGCTTCCTTCCTATCCCCTCAACATTCCTGTCAGCCATATCCCTTACTCTTCCAGCTCCAAATGCCCTGTTCCATAGCTTGATTCATCTCCAGGAACTTGAGACTCAGCGCTGATCACCATAAGACATTTCCCTAGTGCACGTTCCTCTTAACCAGCCTTCCTCAGCACAGCAGGACATCACATGACCAAGAGCACAGATGGTCTAAAGTTAAGAAACCTCCCTCAGCAGATTCACAGTGCCCACTGGCATATTAAAAGGTTGGAGATGCCAATGGCATATAAACCTGTTTACATTTAACAGATTTCTTTCGTAAATACTTTTCTAATATCCTGTTGCACTCAATAAAGACTACTACATTTGCTTTCCTACTGTCAGACTACATGCGTAAGTAAGGCAGCTCCCTACCCCAAAATAGGCATGGCCTAGAACCAGCCTGAAGTCCAGATGCATCCATTGAATATGCTGACGTGGGGGTTTGAGCTCTGAGAAAACAGACAGAACAGCATTGTGCTGCTCTATCCAGCCTCTCTAAAGGACACCACACCACGTGTGACCAGCAGAGGGGACCAGCGCTCTCGCTCTGCCCTTACCCTCCCCACAACGGCTATTCTCCTCTTCATAACTCTCATCTTATTCACCTGAAGTCACCGTGCATAAACACTGGACATGTAGCCAATATCAGTGAAGTGTATTCAATTAAATTATCCGTTAACCAGCCTAGTCACTACCTGTGTTCTATGGGGAAATTCTTAGAAGAGATCTTGATAATTTTCTTGGGTTGTTGTTTTTCTGACAACTAAGCTCCACATGTACTCACCCATCATGTCTTCCAGGATATTTTCCTGACAGGGTTATATCTAGAATCTTTGATAACCTTTTGATATCTCACTGTGACTGCATCACACACATTGTGTGTGTGTGTGTGTGTGTGTGTGTGTGTGTGTGTGTGTGATTCGCTATGTCTCTATCAGCAACACTATCACACGATGAGGTTCACATTCCATGTACTATATCACACATCTACTTTCCCTTCAATAACTCAATTTAAAGACTGAGAAATAGGGCCAGAGAGATGGCTCGGCTGCTCAGGATACTGACTGCTCTTCCAGAGGACCTGAGTTGAATTCTGAAATCCCACAGAGCAGCTCACAACCTCTGTAACACCAGCTCCAGGGAATGAAATGCTGCCTTCTGGCCCTCATGGGTACCAGGCATGTAAGTGGTACACAAACATACATGTAGGCAAAACGTCCATACGCATATGATGAATTACTTCTTTAACTGAGAAGTAGAAAGGCTACTTACTAATTGATTTCTAATTGAGGAGTGACAGGCCGATTCCTTAGTTGGGCCCCTGACCCATATTCAGGAGAACACAGAAACTGGGGCCCTCTTGGGAACTCCAGCATCAAAATGGTCTTGCCATTATCCAGGAGCCCAAATGTTCTGTCTCTCTATATTGGCTGGACATTGAAATGTCAGAAGTCGTTTGAGGGCTCTGCTTTCTGGTCTGGTTTTTTATTGTCTTCCTTCTCCTTTTACATAGGTGCCTAGAAGTCATACATGAGGATATGATCAAAACTGAAGCGGATGGGTACTCTATGGGTGAGCCACCTAGACTAGCCAGCTCAATCCCCAGGCCTCAGCCTAGAAAAGTCAATTCATTGTATGGAGACCCTTGGTTGGAGCCCTGCTCGTGGGACCTGCTTGTTCTACACCATCATTCTCCTGCTTTGAATCATCAGCTCTCACCTATGAACTTGCCAAAGCTCACTCACCCTGCCCAGGATCCCTGAAGTCCATCCTTGGAGTTTTTAGTTTAAGAGACCGGGAAGCTGCTGACCTAAGGTGGTTTTGGCAGCTGTTGATTTTCCAGAACCCTCCCCCAGCTATTTCTGACCTATGTGAGAAAACCTCCACGGCTCTGAGGATGACTGGTTTTCCTCTGTATCAATGCTGTCTGGCCACTGCACACCAAGGACTGTGGGGAAAAAAAAATGGTCCAAGTCTGCCTTTAGTCATTACTGTCCGCTGATCATCTGCCATGTGTAATCTTTCCTTATATTTTAGAAAGACTGAATGAGTGGATGCAGAAATAAGCACAAAGCTCGAACATTTTGGAAATGTGCTATAGACAAAGGCAAAGTGGATCCTAATCCGAATGCCACCAAAGTCTGATCTCATTGGGCTGTACCACAGTGTACACTAGGTACACGTCTGATCGCATGAGCTATGGGGACCTCACCAAAAGAGGAAATTTTGCCCTGTGGGCATTGTCGCTATGTTGGTACATCCCTCACTCACAGCACCTCTTCAGCCATCAACACAAGCACTCACATGTCACAGTGTTAGTGGATGATGGATAAACCTGTGTGTGACCAACACATAAACAGTATCAGTCACAGTATCTATAATGAAGAAACATGATAGGCTGAACAAGCCTCCACATATGCGAACTCCAATGAGTTAAGAAGCAAAACACAGAAACAAATCACAGAATGTGTTAAAAACACAAGAGGGCAGAGGGGCGTGCCACCTACTCAGCATTGCTAGCCACCGTTTCAATGACCACAGTAATGTAAACAACCCTTTCTATAGAGAATAGAAGGCTGTGGGGCAGGTAATGCTTCACAGGGTACAGCGAGTGAAAATCATCAAGACCGGATGTATTAGGACTCCACAAGAGTCGAAGTTGAAGACCTAAAACTCAGTAAACAGTGTAAGAGTGAGCCTTACTAGTTTAGGAAAGGAACCTGGGCAGAGACAAGAGTGTTTACATCAGTGGTTCTCAAGTTGCAGGTCATGACTCCCTTGGGAGATCAAATGACCCTTTCACAGCAGTTGCCTAAGACCATCAGAAAACACAGATATCTATATTATGATTCATAACAGTAGCAAAATTACAGTTGTGAAGTAGCAATGAAAGTAGTTTTGTAGTTGGGGTCACCATGACATGAAGAACTGTATTAAAGGGTCACAGCATAAGAGAGGTTGCAAAACACTGGGGGTTTTTTGGGGTTGGGGTTTTTTGTTGTTGTTGTTGTTGTTGTTGGGTTTTGTTGGTTTTTTTTTTTTCCGAGATAGGGTCTCTCTGTGTAGCCCTGGCTATCCTTGAACTCACTCTGTAGACCAGAACCTTGAACTCAGAAATCCACCTGCCTCTGGCTCCCAAGTGCTGGGATTAAAGGTGTGCGCCACCAATGCCTGGTGCCAAACACTATTTTAAGTAATCCATATGCACACAGTGTTGAGGAGTGTGGTAGGAACTGCTGGCTGTCTAATAAGATACATTCTTCCCTCCCTCCATTTCGACTGAATTATGCCAAGTCCCAAGGCTTCTGTGATGGCTAATCTTGGTTGTTGGCTTGACAACATCTAAAATCAACTAAAACTCAACCTGCTGCACATGCCTGTGGAGGATTTTCCTAATCAGATTATTAGAGGTGGAAAGATCCACTCGAAATCTGGGCTGAATCTTCTAATATCAGCTCACATAAAAGAACACGGAAGAAGGAAGCTTTTGGTTTTTGTCTGTTGGCGCTCATCTTTCCTGTTGTTGAGGTACTCCCTGTGTCTATATTAGAACCTACTTCTTCAGGATTCCAATACAGACCAAAGATCAGTGGTGACCTAGGAATCCTCTCAGACTCCAGCACCAGACTGTGGGACTTCTGAGACATCCAGCCCTGTGGAGTCAACCACCTCAAGATTCTCAACCTTTCTCTCGTGTGAGAGTCACTGTTGAACTACCCAGACTATAGCCTGTCTAATAAATTCCCTTTTAGTGTGTGTGTGTGTGTGTGTGTGTGTGTGTGTGTGTGTGTGTGTGTGTGTTCATTTTATCAGTTTGGTTCCTTTGGAAAACCCTGATTACAAAACAACTTCCTAAATACACTGTGACCTCAGCCTTCTCAGTAGCAGATGTAGACAGATGCCTACCCTCTTGCCAATGAAACAAAGGGAAGTGAGAGGGCCCAATGGCCCTACCCTATTGCTGCTGTCCTTCCCTGTCTCTAACTAAACTCCCACACACAACTGCTACCTAGCTCGCCCAAGTGTACTACAAAGTCCTAGAGAATGGCATAAAGACACTAGAGCATTGAGCACCACATGGAATGCCCACCAACCCAGATGCTCATCTCCGTGACAGGAAAAAGAAGGAAGCACTCATTGATATACTGGTGGGTGGTCTTCCGGTTCTCAACAGTGTTAGCCTACCCCACTAAGTACAATGTGCACCAACAGAGGCTTTCTATTTTGTTCAACTTGGCTCACACTCCCACTGTGCTTCCTTGGTCTTCTAAACTGTTTCATTGGCACCCAGAGGAAATAGGTTCCATCTTTAAAGTGACTATGACAAAAGAAGGACAATACAAAGAGGGAAACTCAGTTGGTCTTGTAATGGTCTGAGCGGGAGAAGAAGACACTGTGTTCCTTCCCTTTGGCTGCCTGGGAATAAGAGCTGCTCCAAGGATTTTAGGCTGGGAGAGGAAAAGGCTGAAGCTAGTGCCAGCCAGAGGAACTTGGCTCCCAAGAAGAGATCTAATACAACTATGACAGTTTAAAGGACAGACCAGTGTGTTAATGATGAACAGGACCAGTCCTTGATCAAGAATATATATATATATATCTTGGCCTCTATCTATCTATATTTATATAAAATTTTACACAAATGGATGTTTTATCTGCATGTATGTCTGTATACCACTTGCATAGCTAGTGCACACAGAAGTTGGAAGAGTATCATGTCCCCTGGAACTGGAGTTACAGGTGATTGTGAGCCACCATGACATTGCTTTGAACCAAATTCATGTCTTTTGGAACCAGTGTTCTTACCTACTGAACCCATGTAACTTGAAGACTACTAGAACTCTTTATTTGTTCTTCTGCGCCGTGTGGTTAAATGACTCCCCCCATCTTTGATTTTCACTATTAGCCTTCCCTTTAGTTCAGGGTGGATGGCTGGCTTTAGCTTGTTAGGGCTTCTTAGGCCAGGCTTGAACCCCAGAAACCCTGATCACAGTCTCTTCTTCTATCACAGATGGTGATAGAGAAATGGTTTGAGTCCTATGAGAAGCACTTGGTAGGGCATTGCATATATCTAACAGTGTTCACTCCTAGGAGGAGATGGCACTGAAAGACCCTCAAAGCTAGGGAGACTCTCACTCAAGCCTCGGGATGACACGACCACCCAATAACTCATGAGAGACCGATCTTGCTGCAAGCACACGAGGTTTATTTGGGATAGGCCGGTACCAGGGTCGAACTCATAACCTTGCAGGCCAGAGGAGTTCGACCCAGAGCACAAGGAGTAAGGGTTATTTAAAGGGAAAAAACACAAACTAGGGGGGGGGTGAGGAGGTTACCAAGGAAACATAACAAGAGAACAGTGGAAAATTCTAACAGGACCCAACCCCTGATTGAGTCAGGGTCATAAGGAAAACATTCTACACACTCATTATTCACAAGAATGTGGTCTGGTCAGTGTTATTCACTATATGATTGACCATTCCCTAAACCACCCAGATGGCTCATATCCTGCTTTTTATTCTTGGACCTAGCTGGGGGGAGGGGGGGGTGAGGGAGGCTTGTGGCCAACAGGCTCCCGAAACTGGCCAGTCCACATTCCTGGCTTGTTACACAGAGGTTTTCCATGCCTGTTTAGGTAAAGGTTATACATTAAACATTCCCACCAGTACATTTCTACTAAATGCTCCTTTTTTCTTAATTCTAAAATTCTCCAATCTTACAGCACTTTCAAACCTTTGAAAGGTCATCCTAACAGAGAAGGAATTCTCTTCCTTTCATACTTCTTATTGGGAATGAATATATTCTCACTGTCACTAACATATTCTGAAAACATAAGGCAAGGCAGTCTTTGGTCAGGTCTCTTCTTTCTCCTCAGAAGAATGCATGTTAACAATCTTGGGTGCCACCTCCCAGAGATTCAGCATTCCAAGCCTCCTGTACACACCAAGGAGTTCCTTTACAATTGTGGTGGGAGAGACTGGAAAAAGCTAAATCAAAGATTAACATATTTTTAAAAAAAGAAAAGAAAAGAAAAGAAAAGCTAGTTGGCAGAGAAAAACAGAGCCCTCCCCAACCTGAGATTCATTCAACAAATAGAGAAGGCTCCAGAAATGCTCTTTAGCTATAAATATGTAAGTGTCCTATGAAGAGTCATGTGTCACATGACCCCGCATTTTGGGGCTTTTCCTTCAGCTCACTAGCCCATCACCATTCTGCGGGGTACTTTCCCTTTCTTAAGGACAGTATTTCTAATTCTGACCCTGGACACAAGGACTAGATACCCTGGAAGGTGTGCGTATCACACAATGACCTTTTGAAATCCCTCCTTGACTTTCTAATCTCAGAATGACCTTGGGGGGGGGGTGGCTCAGCGGGTAATGCTGCTTGCTGTGTGGTAGTCTTTTGAGAAGATAACTTAATCTACAAAAGATTTTGGGCCATGGGGCAGCATTCACACACATA
>NW_022196893.1:24065900-24132627 GCF_008632895.1 Mastomys coucha
GAGGAGGAGGAGGAGAAATAACCAAGTTTCAAATGAATTATCTAAAACCAGAAAGATGGCTCCATAGATGAAGGCAATTGCTGTGCCAGCCTGGAAAACCTGAGTTTGAGCCCAGAACTCATGTGGTGGAAAGAGAAAACCAACTCCAAGATATTGTCATTTAACTTCTACACACAAGCGCTCTCTCTCTCTTGCTCTCTCTCTCTCTCTCTCTCTCTCTCTCTCTCTCTCTCTCTCTCACACACACACACACACACACACACACACACACACATATTCTCACCAAGCTTCTCCAGAACCATTCTGTTCCATCCTAAAACATGACTCAGATGTTCACCTGTTTAACTCTTTGTCCTGCTTATTAGACTGGGTGATCGATGAAGCCAAGAAGCCTTCCAGTTACCTAAATACATGCAGAGACCTCACAACAATTCAACATGGGTTTGTCCAAGTGTGTGGAAGGAAGTTATAAGGCACCAGGTTTGGTTCGATGGAACCAAAGCCAAAAATTTACAAAGTACTGTTCAAAGCAGAACTACGTGCTAGTAAATTAACCATGGCTAAAGCTAAAGGGTTTTTAACTGAAGGTTTTCATCCAAAGAGTTTCTTACGCTGAAAGAAAATTTGGTTTGTCCATCAATGATGACCTTGACTCTAAAATTTAATACCAAAATTTACTTCTGGTTCTACTTCTGGTTTTTTATTGAGTGTGTGTGTGTTTTCTTTTACTTGTTTGTTTGTTTATTATTTTATGTGTATATGCACGTGCCTGAGTGTAAGTACATGCATGCAGAAGCCAGGAGCGGTTAGAAGAGTTAGACTGTCCCCTGGACCTAGAATTACAGATGGTTGTGAGCCAGCATGGGAATGCTTAGAACCACACTTGGGTCTTTTGCAAGAGCTGTAAGCACTGTAACTGCTGAGCCACGTCTCCAGCCCCGTGTGTATGTTCTTCTAAGAGCTGTAACAAGGAATCCCAAATGATCCTACTGTCCTTCTTCCTGGTGGCTCCTCTCACTGAGGCCCTCTGGACCTTCCTTCAAAATTCTAAGCAGAGACTAGAAACCAGGTCCTAGTTCTCTTGCAGAGTATGAACATAGATTCCTTCCTTCCTTCCTTCCTTCCTTCCTTGCTTGCTTGCTTCTTCAACAGAGCACAGTAAAGTTTGAAGACATGTTCTCATGAACACGAAAAAGCAACTACGCTTTTGTGTCTACCAGGTTCTTAAGCGCTAACGACTTTCCTTCACTCATCAGCTGCTGCTCCTTTAGTGGGTTCTCGCTCTTTTTCTTGCTTTTCTCTGCTTGTTTACTTATTTCTTTTATATCTACTGTTCCCATTAAGTCTTCACAATAGCCTATAGCTCAAAGGAAAGAATTTTTTGCATCGTATGAGATTAGACGAAAAGCATTCCCTCTCAGTATTATCATGAGGAATTTTCCCGGCAAAAGATTTTTTCCCCCCTCTTCCTGTGGACCTTGGGTTTTCTATCAGGATTTTTGCAATTATCCCACAGTTATCAGCCGCCCCTCAAGGCCAAATCGAATTACTTTGAGCTTATCACCAACCTTTAGCATTTCTTTCATATTGTTGGGATCTAATTAGAGGCAGTTCTTTCCTAAGTAAGGTTTCAAAACCATCCCCTGAAAGCTTGACGACCCGCTGCTGCCTCGTCTGTCTCTTCTCGCGGGTTCTCCCACCACTGCAGCTCCAGCTGAGCCGCGGTGAGGGCTGCAGAGTGGCAGGGATGAAAGCACAGCCCGTGTGCGAAACCCAACTTGAAATCACAGAAGGCAGGATTCACACTGCTAATTGTTGCTTAGCAATAATACGCAGAACATGCTAATGGAACAGTGGCTCCGGGGCCTGAGAAGCCTGCTTCCACGCTGCAGTAAATCAGGGCATTAGAAAGCCCACAGAAGTGCCAAGCAAAGGGATTCCATCACTCGGCAGCGCAAAGAAAGCCCTGCCTCCCTCCTTGCTGCTCGGTTGAAAAAGGAAGCCCCCTTCACCCATTAGACAATCCTGTTGCAGATGCGCGGAGGCTCTGATTATCCCAAAGTAGTCTCTGGTGAATTGGCTTGTGCCTGCGAGAAGTAGTCGGGGGTTTTCGTTTCTCCGTTAAAAATATTCTCAGTGTGACTAGACGTGAAAAACCCCAGCTCTTCCTTAGTTAAAGGAATGAGCTGGATGGGCTCCTGCTGCCACAGCCCCCCACCGTGTGGACTCTTTAGGTGCTATTAATATTAATAATGCCTGCCCCTCCAGCACTCAGGAACAAACAAGCTTGAGCACACGGGACTAAGCCGGAATGAACAGATCTAAGAACAGCTTTTCCTGGCATTCAGTTTGTCTTACCTGTGGTTTTGGCACTTAGTTCGGAGTTTGGTTTTGAGCAGGCTTCCAAAATAACTTGGTCCAGGATGGCTGTAAAGGAATCTGAGCTTACCCCTGGTCTCCAGCTTCCCTGGTTACATGTAAATGAGTACACTGATGCACAGGGAAGATATCTGGAGATTCAATAAATAGAACCTGGTTCCACGGTACATCATTGTTTTCTTTTATTGAAAATAGATTTTTTTCATACAGTATATTCTGATCATGCTTCCCTTTTTCTTACTCATCCCAGTCCCCTCACACCTCTCCTCCCATCTGGATCTACGTCCTTTCTGTCTCTGATTAGAAAATAAACATGCATCTAAGGGATAATAATAAAATACAAAAAGATAAATTAAAATGAATCAGAATAGGACAAAACCAAACAAATAGAAGAAAAACAGGCAAAGAAAAAACACAAAGAAATACAGGTGCCAAAACACACATTCACGCACATAAGAATCCCATTAAAAACACAAAACTGGAAGCCATAAAATATTCGTGAAGGACCTATACTGTTTTGTTTTTTAAATACGCTCTAGCTCAACGTTACGAGACAAAGAAGCCCTAAAGATACCTTGGAGTTTGTTTTGTGTTGGCCGTCTAATGCTGGACATGGAGCCTGTCCTTAAGAGCAGTTTGTTTCTCCAATGAGACTTCCTTGAAAAAATAATCATTTTCCATTTGCAAGTGAGTATCAGTTGGAGATTGCTTCTGGATTAGGGATGGAGGCATGTGTCCACTTCTCCTTTCAGCTCTGGAACCCCATCTGGTGCAGACCGGTGCAGGCCCCGTGCATGCCGCCCAGTCTCTGTGAGTCCATATGTGTGTCCATGAGTCCATACGTGTGTCATTCCTTCTGTGTTGAGAAGGCCTTATTTCCTGGGTGTCCTCCATCTCCTCTGACTCTTACACACTTTCTTCCTCCTCCTTTACGGTTTCCTGAGCTCTGAGGGGAGGGAGCCGGTGGAGACATCGCTTTTAGAACTGAGTGTTCCAGGGTCTCTGTCTCTCTGCATAGTTCTTGGCTGTGGGCCTCTGCATCTGTTCTCATCTATTGCAGGAGGAGGCTTCTCCGAGGCTGACGAAGCAGGACACTGACCTGTGAGTGTCTCAGAATGACATGAGGAGTCGTTTTATTTCTATGTCCCTTTAGCAGAACAGAAGTATTTGCTTTTACCCTAGGTCCCTGGATTATCTAGTCTCAGGTTCCTGGTAATTCAAATAGTGTCAAGTATAGGCTCCCGCTCATGGAGTAGGCCTTAAATCAAATCAAATATTGCTGAGTTACTCCCACAAGCTTTGTGTCACCCTGCTACACTAATGTAGGTGATATCTAGCAGCTAGATTCACTGCTGTGGACAGAAGGGTTTGCAGCTGGGTTGGTGTTGACACTTCGCAGAGAGCCTTCTAGTACACTGAACTGTACATAGACTTTAAGAAAAACTTATATAATAAAAATAACAAGTACTCTCTGGCTCTCCAAGGTGGGGAGGGGTGAGTGGGAGGGGAGGAGAGAGGGGGGAGAGGGAGAGAAAGAGATTCTTGTATGTGGATGATAAGAATGTTGGCAAGCAGCCGGGCGGTGGTGGCACACACCTTTAAACCCAGCACTTGGGAGGCAGAGGCAGGCAGATTTCTGAGTTTGAGGCCAGCCTGGTCTACAGAGTGAGTTCCAGGATAGCCAGGGCTACACAGAGAAACCCTGTCTCGGAAAAACAAAACCAAAAAAAAAAAAAAAAAGAATGTTTGCAAGTCAATCCAGCATTGCCCTCCTTAGCCTCTCTCTTAGGAACACTTTGTTGAGCCTATCTCCATGACCTGGTCTTTGCTCTGTGTCCCAGCCCAAACAAATGTCCTAACAATGTTCTTCTCACTTGTTAATAACACATTGAAGATACCACACGGGGGCCAATCAGGGACAGTCAAGTGACTTTATCAAATTCAAAGATTTTCCCTGCCCTCAAGGTTGCCACAAATATGATATGTGTATACAAAGGCCCCCAGACTTTAAGAAGTGTGGCAGTTCCAACTCTTAGGGAACATCAAAAGGAGGGGACAGAAAAGAATGAAGGAGACAAAGAATAGGGAGGATGGCCTATGTCTTAGTGAGGGTTTCTATTCCTGCACAGACATCATGGCTAAGCAAGTTGGGGAGGAAAGGGTTTATTCAGCTTACACTTCCACATTGCTGTCCATCACCAAAGGAAGTCAGGACTGGAACTCAAGCAGGTGAGGAAGCAGGGGCTGATGCAGAGGCCATGGAGGGATGTTACTTACTGGCTTGCTTCCCCTGGCTTGCTCAGCTTGCTTTCTTATAGAACCCAAGACCAGCCCAGGGATGGCACCACCCACAAGGGGCCCTACCCCCTTGATCACTAATTGAGAAAATGCCCTACAGCTGGGTCTCATGGAAGCATTTGCTCAAGGGAGGCTCCTTTCTCTGTGATAACTCCAGCTTGTGTCAAGGTAACACACAAAACCAGCCAGTACAGCCTGAAAGGTTGTCTTACAAGCATGATAGAGTCATGACACTCATGAAGTCACACAAGCAGTAGTTCCATACAAGGATCCACACATGACTTTGGCCAGTAATTAGAAAGGGAGGGATTCATGAGGCCCTCATTAAGAGGAGCTAATGGAAGGTGAGGGCTGCTGGAACAGAGGAAATCATTGTTCTCAGTGATGTGGCCAGTGGTGAGTTACCCATGCTCCATGTTAGTGATCCTGTTTAAATCCATTGGGTTATAAACTGAAATTTTAAAAAGACATAAAAGAGGGATGGAGCCATGGTAAAAAGAAGGAGCTAATGGGGTGGTAGGAAGGAGAGGAAGAAGAAAAGAAGAGAAGGAAGAGGAGGAAGAAGAGGAGGAAGAGCAGGAGGGGGAGAAGGAGAAGAAGAAGGAGAAGGAGAAGAAGAAGAAGAAGAAGAAGAAGAAGAAGAAGAAGAAGAAGAAGAAGAAGAAGAAGAAGAAGAAGACGAAGGTGATAAAGAAGAAGGAGAAGGAGAAGAAGGAGAAGACCCACAGAATAATGGTCAAGAAAGCAAGAATTCCCTGGATGCCCAGAGAAGATAACATCATATCAAGAAGTGCAGTGGCTGTGGAAGCTAAGCTACCAGCAAGGAACCAAAAATCCAAGGAAGACTGCAGCATGAGACTGAAGCCAACAATGACTGAAGGATGATGCTGATCACTAAGGATGCAGGCATAGGCATCACTAAGTATACAGGCATGGACATCACTAAGGATGCAGGCATAGGCATCACTAAGGATGCAGGCATAGGCATCACTAAGGATGCAGGCATAGGCATCACTAAGGATACAGTCATGGGCATCACTAAGGATGCAGGCATAGGCATCACTAAGGATACAGGCATGGACATCACTAAGGATGCAGGCATAGGCATCACTAAGGATGCAGGCATAGGCATCACTAAGGATACAGTCATGGGCATCACTAAGGATGCAGGCATAGGCAACACTAAGGATACAGTCATGGGCATCACTAAGGATGCAGGCATGGGCATCACTAAGGATGCAGGCATGGGCATCACTAAGGATACAGGCATGGGCATCACTAAGGATGCAGTCATGGGCATCACTAAGGATACAGGCATGGGCATCACTAAGGATGCAGGCATGGGCATCACTAAGGATACAGGCATGGGCATCACTAAGGATGCAGGCATGGGCATCACTAAGGATGCAGGCATAGGCATCACTAAGGATGCAGGCATGGGCATCACTAAGGATACAGGCATGGGCATCACTAAGGATGCAGGCATAGGCATCACTAAGGATGCAGGCATGGGCATCACTAAGGATGCAGGCATGGGCATCGCTAAGGATACAGGCATGGGCATTGCTAAGGATACAGGCATGGGCATTGCTAAGGATACAGGCATGGGCATCACTAAGGATACAGGCATGGGCATCACTAAGGATACAGGCATGGGCATCACTAAGGATACAGGCATGGACATCACTAAGGATGCAGGCATAGGCATCACTAAGGATACAGGCATGGACATCACTAAGGATACAGGCATGGGCATCACTAAGGATACAGGCATGGGCATCACTGAGGATGAGCCAGAAACAGTTTTAAGTTTAATCTTACATTGATGTCAGGGTAGGGGGACTCTTTAGGAAGTCCCAGAGACCTGGGGTCAGGAAGATTCCCAGGAATCAATGGGGGTAACTTCAGCTGAGACTCACAGAAGTGGGAATATGGATCCTGAAGAGGCCGCCTCCTGAAGCCAGGCAGGACCCCCAGTGGAAGAAAAAGGACACCAACCCACCCACAAAACTTTCAACCCAAAATTTTTCCTTTTTGAAAGAAATTCAGGTAGAAATACACAGCAGAAACTGAAGGAATGGCCAACCAATAACAACCCCAATAACCAAACCCATCCTATTGGGAAAACACCCATCCCTGGCATTATTAATGATACCCTGTTATGCTTGCAGATAGGAGCCTAGCATAATTGTCCTCTGAGGGCTCTGTCCAGCAGCTAACTGAAACAGATAGATACCCACAACCAAACATTGGACAGAGGTCGGGGACTCTTAAAGAATTAGGGGAAGGACTGAAGGCCCCGAAGAGGATGGGAATCCCACATGAGGACCAATAGAGCCAACTAACATGGACTTCTGGGGTCCTCAGAACCTGAGCCACCAACCAAAGAGCACACACCCATATGTAGCAAACATGCAGCTCAGTCTCCATGTGAGTCCCCAAACAACTGGATGGGAGGCTCTTCCTAAAGTTGTAGCCTGACTGTTCCCCAACAGGGCTGCTTTCTCTGGCCTCAGTGGAAAAGAATGTGCCTAATCCTGCAGAGACTTGATATACCAGGGTTGGGGGAAACTTGGGGGCGCCACCCTCTCAGAAGAGAAAGGGAGGGTGGAAGAGGGTCTCTGGGAGGAGGAACCAGGAGGGGGCAGTGTTTAGTATGTAAATAACATACATACATACATACATACATACATACATACATATATACATACATTCATACATACATACATACATAAAATCATTGCTGTCCTAATCTGGATTTCATTGCTGTGATAAACACTATGACCACAAAGAGCCTGGGTGGGGAAAGGGCTTGCTCTGCTTACAGGTTACAGGTCTGTCTGTCATTGAGGGAAGTCAAGGCAGGAACCCAAGTGTAGGAACTGAAGCAGAGACCACAGAGGAACATGCTTCCTCTGGGTTGTTTAGCCGACTTTCTTATATAGTTCACACCCACTACCCTAGAAACAGCACGTCTATAGTGGGCTGGGCACCCCTTGACTGCACAATTAGCAGTCAAGAAAATGTCCCGCAGACATGGCCACAAGCCAATTTGATCTGTGGAATGCCTTATTTGAGGATCCTCTTTCCAGGTGTGTCAAGTTGACATCTAAAGCTAACTATGACAGATGCTATGTCCAAAATAGAGATGAATAAAAACTGATGCTATGCATGTAAAGCTAAATCATTTATTTTGCAAATCTCCTTACTTAGTTTTCCCTCAATAACAATCTGTTATTCCATAGGTTTAGCATGTAGAAATTTCCTGATGCTCTTTTTCTTAGTACTTTTACTGACATATAACATACATTACAACATGAACCAATTTTAATCATGTTGCTCAGTACATTTTTTTATTCAGGCCATATATACCCATGAAATCACTATATAGTCAAAACATTCCCAGAACTCTGGAATGCTCTCACATTCAGTACTGTCCCACATACCACCACCTCTCTGTTGTCTCCTATAGCACGTTATCTTTGACTTAACTTTATAGAAATGACACCAAGCAGTATTTCCCCATAAAAGAATTTTTTAAAGCTTGTGTGTATGTGTCTGTGCTTGAATGCATGTGTGTGTGTCACATGTATGCAGGTACCTGTATATTACAGAAGAAGGTGTCAGATCTCCTGAAACTAGAGCTGCCCCTATAGGTGCTAGGAACCAAATATGAAGCCTCTACAATAGGACAAGTGTTTTTAACTGCTGAGCCATCCCTCCAGCCTCTATTTTACTCTGTGACATCTATCATCTGAACAAACATGAGCAAGCTGATGTGAACACGTGTGTCTTTTTGTGGACCTGAGGACAATTTCTGTTGGACATGTGTGTGTGTGTGTATATAGTTTCAGCAGATACTATCAATTACTCAAGTGGTTTTACTAAACTATGTACCCACAAGAGATGCGTTCAGTAAACACTTGCCAGAAACTGATATTAATAGTCTTTTCATTGTAGCTATGTTGGTTTTTGAACCACCTGAACACACCTGAAAAGAATTTGTGGTTTCCTTAATTTGTAGTTTTCTAATTGCCAGAGATGTTAAGCATTGCTAATATGTTCATTGGCTTCCTTTTAACACACGCACTCTGGGTGGGGCTAGGGTCTCAGTTGACCAGGATAGAAGTTGGATAACTTTAAGGCCTCAAAGAGTCTATAGCCTGACTAGCAAAAAATTCTGGCCCTTGAACTAGCAATGATTAAACCAAGAGAAAATGTGTGAGGGAAGAAATACCAACTGTTGGGTAAGACGAACTCCAACATCCCTGCCAGCACTGGCATGTACCCCAGAGCTTCAATCAGTGAAAAGCAGCAGAAGCCAAGAAGGAAGGGAGTCAGAAGGCCCAACCTTTGCCTTGTGAGTGTCTCTTGTGCACTGAGGCCAGTACTCAGCCTTTGCATGCCTTATTTTATTTAACTCTACTCCATAATCATGAGGGAACTACTATCTGTATTAGTTATCGATGGCTGCAGGATCTTTCCGCAAACTTGGAGTTTAAGACAATGCACACATATATCCTATAGCCAGCGTCTAGGAGAGACGTGAGTCCTCTGTTGAGCTATAATCAAGGTATGGATGAGGACTGAGAGTAGGAGTCTCTGTTTAGAGAGCTCAGCTTTTCAAGATCTCACAGCTGCTAGCAGCACTGAGTCCCTAGTGGTCCTCAGTTGGCTTCTGGTCACTCTTGTGGCTTTGCCATGTAGCCCTCTGTATATAACAGCTTGTTCTCAACATGGCAGCCTGGTTTTTTTTTTTTTTTTTTTTCAAACCAGCAAAGAAGATGGAGACCCGGTGTATTCTATAACCTTTAAAGCACTCTGTCTGTTAGGAACAAGACAACATGGAACCTGGTCACACTCAGAGGTAAGAGTGGTATAGTAAAACACAGATGCCAAGATTAGGTACCTACCTCACTACTCTCTCTTCACCCGGCAAAAAGTGAGTATGAAAGGTAAAAACAAATTGCCAGACAATAGCTAAGACAGGTGTATCTAAATGTGGGGTTTGCCTTCTTAAACAGAGAGCACCAGCAAAAGGATCCAAGAAAAGTGGTACTAAGCTGGAATTGGGGGAGGAGGGAGACTCAGAATGAGCAAAGGAGCCACATAGAGCCAAAGGATGTGGGTATGTTGGGAAGGCAAGGAGACCGTTGATAGAGAATGTGCTGTGTATCTGGGTGAGTGAAGACAGGAAAGGGTAAACAACAGAAAGCATCGTCAGTCTAGAAAGTCAGACAGAGACACAACAGTACGATGATGCGGTATTCAGTACGATGATGCGGTATTCAGTAAGGAATTGCTGTAAGTTTGCAAGCACAGCCCTTAAAATGTTAAGATGAATTATGCATCACGGCCTCATCCTAATCAATACATATTTGCAATTTCACAGAAAAATAAATCTTGATGGTGACTGAAGTAGATATCATCTCTAACCAAGTGTGTTCACCAAGAGACTTGGCAATGCCTTCTAAAGTGTAGCTATAAGTGATTTAAACAAACACTGTGTTGCCCTGGGAATATTTCTCATGGAAGCCCTAAATGGACTTTGCAATACAGAGAGTAAGGTTTTTTTCAAAGCCTGTGCCTTTGGTAGTTCCTGACAATGGTGAGCCAGATGGGCAGTGTGGCAATCGATGCTCTTCTGAGCACACCGCCCTCCAACCCAAAGGACACCCGGCTAGACTCGGGGCCCCAACCCACATTAATGGACTCACTGCATAGAATGGTGGGTGGTTGCAGCAGGAGATGGGGTTAGATTTGAGACGAGGAAGCTATTTAAAAGAGGCAACAGCCCTCACAGCTGCCAGGGTCTCCTAACAACATGATGCGAGCCCCCAAGCCTTCCTCCTCTTCCTTCCAAAGCCTCACAATCACCAGGCCTTTGGTATAGTGAAGTGAAGTAACTGGCAGGTGCCTGGACAACCCAGAGTTCAGGCATGGAGTCAGACTGCCTCTGGTGGAATCCGCCTTTCTAGCTCCTGAAACAAGTGGCCACAAAAGTTACTCTACCATCCCTCCTTCACATTTCACATGGCAAGTAAAATAATAATAATGATAATAATAGTAGTAGTAATAAGATAATGCATAAGAAGAAGCCATGCATAATCAGGTCTGCAGAAGGACAGGATGAGATGGTGCATGGAATGGGTTTCATGTGGGGGATGAACTAGACACACAATAAAACATTCATGTCTTTATCATTAGTGAGTCATTAGCACCATGCTCCGCTAATAAAACATGATGAATTTTGTTGAATAAAATCTCCATTAGAAAACACAATCATGAATCCTCTCCCATCTTGCTTCTTCTCCAAGGATGCATGCACCTCCGGGGGGCAGGGCAGGGATTGAAATGAATCCGATGTTGCTTCCTGGTGTATCTGCTCTGCAAGCATTGGGAGGGGGAAAGAAAGAAGTCTGATATGTAAGGACCTTTGAAATATCTTAAATTCCTAAGCACTCTTTTGTGTGACTAAATATATATCTTCCAAATAATATTGATTATAATATCTGCAGATCTACTTTTAAGGTTTTATACATATATATAATATATATGTTTTTTAAGTTATGCTATACATTTTATATTAAGTGTCTAGACAACTGCATTAAAAAGTAAATTATGAAAAAAAGTAAATTATGTCTGAAGTAAACAGAAATATTTAAAGAAAGCATGTATAATATCATTTATATTTTTACATATTTCAATGTATTCGACTTTTAAATTATATTCATCTTCATCTTGTGCTAAAAATACCAGAGAGACTTTCTATCAAAATAAAATTTCCACAAAACCATAAGCAATTTTTACACTATTTTCCAGAGGAATATCATAGTAAGAAAATATCCTCCTGAAATTTTAAGATAAAACCCAGTATTTTGAGGAATCCTTCTAAAGGGATTTCAGTCTTTTCAGACATTTGAAAAACTTAGCTCCAGTTTCTTTTTAAAATGGCTGTACATTGATTTTATTTTAATTTGTATAATAGAATGGGACATCCTGTCATATCGTAAAAGGCACTATCCATAGACTCAGCATTGAAAAGGCTATTCCTAGCCACTTATCATGATCAAAGAAAAAAATAAACTACCTTCCTGTATCCACATGAATTTGCAACCCCTCATCCATAGGAGACAGAAGCCAATCCATTCCTGTGTCAGTGTGAATTTGTAAGACCTTGTTCATCGGAGACACAAGTCAAACCCCACAACAGATGTCTAAAACCAAATAGTGCTTATGGTTTTCTTATATATTTATACCCACAACACTAACTAGTATAATAGTCATAAAAAGATATTAGAGATAGCATATAAGAAAATAGAAAATTATAACAATGTGCTCTAATAAAAGAAGTTGTGTATGCTGAGCACCAAGAGGGACTTGTACCCTGGGAAAGATGGAAAGGGGCGGGCCTACAATCTGCCATTCTACTGTGAACAATGTACAATTTAAACTTTATTCGTTTCTTATTCCTGAAATTTTTCATTTATGTGTACATCATTCTCTATCAATAGGTTTCCTTCTAAATGTATTTGAGTATATAATACCTTTATATCCCATAAGTAGCTAACATGAATGATAATACACCTTTATATCCCATAAGTAGCTAACATGAATGATTTCTAGAAAGTTTAGCTTTTTTCAATCGCCCTTCCCCTTAGCCAAAGCAAACAGCTTCAGATTCTTTTCTATAGAACATTCTCCCTAGAAGCATGAAAAAAGGTTTTCAGCAGCTGTCGGGTACAGGCCTCAATTACCTTGAGTGGTCCCACACTCGTAGCTTCAATCCATATAGCAAAATAAAGCCAGGTTATCTTGGCATTATCAGGCCTGGGGCTAACCCAGATAACAAAGACCCCTAGGGGCGAATTACTTGATAATATGTAAGAGTCAGAATGTGATAACTCTGTTACGTTGTAACTAAAAGGGCTTTTTGTATGTGTATTAGCATTTGTCTAAGATTTTCTAAGACAACCTCAACTGACCTCATTTGATTCTTCAATATGAACAACGGAAATCAGCCCAACTGTTGGATGAGAAACTGTAGCAAGTAAAGATATTAGAAATGCTTCTAGACTCATGGGGAAAATCCTAATGGAAAGAGATTGGTAGGCTACACCAAGGAAGGGAGATGGGAGGAACAGAGGGGCAGCAATGACTATTAACTCATTACTATATTCCTAGCCCCATGCTTTGCACGAGGCAATCAAAGATTGCAGTCACTGTCTTTGTTCCAGGTGAGTTTCAGGTGACGCTAATAGAAGACATAGACAGACGTCAGGGATCTGAATCTAGTGCTAAAGTCTACAACGCTTCCAACAGACCTCACTGAAACCTACCCTCGTCTCCCCACTGAGAAACATACAAAGACATTAGCCTTGGGACTCTGCTTAGCCCAGTTGGTGGCTGACAAAGGCTGACCTAGGACACATTCTGGTTTATAGAAACTACCTTTCCCAATGTTTTCATCACCGAATTAGTGTTAGCTAGAGAAACGAAACTGAAAGGATACATACAGGCAGATCCAGACCAAGAGGGTTTTTTTTTAAAATCTTTAATCTTTTTAGTCCATTCTTTATCCCCATCCTATTCTGCCCTCCAACAATTCCTCATCCCATTCCTTCCCCCAAACCCCCAGCCTCCAGCCCCCCACCCCATGTCCAAGAGGATGTCCCCACCCCACCCACCCACCCCCAGGCTTCCCACTCCTTAGGCCTCAAGTCTCTCAAAGATTAGGTGCATCTTCTCTCACTGAGGCCAGGCCAAGCAGTCCTCTGCATACAGCATACACAATGTGTGGGGACCTCGTACCGGCTAATATATGCTGCCTGGTTGGTGGCTCAGTGTCTGAAAAATCTCAGAAATCCTAGTTAGTTAAGACTGCTGGTCTTCCTATGAGGACACTGTCCTCCTCAGCTTCTTCGAGCCTTTCCCTAATTCAACCACAGGGGTCACCAGCTTCTGTCCATTGGTTGGGTTTAGGTTTGGGTGTAAGTATCTGTGTCTGTCTCAGTCAGCTTCTTGTTGGACCTCTCAGAGGGCAGCCATGCTAGGGCTCCTGCCTATAAGCACACCATTGCATCAGTAATAGTGTCAGGCCCTGGAGCCTCCCCTTGAGATGGATCCTCTTTGTGCCGGTCACTGAACCTCCTTTCAAGAAGGATTTCTTTTAGAAACTAACTCACATGATTTTTGAAACTAGAAGTCTCATTATATGCCATCTATAAGCAGAACCGAGAACCAGTTATAGTTCAACTTGAGTACCAAGGCTTCAGAACAAAGAGAGCCTTGCCTGCATTCCCAGGCAAGTCCAAATACCTGAGAATGGAGGATGGCCATAGTCTGGAATTCAAAGCCCTGGAGCCAGGAGCTCCAGTGATCCTGGGCAGAAGATTTGTATCACAGCTCAAGAAGATAAAACAAGTTTTCTTTGTCCTGCTCTGTTGTTCTATGGAGCCCTAAACAAACAGATGATGCCCACACACAGTGCAGAGAGCAACCTTTGCTACCCAATCTACCAATTAGGATGCTAATCTCTTCTGAAAACACCCTCATAGATGCTTCCAATCTGAGGATTTTGCCAGCTATCTGGGCATCCTTTTTTCCAGGGAAGTTGACAATAAAATTAATCATTGCAGCCACTGATAATTATTTATAAATTACAGTCCAAAATAGCCTGACACCCACTGGCCAAATGTAAGAAGATAATTATAGTATCAAAGAGAATAATGACCACAGCAGAGAACTGCTTGACAGTTCCTCATTTAAAATGAACACAGAATTATCATATGATCCAGTAACCCCACTAGGGATGGACATTCTAAAATATCGACGTGGGGAACTCAACAGACACATGGCCGCCCATGAACACAGCACTATTTTATCCAATAGACAAAAGGCAGAAATAACTCATACATCACTCAACAGATATAATATGGTTTATAAATATGATAACAGAAAAATGGTCTGATGCACACCAGGTGTTAGGGCACTCAGTAGGAGTCATGAGCAAGAGAAGGCTTTATTAAAAGTCCTGAAGGTTGGGAAGCCCTAAAGGCTACTGTTAGCAAGCTAGAGCCCAGGAGAGCCAGTCACAGCCCAAGATCAAAGGTCTGAGAAGCAGAATGTGGATGGTAGGAGATGCCAGTCCAAAACTCAAGAGACCTGAACGCCATTAGAGGTTTGTACTTCTGAGTTTCAGAGCAGGAGATCAGCCTGCTAACAAACATTCATAGCTAACCTGTGCTAACAGTCAGGCAGACATGGCTGCGTTCTCAGAGATAGTTACTCGGAAGAGACAAAGACCTGTGAGCTTGGTGCTGCACACCCGTTAAGGAGCCTTAGCTCCCTAGAGGGTTTCCAGGAACCCACTCAACCAGTCAGCCCCCTGCAGGGCTGTTTTTCTTCATTGAAGGGGAAAACGGTAGGATTACAAAGAAACTGAGCAGCCTTTTTGTTTAGGGCCAGAGTACCTAAATTCAACTTTTTTTCCTGAGTTAGACTTTCTCTATGTCCTGGAACTCACTCTGTAGACCAGACCAGCCTGGAACTCAGAGATCCACTTGCCTCTGCCTCTTGAGTGCTGGGATTAAAGGTGCATGCCACCACCGCCTGGATATGATCTACTTCATAGAGGTGTTGAGAAATTCAAATCAGAGAATGTGTGCCAAGGAAACTCAGTAGAAGTGGGTATCTTTGAGACTATAGAGTCCTCACTTACCTCAGGTGGACTTTAAACCAGGTCATGGGATGCCAAATGCTCCCAGTCACACAAAACTTCCTCGAGGTTCTTGCATCCTGAATTTGAAGAACAGAGTTCTCAGATGACTGACAATGTGTTTAGAAAGGAGAGTTTATTATTCGCTCATAGGTAGGAACTTAAAGACGAGGAACGCAAAGCTCCTGTGTGGCAAGACTGGTCCCAGCACACTGGTGGCGTAGAAGCTTTTGATAGGACTGAAACCAGTATGCGGCACATGGGAGGAAGGACAGAGCGGTCGGTCAAGTTGGCCCAACCATACGGTATCAGGTTCCTCCTCTCAGTTTTGGTCATGGTCTTGTTTCAAGCAGGGATGGACACTTAGCAGAAGAGAGAACAGGAAGGCGGGTTTCCCTTCTTTACCCCCTGCCTCTCACTAGAGCAAAACAAAAAGCTAAAATGCCCTGAACATTTCTGACATATTCCTGGACTTGGACAAGAACAAATCTGGTGGCAGGATTAGGGACATTTTATGGGCTTTTATCCCAGGAAAAAGTCTACATTCAGGGTCCCCTACCCTAACTGTCTGGCCAGTATCTATCTCTTGTCCTCATCAAAGGGATCCGCAGGAGACCCCCCAAAGTTTGAAGTCTATTTCCCAGACTCAATCCTCCTGCACCCCAGTTCAGTGACTGCCTCTTTCTGCAGATTTCAGTCTCACGTAACAACCCCCAGATCAGCATTTTACAGTCTTACAGGACTAATGCTTGCCTTACTTCCTTACTCAGTATGTGTTAAAAACAAACAAACAAACAAACTTTTATGGAGCAGGTAAGGCACATTCTTGGGAACACATTTGAAAAATATATTTAATAAAGCATTAAAATACAAGGTATGCTAATAACTCCTAAAACAATAAGGGAATCTAATAAAATATGAGCGATACATTAGAAAGGTTCACCAATGGAAAAGATGCATGAATGATTGATAAGTAGACAAAAGTGTGTTCTTTTCAGTCATCACCAAGGAAATGACAATTATAATTAAAACAAAGTCCCCTGCATAATTATACACAGTGTGAAAACAATAGAGACTGACAACCCCAAAAGTCAGCAAGGATGTGGGTCAGACACGCCCTGAACGCCAGCAGCGATTCTGCACAGCAAGGATGTGGGTCAGACATGCCCTGAATGCCAGCAGCGATTCTACACCTTGTTCTCTGCCAAAGGACCTGCAACTAGAATATCCACTTTTACATAGTCTAGCCTAAAACTGGAAATGCTCTTAACTTCAGAAGGAAACTAGTGGTTGAATTGTCTCATCTCCACATAAAGGGATAGGACTCAGCAATAAAGGAAAATCAGTCCTTGAGAAAAACAAGAAGAATGACTCTCAAAATGGTATTCTGGCCAAAAAGATAACAGTGCGTACCATTCCAAAGAAGCAAATCCAAAGAACATGAAGGACCGCCAGGGCAAATGTACCAGGGGGCCATCTGAGTGCTAATAATGTTCTATGAGAACAGGTATAGCATTATATGGCGATTTGCAGTCCTCGGATATCTAGAATGTGTGTTTCTTTGCATAAAACTATTAAATCAAGGGGGAAACGTAGCTGCAAGCAAATACGCCTCTCTGCTTAGGGAGAACGATGCTGACTGATGGCTGTGGGTCCCTTGCGCTTTACTTTATTTGTGACTGAATCTTAGAACGTAGCCCAGGTTGCCTTAGACTCAGGTCCTCCTGCCTCAGCTTCCCAAGGGTTGTGATTAAAAATGTGTGTCACCAGGTCCACCAGGGATTTTGCTATGGGATGTGTCAAATATCTAATGGGTTCAAGGAAAGGGGCAAATAATTGAAGCAAGTACAGTAAAAATTTTAATGCTAGGATCTAAGTAGGAGAGGTCGAAGGAGTCCTTGTATAAAATCAGTTATTTTTATAGTAAAAGATGGAAAATATGAAGTGATGTATAACCAATTGGCATGACAGGGAAGCCCAGTAGTCATAAAGGGGAAACTATAACAATTGCTGAAATCACTTCACGAAGGTCAATCTTTTTTAAAGTCATAAACATGCAAAGAACCTTTTAAATTTCTGAAAGGGAGCTTCAGGGGACATGAGAAGGAGGCACCTGCCTACTGCATGAGCACTGTCTTCCTCCAAAGATAGAATGAAAACAGTTTAAGTCAGCGACAGTGACGGGAAAATATAATTTAAAACTATTAGGGGCGCAACAGTGCAACCCCAGATGAGGTGATAGGCGGGTCCTTTCCCTACCACAAAACTGAGACATTTCCATACTTTTTTTTAACCTGGTCTACCCTATTGCCTACATCAGAATTCTCCAACATTTGGCTCTCTGCTTCCAGCAACCATTCCTGAAAGTCTTTGTGGGAAATTCAAGTTCTTAGCATCACTCCATAACATCGACTGAATCAATATACCGCAAGAAAGGCCAAAGAGTAGGTGTGCAAGGGTTTGGGGTATAGAGGGGTGTCAGTACCAAGACTAGGATTCAGTGACTATACCCCACTCTTTTTTAATTTTCCCCGTGTGACTGAGCCAGAGTTGAGAATCAAGGGCAGGGCTACCAGTGTAGCTCAGTTGCTAGAGCACTCACCTAGGCTTGAACCCCAGCACTGAGTAAGCTAAGCATGGTGGCACAAGCCTGATGTCCCAGCATTTGGTGAGTGACAGACAGCAGAAGGAGCAGGAGTCCAAAGTCATCCTCACATGCAAGGGGCCATCCCCCTGTCACCTCTTGCTGACTCCAGAAGCCCCCTCCCCTCCACTGAGAAACAGAGCAGTTCCCTGAGAGCAGTCCACTCCAGCTCAGAAGGGCGGGCATATTTTCCAATTCATTTGCAAAGGAAAGCCAGCTGTTTCATTGATGGGGCAGGGGACTGCTGGCAATGTAGCTTCTCAAGCTCTCAGCCAGGGTTGGTGTAATGGGATGTGCAGAGCAAGCCAAACACAGAGATCCCCTAGGAGGCAGGGACTCCAACTCTGCCCAGTGCCTGTGTTCATTCAGTGACATGTGCTTTTGCTCATCTGCAGTACAGAGCTTCCTTGTGTGTACTCCAAAGTTTTCAGGAGCACACAGTGTATACTCATGCACTCGTGCTCTAACACATATGTAATCTCTCATATATAATGTATATATATACATATATATACACAAACATAGTAAGTCATATATATGTATACAGCCCATAAAAATGGACTAAAGTATGAGCCAAAAGACACACTGAGAGAAAGGAAAGATTATTGCCTGGAAGACATTTAGGGTCAGACCATGTAGCACTATAACTAGATGTCCACAAACCTTCCTTTATTTATCCTCTGCCAAATAACCCACAACTCAAAGCTGTGGGGGAACAGTCTCTGCTGGGCACCTGGAGCCACTGTCTGTTAACCAAGCCATGTTCCCACTCTGTAACCCAAAAATCCTGTGTTCCTCCTGATCAGGAGCTGCAGGAAACTGTGGATACGACTCCACTCTGGTTCGTGGAAATACTACTCATCAATTCAATCACCGGAGAACATTCTAGCCTAGAAAAAGAAATATTCTAATTTTTTCCACACTTCTCTCAGCTTCGTTTGACTACCCATGCATTTCTACACATAGCACACAGCAAACACAACTGAAGTTGAATCTGGGTGCTGCCACCATGGACAGATATTTCCCTTACAGACTCCAACCTGATTGCTCAAGACAGCACCACAGTCCACCTATGACTGTCCAAAGTCCCGGGTGAGATGGTAATTCCATTACCCAGACCAACAGTCTCCAAACCCATTTGGTGTAGAATGAGATTAGGGGTCCATTGTTCAAATGCTACCAAGACTTTCAAGACAGCAGCAAGGCTGCATGAGAGCCCCAAGAGACTCCTCAGGCTGCATCCCAATAGGACCAGTCAGCCCAGACTCAACCTCCCAGTCACCCACTGCAGAAGACAAAACCACCTAACCATGTGAGCTGAAATTAACTATACGAATGCAGGAAAGGCTTTTGTGTTAGTAGAGGCAGGGCTGTCCTAAGCAGATAGATAGATGGGTAGATAGATAGATAGATAAATAGATGATAGAGATAGACAGACAGACAGACAGACAGACAAATAAAACAAACAACAAAGAGGGGGGTCATGGAACCCCAGAAGCTCAGGTCAAGTAGGCGCATGGCCTGCTGAGAAGGTATCTGAGGAGACATAGATATTGCTGAACATGTGAATGAGAGGGGATGGGACTCTAAGAAAACTGAGCTGTAATTGTTAACACAATGGTGAGACTATAGTTCATTTCTGCAATCAGTTTTATACTGAGTCTTATAAAACTTAATTCCAAGCCATCTGAGAGTTTTTAGGTTAAGGCCAATAGGATTCCAGTCATTCATAGACAATCATTTCACTATAATGGCCTTAATATTCCTCCTAAGTAGTTTTATTTAAATACAGTAGTGAGCATTAAGTTTTATGAGTAACCATACAGACCTCAATAAAAATGATAATGTGTATGAGCATATACAGTGTGTGTATGTGTGCACGAGTGTGTGTGTGTGCACATGCAAGCATGTGTGTGTGTGTGTGCGCGCGTGTGTGTGTGTATGCATGTGTGTGATGTGTGCATGTGTGGGCTGTGTGTGTGTGTGTGTGTGTGTGTGTGTGTGTGTGTGTGTGTGGTGTGAACAAAGATATTCACAGACTCACACCCTGTGAGACCAATTTCTGTAACAGTTTAGTTTCTTTACAAAAGGAAAAAAAACTCTTTGAGAACAAAGGAAAGATTTTCAAGGTTGGGACAATGGAAATAACTAGCTAAGCCTGGAATATCTTGTACCAGAAAGTATGAAGGTGGTAGGAAAAAAAGAAAAGGAAGGAAAGGAAAGGAAAGGAAAGGAAAAGAAAAGGAGAGAAGAGGGGAGGGGGAGAGAAGGGAAGGGAAGAGAAAGAAGAAATATACCAAAAAGATATAGGAGTTGCTTCCACTGACCAAAAACAAAGCAAGGTACACATCAAAATTTTTTTAAAAAATGATAGTAATGAACCATGAATTAAGGAGACAAGGGAAACACTTCCTTGCTGACACACAACAGGGTGGGCATTAAGCAATCATCCATGTCATGGTGGGAAACATGGCAGTGTGCAGGCAGACTTGGTGCTGGAAGAGGCAAGAGTTCTACATCTTGACCTGAAGGCAGTCAGGAGACTTATCTTTGGCACTGGGCGAAGCCTGAGCATAGGAGACCGTGAAGCCCACCTAGAGTGACTTCCTCCAACAAGGCCACACCTCCCCCAACAAGGCCACACCTCCTAATAGTGCCGCCCCTTTAGCCAAGCATTCAAATCTATGGGGGACAAACCTATTCAGACCACTACAGCAGGGTTCTTGATAAGTCACCAGATTTTGTTCATAAAACTTCTTCTATAGGTTCTCCCAATGACTTCAGAGGCTAAAAAAAGCACCACTTTCATATGTCTCACTTTAGCAGACAGAATCACATAGCTCTGTGTCTCACAATCGGTGTGTATATGAAGCAGCCTGGAGTTGACCCCAGTGTGATCATTCCAAATCTAAACTCCTTTGACAGCTTACCTCACACCATGCAAATGCCTAAAGGAAAGAGGGCAGTGTAGCCCATGTCTCATGCTTGAGAACAGTGACCCTGCAGCTAACAGCTAAAGGACATCCATGAATCTTAGCCTGTATGTTGGACACTTCATTTACATCTTCTTAATAAATGATAGAATAACTCGAAATGACATTTTCATTATTACTTCAGACCATAATGCCAAAGGACCGCCAGTGACCTGTCAGTTATCTGCCGCTATAGTTAGCTCCTGTCCATCCATCTTCTACAACTGCCACTGACATTGCTACCAGCCCTGGCATTATTAAGATGGGCCTAGAAATCTCTGTTATCAAGTTCATCATGCTTTGCTTTTAAGGGAAATTACAAAAGCTAAAGTTTGGGCCTTAAAAAAACCATCAATTAAGAATTACAGATGAGATTCAATTCATGTACTTCATCAGAATGTTAATAACTGTCACTTCTCAGCTGAGAGGACTCAAGCACAAAGATCCCAAGCTCTCTGAATACCTCATGCTCATGCTTCCTGCGACTCAGTGCTGACAACCATTAGCCAGCTAGTGTAAACTAGCCTAATTTCTGTGGAAGTGGCTGAAGGAGAAAAATAAAATAAAACAAAACAAAACAAAACAAAACCTTTGAAAAGTAAGTCAAACTCTGTGAAGGAAAGGAAGACAGGTCAGGTGCAAAGGTGACTGGCCACATGAAGAAATGCTTTAAAGTATATTTTAACAGCACATCGACCTGTTCATTCAGCTCCTAGTTGCACAAAACAGAGGCTCAGTGATTAGGAGCCCCGGCTGGTTGTCCTTACAGAGAACCAGGGTTTAGTTCCCAGTATATATAGCTGTCCAGAACTCCAAACTCAGGGACCAGATGTCCTCTTCCGTCCTCGGCTGCCACTGCAGGATGTGGTGTACAAACACACAGGTAAGACATTCACACACAGAAAATAAAAGTAAATAAATCTAATGTTTCTTTAATGAGAAATTCCTAATTCTAGTGTTGGTTTACTTTGCCATTTTTTTTTTAACTAAATTTCAGCCGTGGCACACAGCATGGATTAAATTTGGCACCAAACTTGAATTCTATGTAAGAAGCAGCTACTACAAGTTACTATACAGTGTAATTCTGCTTGTTCTCATCAAACCTGTTTAGTCCAGTCTTCTTCAGATCAGATATACAAACCCAGCTGAGTTCAACCAAACGAGAAGGAAAAGAAAGATCTAGCCTGCTCACATTTTCATCTATGATGACGAGATAGCTCACACTCACATACACAGACACATACCTGAGCACACATGTGCAGGCACTCACACACACAGACACATGCATGTACACACATGTGCAGACACTCATACACACAGACACATGCATGTACACACATGTGCAGGCACTCATACACACAGACACATGTATGTACACACGTGTGCAGGCACTCATACACACAGACACATCTATGTACACACATGTGCAGGCACTCACACACACAGACACCTGCATGTACCCATTTGTGCAAGCATACACTCTCACAGAGACATATGCATGTACACATACATGTGCAGGCACTCACACACACCTTTGTTGGAAAGCACTTGGAAAATCAATAATGTCCTTGTAGGAGAGCCCAGTCCCTGACCTCAATAAGTCCATTTTGCTTCTGACTCCATCATGTTTCTCACCCTTCCTTCTGAATTTGCCTGAATCTTTCTCCCTTATTGTTTTCTTCAGTTCCAGAAACAACAGGCCTGATAGATACCTTATGAAAACAGACCACGACAGTGGGTACCAACAAGCCCTGCGTGGAGATCCTGAGATATTGGCCCCATGTGGTGACCAACCTGGCCCTGGCCAATGGCAGGCAGCAAGCTGCTGCCATGGCAACTCCAATCCTCACCTTTGTTTCTCTTTCCTGTGCAACTGGGAACTGCTAGAAGTATTTCAAGGACTGATCAGGCCGTTAGCCTCTGTTCTGCAGTGTGCTTTCCCAGGAGCAAAACTCCTTTTTGGACTCTCCCCACTGTCCAAGCTGTTGTGGAATTTCTAATCTCCTGGGGCTCTAGTAGGGGCCTGGCCCAGAACCACACATCACACAGCCTTACAGTGGAGTGTGCGATTAGCAACCAATACTCAGTATTCTTGAACATCATCGCTCAACAACAGCCATTCTTGAACAGTATTCAGTAAAACCCCAGCCACTGCATGGTGAGACCTACTTCTTTCGGGGTGCAAACAACAAGCCTAGACACGCACAGCAGAGCGCTCCAGGGGAAAGGAACCATCTGGAACTGCATAATCCTTCATGAACATCCACAAGCGCTCAGTGAGTGTCTCACGAATGCATCCAAGTCCAAGCGCTCTCTGCCTATATCTGAATTTTTTTTTCAAAGAGCTTACTCAAAGGTAATGTGATATGAACAATAAAATAGTTAACTGTTCACCTTTATAATAAGGTTTTATACACGCACACCTTGTTTGTTTTCCGCAACATCTTGATAATGTAAGTACTGTCATCGTTCCATCCCACATCTGAGGAAAATAATGCTCAGATATAACATGAAGTCCTTTGTCCAACGGCAAGCAATTGGGGAGGTAATGGAAGCCAGCTTCCAGCTAGATTTCCTGAACCACAGTGCCAAGGCTCTTAACTGCAGAGGAGGTACAGGGTCCTGATCGATCGTTCACACTGGGAGAAGCTCCCCAGAGGGTAATAACGGAACGTTTAGACGGATGCTGGCGGTCCAGGGTCCCATTGTACTTGGAGAGCACTAAGCCCGCCTTCCTAAGTGGGAATTCCACAGACTCGGCAAATCCATGCATCCTACTAAACATGCACTCAGAAAAGCAGCCTCGGCCAAGCCTTGGCTAATAGCAGCTTTATGATGCTTTTGAGGTTTAGATGGGCATCATTCACTGTGGCTGATAGGTGTCCACTTTTATCTATTGCTCCTACAGCAGTCCTACTCAGGAGAGAGCAATCCCAACAGGAGTCACTCACTGAGCGCGGCAAACCGCCCACATCCAACAATGTAGCAAGCCTTCGGATGCTCCCCTGAGCGGTTCCAGACAGACGCTGCCCAGAATACCTCTGTCTGTATCCAGGGAGGCCCCAGGGGCTTCTCTTATTGAAACCCTCTCCCTTAGAATGAAAAAAAACCTTCACCACTGGCAGCGTGAATGCTCCAGTCCACTTGGATCCCCTAGAGGTTAGGATGTGACCTTGGACCAGTGAGTTCTCAGCTCCCACCAGAGTTTTCCCTGCCAGGACCTAGAGGGACTAACTACCTCATCGCACATGCTCACTATGGAATTTCAAGTTCACACTCTACCGGCCAGCTCTCTCCTCCCTCCTACACACTCTATAGCACCGTGGAATTCATCGTCGGCACCAGGGTACACCTGAGAGTGGAAAGGTGCGCTGTATTAGAAGTTGGTTTCCCAGCACAACGGACAACTCTGCAGACCCAGACCCATTCTCTCAGGGAAAGGCCCACAGGACTTTCCTAACTTAAGCCCAAATCACAAGCCAGTGATGCCACAGGCCTTTAATCCAGAGGTAGGTGGGTCTGTGGGTTCAAGGCCAGGCTGGTCTACAGACAAAATTCCAGGATAGTCAGGACTAAACAGAGAGACACTGTCTTAAAAAAAAAATTACATTTATACTGTATATATCTTTTGAGTGACTTATTCAACTCCTTCCCCGTTTCGCTGCTAAAATTCTAGAAACAGTTGTGAACATTGCTTTTATACATTCACCTCTTCCTTCTTCTCTGATCTCTAATCTTCTGAGCCACCATCAGCTAAACTGACTTTCTGCATCCTCCATTCCTTCTCCTTCCATCTCTCCATTCCCCCTTGTTCCTCATCTACCTGCTGAACCTCACCCCTTAGATTCCTGGAGATCTCACTGTGTCATCTGCCCTTAGTCTGTGACAGACATCTTCAAATATTCCAGAAAACCCACCCTTTCCATGTTAGAGGACAGCTGTCCTTCACTTAATGTGATTATGGTTCCTCTCAGCCTGCCCCCTGCTGAATTCTGGACACCAACACTTTCCTTGAAACGTCTGCTCTGGATATGAATGCTGCCCAGCCAGCAAGAAGAGAGACTGGTCTCCCCCACTCTGTCTCTCTATTTTTCAAGCCTCATCCTTCCTTGGCTTTTGCTGACTTCTTCATTTTGGTGACTGTAAGAATAGCCAGTGCTAACAAACTCTCCCAAGTCCTCCATTATAAACTTTTACTGAATCTGTTTCTTCCATTTTGACCTTGTGTGGGGATTTTTTTTTTTTTGTCAACTCAAATACAGGATTTTACGTTTATCCTGGTTACATAGCAGCATCTTAATTTCAGCCTTATTTCACAGCCTGTCAAGACCCCTTTGAGCTTTAATGTGCTCATCTATCATGTCACCCTCTTCTTCTATTGAGTTATCTACAAATTTGATAAGCATCCCTTACGTGATTTTCCCTTTTCTGTGTCAATTTCAGCTGGGTGGCAGCTGATTTTTCAATGTAAGTACTGAAAACCCTCCACTGTCTCTCAGACATGCTCTGTGACACCGTGTGTCACCGAGAGTTCTTTGCCATCTTAAGGTCATCAGTCTTGTCATTTGGAACAGTGACTTCAAACTTTAGTGGGTTGGGGCATCACCTGTCACTCTTACTAAACTGCCAATCTGCGGGCAGGAGCTTCAGGAAGCCTAATTCTATGAATTGGAAGGAAATACAAGACTGGGTCCATTTAACAATCTCCAGTGTCCAGCAATAATCAACAACTGACACTTTTGTCACCCACATTTGCCTTTCTCTGGATCTGTGGGGACGGAGGCAATGAGGACCCAGACAGCCTTCTCAGATCCCAGGTACCTTTAAGAAGAACATTACTAAACTCACCTGCTCTTCATTTAGATTTTCTAGAAAAATTCATACGAGTGTCTCCTTGGAGGACCAGAGACTCAACATGGAACTGTTAAATGAGGCGAATATATTTAAGTCTCTTCTGCAGGTCACTAATCTAAATAGATTTGGGGTCAAAACAACCTTTCAAGATTACATTTCTGTGATATTACACCAACATTACTCAAGGAGTAATGTCAACTTCAAAGAGTTCTGCACTTTATTTTTAGCTTTTCTCACTTAAATCTCATGTTATGTTTATTTTTTTCTCACTTTAAATCTCATGTTATGTTTATTTTAACTCAACATTATTTTATTTGCTTTAAATAGCATGGATCTGGTTTGAGCTTTGTGTGCGTGATGGTTTGTATATGCTTGGCCAGGGAGTGGCACTATTAGGAGGTGTGGCCTTGTTGAAGTAGGTGTGTCATTATGGATGTGGGCTTAAGACCCTTATCCTAGCTGCTTGGAAGTCAGTCTTCCAATAGCAGCCTTCAGATGAAGATGTAGAACTCTCAGCTCCTCCTGCACCATGCCTGTCTGGATGCTGCCATGTTCCCACCTTGATGATATTGGAATGAACCTCTGAACCTGTAAGCCAGTCCCAATTAAATGTTGTCCTTATAAGAGTTGCCTTGGTCATAGTATCTGTCCACAGCAGTAAAACCCTAAGACAGTGTGCATGTGTGTGTGAGTGTGTGTGTGTGTGCATATGTGTGTGTGCATATGTGTGTCTATATGTGTTTGAGTGTGTCTGTGTCTAAGTATGTGTATGTGTCTGTATGTGTGTGTTCTTGTGTATGTGTGCATGTGAATGTGCACCTTATTTGCATACTTGCCTTGTCTTGGACTGTTCTAGTCTACACTTTTTTATTAGATATTTTCTTTATTTACATTACAAATGTTATCCCCTCGTTTCCCCTCCAAAAAAAACCCTATCTCGTCTCCCCTCCCCCTGCTCACTAACCCACCCACTCCCACTTCCCTATCCTGGCATTCCCCTACACTGGGGCATCAAGCCTTCACAGGACCAAGGGCCTCTCCTCTCATTGATGTCCCACTAGGCCATCCTCTGCTACATATGTGGCTGGAGCCCTGGGTCCCTCCATGTGTACTCTTTGGTTGTTGGTTTAGTCCCTGGGAGCTCTGGGGTATATTGTTGTTCATCCTAAGGGGCTGCAAACCCTTTCAGCTCCTTGGGTCCTTTCTCTAGCTCCTCCATTGGGGACTACACTTGGTCCAATGGAGGAGCATCCTATGAGCATCCACTTCTATATTTGTCAGGCACTGACAGAGCCTCTCAGAAGACAGCTATATCAGGCTCCTGTCAGCAAGCACTTCTTTGCATCCATAATAGTGTCTGGGTTTGGTAATTGTATATGGGGTGGATCCATAGATGGGACAGTCTCTGGATTGTCCTTCCTTCAGTCTCTGTTCCACACTTTGTCTCTGTTTCTCCTCCCATGGATATTTTGATCCCCCTTCTAAGAAGGACCGAAGTAGCCACACTTTGGTATTCCTTCTTCTTGAGCTTCATGTGGTCTATGAATTGTATCTTGGGTATTCTGAACTTCTGAGCTAATATCCACTTATCAGGGAGTTCATACCATATTTGTTGTTTTGTAATTGGGTTACCTCATTCAGGACATTTTCTAGTTCCATCCATTTGCCTAAAAGTTTCATGAATTCATTGTTTTTAATAGCTGAGTAGTACTCCGTTGTGTAAATGTACCACATTTTCTGTATCCATTCCTCTGTTGTGGGACATCTGGGTTCTTTCCAGCTTCTGGCTATTATAAATCTTATTTGCATACTCAGCTTTGCCCCGCCCACCTCATTTGCATGTTTGCCTTTGCCCAGCCCCTCCTTATTTGCATACTTGCCTTGTCTTGGACTGTTCTAGTCTACATTTTATTTTCTACTTTTGGTTTCACACTGCTCATCTGCTTGACAAACAGAAAGAGAGGGCCAGGTAAAACCTAAGGATGTTCAAATGGGAAAGAATCCACATGCTAAGAGCAGAATTGAAAGCTTTGCTGCTATCTCACACCCACTCCTCCGCCTTGTAATTTTCATCCCTAAGACTCAAGAGAGAGACTCACAGGAATCCCCCTAGTCAGGGGCCTTCAAATAATATATCAAATGTCTTACATCATTTTTTCTTTGCCATTAGTCTATTAAAGAAAACAGGGCATAACAGGGCAGATCCCAGCACATATGAGCTCACAGAGACTGTGGCGGCATGCACAGGGCCTCCACAAGGTCAAACCACACAAAATCCCAGCACAGAGAAGAGAAAATAGGCACCGAGTCGCTAACCAAGAAGTTATTTGTCATTGATAGCCGCTAGGAGAAGGAAAATCCATTTTCTCGGATGGAGTGATGCTAGGTATATCAGCCGTACCCCAGGGCAGGCGTCATGAGGTATGTCAGCCGCACCCCAGGGCAGGCGTCATGATCAGAAGCTGGCTGACATAAAAAGGACTCAGTGGTTTTCTTTGTTGGGGATTCTTTTTAGGTATGTAGTACTTTTTGTGCTCTTGGGTGGGATGTGTATTTGTTTTGGTTTGTCTTGTTAATAGTAAGAAAGAATGTCCAGTTGGATGAGGAGGAAGAAGAGAACCTTGGGGAGAGATTAAGGAAGAAAAAGAATATGATCAAAATATATTGTATGAATTTTTTTTTTACTGTGTTTTTTAATTTCATGGCCTCCACATTGTCCTCCATGAATATTCTCATTCTTTACTGACCTTGAGGTATGATGCAGACAGAAGTTTAATGTCATCCTCCTCAGAAATGACCAGAGTGAGGCCAGTTCATGTCATCAGTTCACTAAAAGGTCCTCGTACTAGAGCATGAAGTTAAACTATTGACCTAGTTAGGGTTTACTGCTGTGAGCAGACACCGTGACCAAGGCAACTCTTATAAAGGACAACATTTAATCGGGGCTGGCTTACAGGTCCAGAAGTTCAGTCCATTATCATCAAGATGGGAACATGGCAGCATCCAGGCAAGCATGGTGCAGGTAGAGCTGAGAGTTCTACATCTTCGTCTGAAGGCTGCTAGTGGAAGACTGACTTCCAGGCAGCTAGGATGAGGGTCTTATGCCCACACCCACAGTGGCACGCCTATTCCAATGAGGCCACACCTCCTAATAGTGCCACTCCCCGGACCAAGCATATATAAATCATCACAACTGTGAATAAAGTTAACATCCTTAGGTGAAAACTGAAAGGGCTAAGAAGCACCAAACAGTGTCCTCACTTGGTGGTAAGCTAAGGAGATGTTTTAAAATAAAAAGCATATTGTCCCTGCCCAGCATGCCCAAAAGTAATTTTGAATTTTTCTACTATATAAACACATTGCTGAGGGGGAAGAAAAACACAATTGTGTTAGAACAACTTCAGTCTGGGGAAAACAGAACTGCAAAAGGCAGATGTTACCCCTGAATCAATCTCAATAAATCATCCACGGAGTAATTAACTCTGCCACTTTCAGGTCTACCTACCATGATAAGCTATTTGTAGAATAAAAACAGTACCTGAATAATTCAGGACTACCTGCATCTCATTTTGATGAGACATCCCTGTCTACCCACTGTCTAGTCTATACCTACACTGAAAACCACTGGAGGCTTTTCATACTGACGCCCTCCTGATAGAGGGAGTCTAGGATTGAGTCAATAACCTTCATTTAGAAGTTCCCGTTTATCCCATCTCTCAGCAAATAACCTCTGGAAGTCACTTAACAAATAAGTATACCCTATTCCCGAGGGATCCAATCAGCAATCATATGGATTTTCTTCTCTGGTCAAGTTCTAGTTGTCAATTGTAATTTGTAAAGGAAACCGAGAGGAAGTTAGAAACAAAGATGGCAATTACCCAGCTAATCTGGGCTTTGTATACAGCTTGCGCCTGTCAGGCACACATCAGGATATTTTGTTTCCATTGACAAGACTGCCAGGTGATTGCTAAGGTTCTTTGTTCTGGACTGGTGTGCAGAAACGGCACAAGAAGTGCGATGAAGATGTTGTATGGTGCCGGACTCGAAGCACACTGTTCAGTAGAGGAAGGTTTTACTGCCTGTAAAATTCAGAAGGTAGTCCTAGACATACTTTACTTTCCCATGTAAGCCACTGTTTTCTCTTGAGGGATAAGTTGTCTGAATGGCTGCCAACAAAGACAAGAAAATTCAGCTAAAATCCCAGAACAGAAAATGGTCCCTCCACTATACTATTCACCTGTTGGCAAGTTGATGCCAGATCTTTCCTAGTGTCACAAGCTTTCTCTTCACAAGAGCCAAGGCGCTGGCATATATAGAGAACCAAAGCCTTCAGGGGGGCAGCAATGGCTCAGCATGCTTTCTGGCCCTAAGAGCCTTGTTTTTATTTCCCTGTTACATCCTTCTCCCCAGCCCCCATGTCCCAGAGGATGGAATAGCTGGGTGCCCCAGAGCCATACACTTGTGGCACCTCAGCAAGGCACCACGCTTGCCCTCCTTGACTTCTTCAGCGTAGCCTGCCTGCTTCACAGCTCCATGGATTCCATTACACACTTGACTGTTTGCACTGGCGGCTCTAAGTCATTAGGAGGGGCAGAGCCATACAACAATGAAGTTATCCGGTCCCTCGGCTCAGAGGAAGGCCAGCTTTTCTTCTTTCTGAATACCTACTTCCATCTGTGACTAAGCGCTCTGAAATTGTCCTACTCAGTCCGCTTCCTTTTGCATAGCATCAAAGGGGAGGTTGGTAATCTTCTTGACAGATTTAAGAATAAGCTGCCTAGAGCTCAGTTCTGGGAGCCAGCCCTCTGGGCCTTCACCAGACACTTCTAATGCAGCTCCATTGCAGCCCCCAGTTCTTCTCAGAAAAGCCCGAGGACAGAATGCCTCTTCAGACCTCTGATGCCAGGCATTTCCCACACCGCTAAACCTTCAGACCTTTAAATCAGAGGCATGCCTAAACACAAAGGCATGCTCTTCCTGGCGAGGTGGAGGGCAATAGCAGGCATCCCAACTCAGGTTTTATGAACAATTAATTAAGAATCACTTCCAAATACATCATTGTTGGACCATACCTGTAGCCTGAGCTAGCATTCTGCCTAAGCTCCGCCCCACAGTTACCTGGCAACAGGTATAAAAGTGGCTGCTTGCCCCCTCCTCGCTCTCTTGCTCTCTTGCTCTTCTTGCCTTCCTGCCCCCACTCTCTCCCTCTTCTCTTCTCTTCTCTTCTCTTCTCTTCTCTTCTCTTCTCTTCTCTTCTCTTCTCTTCTCTTCTCTCCTCTCTTCTTCTTTTCTCCTCTCCTCTCCTTTCCCCTCCTCTCTTCTTCTCTTCTCTCTCTCTCTCTCCCCCCTCTCTCTCTCCTTTTCTCTGCCTCTAGTACCCTCTTAATTCCCCAAGTCCTGAATAAACTCTATTCTACACTATACCGTCCTGTAGCTGGTCCCTCAGGGGGAAGGGATGCCTCAGCATGGGCCCTCCTAGGCACCTGCTTCCCCAACACCTCACCACACATCCATAGACCATATCCCCCTTCTCTATACACACAACAGCCAGCAACCCAAAAATTGGAGTGCCACCTGCTATTTTCTAAAGGTGAAGTGAACCCTGCTTTGCAAAGCTTTGGTTTTGAAGACCCTTAAGTTTTACATTGAACAAAGGAATTACAGGTTAGCGAGTCTCACTCTTTGAAGAATACACACATTCCTATTTCCAAAATGTACACGCATACATTTGTTTAAAAATAGCTGCCTTCATTACCATAATGACTCCCCCTCTGTTCAGAGGGCTGGGAATTAGTAGCAAATGTAAATGCAATCAGGGGCACCACCATGTTCTTACCTTGGCAAGTGACAGCCATTTAGGTCTTCTATCATGTGACAAGGCCAGTCGGCATTACCAAAGAGGCTTAGGGGGAGACTGATTGCCATCTGAGAATCAGTCCATGTTTATGTCTTATTGGGGGGAAAAATCAGTCCTGCTGTTAAGGTCGCATATAAGTACAATGGAGGAGAACCATGCTGGTGAAGCCAACATTGGTGTTTTCCTAGGAGATAAGGAGTACAGAGATAGAAAATATATATATGTATAAAGGTGAAGGGCCACTGCTGTAAATCTACCTAGACATAGAGGCTCATGTACAAAGAGAGACACATTCACAGCATTCCTGTGTGCAGTGAGAAGACATAAGGAAATAGGTTTAACATAATAAAAGGCAATAGTCAAATACATATGATACGCAAATAAAAACACAATTATTTAAGGTAATTTATGTCTCGAATAATTGATATATTTGAAAATATTTGGAATCAAGAACATTTTATAAACTTTTATGTAAAATGAACTCATGAAACAAATATTTATTGAGTATAGTTATTGAGAGACATCATGCTGCAGCAGCGGTCACGTACTGTTAAGTACCTGTTACTCCTGGAAAGGACCCTGTTCGGTTCCCAGCACCCGTATGGTGGCTCCAGTCTCAGGGGATCCGTTTAATTACAAACATCTACACAGTAAATACTTTACGACCTACACTCAGGTCTCAGCTGCACAGCTGCACAGCTCTGTCGCTGTGATGTGAAAACAGCAACAGGCAATATGTAAACAAGTGAGCTCCCATAAAACTTTATTTAGAGAAAAAAAAAATGCTGCTGAATGGACTCAACCCCTGCTGATAATCTGCCAAACCCGTTCTAGACAATTGGAACGTAAGAGTAAAAAATGCATATATCAAGTTCTAGCACCATGGACTGTATGTTATGCAGCTGTTTGTTTGCACATATGAGCCATGGGTTGCTCCTCGGTTGGATGTTCACCAACCACTCCTAATCACTGGAGACTGTGTCAGACTCTAGGCTGTACACGCAAGAGACATGTCCCCTGCCCTTGCACAGATCATAGTCTTATGACTGTGACTGATGAGAAAGCATCATGAGAAAACCATAACTACAACATGTTAAAACTGGTGGCCGGTAACAGAGACGACCTATGTGTTTGCACCTGCATGGTGAAATGCCTAATTGAGTTTCTCTCCTTCCCCTGCCGTTTGGAGGCTTCGTAATAAGTATGTGTTATTGTTTCACAAACAGTAAAGCGGGTCTTAAAAAGTTGTAACTAATGAAAAAGGATAAAGTTGATTTGTGTTTTCCTCTAGATGTGTAATCCTCATGGATTTCTGCTCCATGGTTTTATGAGAAGGATCAGTTGATTTGAAACTGTATGCCTAGAATAGCCTTACTATTCCCTAGAGAAATACACAAACAAAAGTCTCTGTCACTGAAATATGGATGAGGAACTTGGGGACAGAAGAACTCTAATTCTCCGTTCACTCCTGAATTTTAATCGTAAAACCAAGAGCTTATGGAGATATAGAAGAGCAATAATCCAAAGACTATCAACCTTTTGATAACAATGATTCTTAAAAGATATATTTTTTTTTAATTTTCATTTTGAAAGGAAATTGCACAGAAAACATAACCAATATTCTTTACCCTAAGCAAGGCTCAGGCATGGTCCTCCATTCTGAGACGTCTTCTCTGATGAAGGGTTTTTGTTCATAGATGAGTCTGGCCACACAAGACATTCTTTGGTTGGGGGTTGACCACAACCCAGGTGGGAACTTTCGGTATCTGTTGATCTTATACCCCAATCACATGGGCCATTAATCAAATACACTTATCAAAGGCACACTAAAAACCAGATACCACGGGGCTTGAAAGATGGATTAGTAGTTTAAGAGCACCTGTCACTCTTAGAGAGGGCCCAATTCAGTTTCCAGCACCCAGATTGTGGCTCAAATACACCTGGAACTCCAGTTTCAGGGGATCCGATGCACTCTTCTGAAGTCCCCAGGTACCAAGCATGCATGTAGTACACATACATACATGCAGGCAAAACACCTAAAATAAAAATTAATAAAATTTAATATTTTAAAAACTGGACACTATGTTTCAAATGAGCTTACCTGGTTGTCAGTAAGCAAGTCACATATTTAGACAACAATGATTTCTGGAGCCTCCAAATTCTGTCTTTTGATGACTTCTTTTGACCCATGTTCTTTCCTTATAATAATGCACAGCACCAAGTCCTGTAGGTTTCAATGAATTTTGTGACTCTTTCTAGTGAATTGTGGAACCAAAAGATATTTGGGGGAACCCCATGAACTTTCAGTACGCATCTAAATGATCCTATGTGAAGAACTACATTTGTAATTAACCAGAGGCCCAGCTGTGGGTGTTTCATCAAGTCAGGTGTGTCTATCACTCCAAAGAAAATGGGGTAACAAACACCTGCTCTCCAGGGTGCTGATAAGAGCTTTAGGTTTGACAGAGGAAAAATTAGGACAGGGAGGAATACATATGGCTAATCGGTAACTGGTCAAATTGTGTCTCCTTAACCGTTATTTTAGTCGTAGTGCTACAAGATGTGCCTGGAGAAGTCCACATTGCTAGAGAAGAGAATCCTGCTCTCAACAGGAGGGCTGGGAACAGCTTCAGCTTCCCTCACAGGCTAACTGATCACACAGGAGCACACATCATCATTGGGCGATCTGTCTACAAGACTTCACTATTCCTGGAGTCCAAGGTGACACCTGGCTTGGGACAGTGAGTGGAGATTTCCCCAGCCCTATGAGGGCACGTGAAAGCTCACAGATGTCCTTTCTTCCTGTGTAGGCCCCGTGTGCAGTCTGTAGAAGTAACAATAGCAACAACAGATAAGCTGTTTCCTAGAAGGTCCAGCTGTGCAGCGTGACTGTCATCTACAAGGTCATACTCAAGAACCTCACAACAGTGTTTCCAAAAGCAATCTCATGGCAGTTTAAGTCTGTTTACAATCTGACATTGAGCCCCGTGCTGTTAGCGAGTAGAGGTTCAACACAGCCCGTTTGACTACATCCTATTTTTGTTTGTTCAGAAGAACCACAGAGACTCCATCTTCCTGGAAAACTAGACGTGTTTACAGATCCTGAGTAATCAACCATCTTACTGTCTTAGGATTATCACTGGGTTCTCACAGTGACAGCGCTCGGTCTATCTTTACCGTATGAAAACTTAAGGCAATGGTTACTTGCTTTCCCTTAGGCTCTGACACTCTTAAGTCCTAGACTTTCCAGCCTGTTTTCTTAATATGTAAGATAACCTAGACAAATGAACACGTGGTCATGGTCCTCCAAGAGCAGCTAAGTCTAGAAAGCAAATATAGTTCTGCCTTAGCTGCGGTTCCCTCTCTGAGTCATCGCATTCACTTTGAAGGTTTGCAAGCATCACAGATTCACCCTCAGAAAAACTCAAGTCTAGTTCTGGTTTTGTCCTTGACCCCAGCTCCAGTGTCTGGCACTTGAAAAGATCAGGTGCAATTCAATTATGAAGTAGAGCCTGACTTTTTGAAGTGTAAATCCACTGCACTTGAAAATGGCAAGTGTAAAATCCATTCTTAAAGAGCACTTGACATTTTCACATCCGGCTTTACAGCCATGGAAATGTGAGGATGCTCACAAGAGACAGCCAAGAGAAGCTTTAAAAAGAAGAAAGAAAAAAGGTTCTAATATTTGATCAGGAGCAGTAGTCTAATTTTTGGATCTCTGGATAGAAAATAAAAACTTTCTTATTGGCTCAGCTTTGTAAAGTTCATCTCTGTGAACCGATTTTTTTTTTTTCCTGATGAAGCCTAACTGCTGGTTTATATGCCTAAAATTGTCTGCCTTTTTCTTCAAATATTTCATAGGTCACCCCATTGTCTTTGTTCCATACTTCTATCATGAAGCCATTGTATGGATCAGGAGATTGGCAAACTGTGTCTGGGACACACAGTAAATTTTGGGTCATATGGTCTGCATTGAGGGTTATCACATCCTGAAAACAGCCACAGACAATTTATAAGCTAATGAGTTTGATATGTTTATTAAGACATCATTTATGGGCACTAAAACTTTAATTTCATATGATACTCATGCATCATATTATTCATCTTTTGAGTATTAATCATTGAAAAGAAGGGAACCCATTTTTACTAGGTGAGCCATGCAATGGCAGACAGGAGGAGGGATTTGGTTCTAGATCACATTTTACCAATTCTAGTGTGATAATTATTCTTCCTTGTCAACTTGACTGGATTTAGAATCATCTAGAAGACACTCCCCTGGGCATGTCTAATGGGTGTTTCCAGGGAGGGTTGACCAAGAAGAAAAGACCTACATCGAATACAGGCAGCAGCATCCTTGGGCTATGGTCCTAGACTGAATTTAAAAAGGTGTGATGGCTAGCTTTATATCAACTTGACTTAAAACAGCTAAAGTCATTTGGGGAGAGGGAACTTCTATTGAGAAAATCCCAACCACACACCGGATTGGCTTGAGGGGAAGCCTGTGGTGTATTTAATGACTATGGAGGGTACCACTTCTGGGCCAGTGGTTCTGGGGTGTGTAAGAAAGCAGATGGAGCAAGTCATAGTTCCAAGGTCTCTGCTTCTGTATCGGCCTCCAAGATTTTGCCTTGAACTCCTGCCCTAACTTCCCTCAGTGATAGACTGTAACCAGAGATAGAAGCCAGAATAAACATTTTACCCCATAAGCTGCTCTCGGTCATGGTGTCTGTCATAGCAATTAAAAACCCAACTAAGACAAAGGTGGGGAGAGAAAAGGAGATCAGGACCAGCACCCTGTCCTCCCTTCCTGATTAGGGATACAATATGACAGCTGTCTCATGCCCCCAGGGTACAGTGCCTCCCTCTCAAGGATGTGGAGTAAACATAAAGCCTTCCTTAGGTTGCTTTGGTCAGGTATTCTGTCACAGCAGCAGAAGCAACAACAATAACAACAACAAAGAAACTAACTAATGTACCTCGATAGAGACAGAGAAACTAAGTTACCAAAATCAAGTTTCAAATGCAGTGCAAATGTTCCCATGTTTCCCCAACTCTGTAGAAGAGATCTGCTGGGGAGCCTGGATTTTGAGTGTCCTTATTGTTGCAAACAAATCACTTGATTCCATAGGGGGTTCAGTAGGGTGATCATTCTATGGAAGTCAGCTCCACCTCTCACTCACACCCAGGAGCACCAACCCTATCCAGAAGCCACCTTCCCACCACCAGCAGCAGCATGTGGGGACATCAACAGCGTAGGACCTCAGACCTGTCCCTTTCCTTTCTGAATCACTTTCATTAAATCCTCTCTGATTGGAAAGGTTGCATGTCGTGTGGATCTGTTTACAGGAAGAACAGAAAAGAGTTAAATCCACAGAGACAGAAGGAGACTTGTGGCTTGCAAGGCTGGGTGGAGAGCAAGGGGTGGGGTGTGGCCACTCGGTGGGCACTGGATCTCCTGTGATGAGATGACTAACACGTAACACTGCAAAGATGCTAAGACTCTGAAAATGACTCATGATTAATCTCGTGTCAGGCTTTACCTCAATTAAAAAGTGTTCCCCCAAAAAGCTCCATTCGAAGAAGCTTCTTAGGTGACTAATGGACATGATAAAGTTTGAGACAAACCCTCTATAGATAAAGAAGGGGGAAAAAAAAAAGAGGAGCAGGCATTTTCCATCTGGCTGAAAGGAACAATGGGTTTTATATGGAAGAAAACTCATTCAGTTGATGCTAATGCATTTTGGTATCATAATAAATCAATGGGTACCTAAATATCATTGATATATTTTTAAACCCCTCATATGGGTATTGTTGAGGCTCACTTTTAAACTTTGTCTCAGACTTATTTTTATACATTCAATAGAGAAATTGCTAATGCCAGAAGGATATCAGATGTCTCTCACCCATTAAATCTGAGTTTATGTGATGCTTGTCTTGCTCCCTGGCTCCGCTATTTCTTCCTATTATTTATTCAACTATAACATTCTTTAAATTTCCTCAACTTTCACAGATTAACTCTCCAGAAGAAGTGTTACCCTACTTGATATTCAGTATATATTTTCTGGTGACAGCTTTATGGTACAATTAAATTTCATACATTTTTTCAGCCTTCCTTGAATATGCATTAGAAATCCAACCATCATAATTCTAAACCAATTGGCTTGATTTAACTATTTAAGCTCACTTCTCACAGGGCCACATTTTCATACATCCCATACCTATACACACTTCATCCACCTGCCGGAAGTTATTGACTGTGCCAGCAATGAAGGAAGGACGTGGAGCCCTGGCAGGCAGTACAGAATTTCCATGAGAAAGCACATTGAGGGAATCTGAACTTTAATCTGCCACACTGCAGTGGTACCATCTTGAGCCAGGTCACAGAGAAAACTGATGTGTGATTAGCAACAGCAGATTGGACTCTATTATCAGAGTTTAACACGCAAGAAATTGTTATCGGGATTTAGCATAGGAGGAAAAAAAAAAAAAACCCTGATGTTTCGATGGACTAAGTAACTTAATAAGGCTCATTTGGATGCAAAAATAAATGAGCATCAAGTTAACATTAACTTTTAATGCTTGCCATTTTATGTAAATTCGTATTTTTAAATTATGGCTGATTCTTTGCAATCAGTCTATGGCTAATTATATCTCCAACATGTAAATTGGATGGAACGCTGGAACCAAAGAACAACAGAAAATATCCAAGGAAGACCTTGGAGACTCAGAACTGTCACTCTGTTAACGGAGAAGATTCCAGTCTACAGAGAGAACCAGGCTCAGAACGACTGTCACTGCTCTTCCTCAGAGATCAAAGCTGGGTTTGCTTAACCATGGTAACCATATTGATGTATCTTGTTTGCAGATGTTCCTGCTGGTATTTTTCTTTGTAACTGATGGCTCTGCCCAGAGGCTCAAGAAATAACTCTGTGTAAGGTAGATGTAGACTGGACTTTAGGAAATAAACCTAAACATGTCAAAATATGAAGTGTGGCATTCGGTACTTTCTACCTCCTAACATTGAGCCTCCTTGTTCTTCCCATGCCAGTCAGAACAATATCCAAATCAACCTTATGAGGATGTGTTCTTAGAGCTTGCATTCCAATCATAAAAAATAATGCCAACTATACTAAACGCTTAAACTCCATAAGAGCTGCTCTTGGAAAAACAGGAAGCTTGCTATTAAAGCAACCAAACTAGAAAACAACCAAAGCAAAGCATCTGGTTTGGTTGGCTGGTAGGTATGGATTGTTTAAACAGAAATGCACTTAACAAGTCTCTATGTGCCCACCAATTAGTGGCTCACTGTAAAAATCCAATGTCTATGTTTCACTGGTGAAAACACTTAAGCCTTGAAAGTGTAAGTAATCCGTGTCAACTGAGCCACAGGACAGCTGCCTGTTGTACCAACACCCTTCCTCCACATCAGGACAACAGAGTTTGAATAAGAATTGCAGGAGATCCTGTTCCCAAAGCAATTCTGATCCCATAGACCTGGGATGGGTAAGACTCTTCAATCATGGGACTCAGGGCAGTATTACATGCCCAACAATAATAAAACTGGTAGAAATAAGAGACCCAGAGAAGTGTCTTGGAGTTCCAGTTAGGAGAAATTCTACTTCCTTGTGAGTGAGGTGACTCACTCTTGATAGAGAAAACCCACTTCCCAGGAACTCTCCCAAACCCCTGGCAAACTGGGACACTGGCAAACATTCGGCCCCAACTCATTTACATACCACAGGATTATAGAATTAAATGTGAGAGAAAAAAATGTGCAAGACAGGTGAGGAAGAAGGAGGCAAAGAATGCAAGAGTTTTGAAGAGGGAAGACTGTACCTATGGACATGGAGTCCATGACTCACGAGAGTCCCATGCTAGCTTCCCTGCCCTGGTGTCCTCATCACAACTCATGTGAGATGCCACCAAAAAAAAAAAAAAAATCCTCAAATTATAGTAATAGATGAAAAAAAATAACCCTAGGTCAATGGCAAGATCATAGATGAAAATTCCCCCCAAACTAACAAAAGACACACCTATACAGATATACAAAAAACATACAAAACACCAAACAGATAAGACTGGAAAAGAAAATCTCCAGGGTGCATTATAGTTAAAACCCTATATTACAGAACAACAACAACCACAAAAAGAAAAGTATTGAAAACTGCAAGAAAAAAAAAAGCCACATCTCAGGTCACCCATCTGATAACATCAAGTTTCTCAGTGGAGACATTGAAAGTCAGAGGAACCTGGAACAATGCACTTCAAGTCTTACAGAATCATAAAGGCCAACCTGTACTAATATACCTAGCGAAACTATCTGCATAGTTAATATAACATCTCAGCTTCCAGCTCTAGCCACCATGTCTGGCCACTGCTTCCCTGCTCTTCCAACCATTATGGATTCTAACCCTCTGGAACCATAATCCTAGATAAACCCTGAGCTAAATAATCCTAGATAAACCCTGAGCTAAATTCCTAGGTTCCTGAAAGTTCATAAAAGCTTTGACTCTACCATGTCAGTTAACATTCACTTGCCTTACATTAACATTCTATGTATGGTGCAATCAACAAACATAACAGGTTTCTATTGGAGGAAAAATAGGAAAAGCAGGCAGGAGAATCCTTCTATCAGGAGTGAGGGCCATCTACTCCGGGGAAACAGAAGATAAATGTGGAGAAACAGAACTATTTCATATATTTTCCCAGAATGACTTTGCTTGCCTCCACGTGAGCAGAGTTGGGAGCCACTCTGCCCAGACTGTTGTTGTTGTTGTTGTTGTTGTTGCTGTTGTTCTTGTTGTTGTTGCTGCTGCTGTTGTTCTTGTTGTCGTTGTTGCTGCTGCTGCTGCCGCTGTTTTGCCTTGTTTTGTTTTGGTGGCAGAGCTAGGGGGTTGAGTTGATTTGTCTTGCCAATGGCTGGAGGCATTTCTGCCTGGCTTGATTTATGAAAGAGACTGTAGCGTATTTTCTTGCAACACTGCATCTCTCCCGGAGGATTTGTTAATTGAGGTATCACCTCTCAAGAATCATTGAGTAAAACTAATATATTACGTTGCTGTTTCTGATTTCCACCAGGGCAATTACTTCAAAATATGCATGAGAGGGAAGACCACGCTCTTGAGCACGTCAAGTAAGAAGCAGTTCATTCAGGACCAGGCGGGAGGAGGTTGATTTCCCTAATTTACACACTGGAATTAGACTTTATTTCATTTCTTTATCCTATTTCTAGAAATGAAATCGTAAATTCCTCCTGACAGGTTAGCACAGATTGGTTTTAAATGTTCATAATTCAGTTTTCTTTGGGTTGTCTGGCCAGCAGCAGTCAGTTGATGCCCATCATATAACTCTGAATATCCCAAATTTAACATTTTGTCCTTATAACATTTTGAGGTAGTCACAACATGGAAGCATCATAAGAGACCCTAACATGCGTTCTGTGAATTCATGGACCCTAGGAGAGGTGGGAAAGGACCTAGAAAGGAAAGGACCTTTTGTATATTTACATTTGTGACTGTCTAGTGGAAATCCACCAGTCCATCTGCGCAAGCCAACAACAAAGGATGTGTGTTGACTTCTGGCTGTATCTACCCAGGCATTCACCAGACATTGACTGACAGTCAAAAATTAAACTTGAGAAAGTCATTTTACAGACAGAATATTGTGAAATCAGAAACCATGAGAGCAGTGTCAGCTGCAGTACTAACCAGGTTCTTGGTACCAGGAAAGTCTCTGGAAACCAGGAACAAACTCTTTTTAAAAAACACCAGAAAATTTGATTCCTTTTATTTTCCTTCCTGGAATTTTTAATTTTTTTTTAAATTAAGTTTACTGAAAAATTAAACAAAAAATACTGAAATTTCATTTACAAAACTCTGTTGTTTTAGTGCCTACTAGCTTCTGAGGGCAAGGCTATTCCAGTATGTGTGTCCTGCTTGCCAGTCCCTGCTCTCAGGTATTTGTCTCACCCCCTGACACTCCCATCTGTGACCTAGAATGAACCACACCTGAGAGGACGCTTCCTAAGGCAGGCCCTTCTGGTAGTCTACACAACCCTAGTGACTTGTATTATTGATAAGCTTTCTTAGCAACCCATAACTTGGGTATCTTTTTTTTTTAAGATTTATTTATTTTATGCATGTGAGTACACTGTTGCTGTCTTCAGACACACTAGAATAGGGCATCAGATCTCATTACAGATGGTTGTGAGCCACCATGTGGTTGCTGGGAATTGAACTCAGGACCTTTGGAAGGGCAGACGGTGCTCTTAACCACTGAGCCATCTCTCCAGCCCAACTTGGATTTTGTATATGGATATTAATAGCTAACATTTTTTTTGCTCTGCTCACTGGAGGAGCTCTTGTCTGGTATGAAAAATCTTAGAGAAGGTACAAGAACCACTGGGTTAGTGAAGCTTCTTGGATTAGGGCTTTACCAAGTGACTGCCATGTTTGTTTAGCTTACCCACAGTCTTGTTGAAAAATCAATTTTGAATAGGTCTATCAAAGCTAAAGGACGAAAGGCTTAAGCAGGGAGCAGGGATATCAAGATAACAATGTATGAAAAGCCATAAGAACATTTGATGCTTGGTAAAGAAATTTAAAAATAAAAACTTCTAAAAAGGATTTGAGCAGATTTATCAGACAGTGATAGATAAAGCTCTTCTCCATGTCAGAAGAACAAGGTTACCCTGTGAGTCTTTGGTCAGGAATGCCCTTGAGGCTGCATGCCATTGCTGTTGGTTCCCTAGGGGAGCTAGAAGGTAAGGTCCTGTTGCTGGAGACACCACATACTTCAGCTGTAAGACATAGGGAAATCTAGGTGGAATTGGGCTAGGGGCTTCTTCCCTGCTGGCTAGTTGTCACAACACCAGACTGTATTTAATGAGGCTACAAGTGGGGGTGGGGGTTGTCAGTAGTCATCCTCAGCTGTAGCCCCTGTGAGCAACAGTATTGACCTGCCAGGCATGATGTGTCCACAGGTACAACAGTAGCAAGTCTGTTATAGGGATAACTGGCTATCTTCTGATGGGATTTAATATCAGCTCCTCAGAAGGGATTTCACTTCTGTTACAGTGAACCTAGACAAAGTCTGTGACTAGGGTCCTGGGAAGCATAGCTCCGTCAGGGAGGCTGCTGTCGCTGCTTTACCAAAGGGACATGACAAAGCCCTCTGGGTAACGATGCTTCTATCCATAGATCAGTTTTGCCATTAGCTATGGCCATGCAAGTTTCTTTTTTACAGTGGACAACAGAAGCTGCAGAGAGTCATGACTGAGCAAAGTGACGAGAATAAGTGGCTGAATACTCTATAAATGGGACATCAATATTTCCCTCTCAAGGGAACATTGAAGAAGAAAAGGAAGAAAAAAGATGAGGAGGAAGAGGAGGAGGGACAGGAGGAGGAATGTACGAACTAGAAGATTGCCAGGAGTGGTCACACACACACACAGTTTTAATCCTAACACTAGAAAGCAGAGGCAGGATGAATTCGATGAATTTCAGACTAACCTGGTCTACACAGCAATTTTCAGGCCAACCATGGCTACCTAGTGAGACAATGTTAGATGGAAGGAAGGAAGGAAGGAAGGAAGGAAGGAAGGAAGGAAAAGGGAAGGAAAGAAGGAAGGAAGGAAGGAAAGAAGGAAGGAAGGAAGGAAGGAAGGAAGGAAGGAAGGAGCAAGAGAGGGAGGGAAGGAAAGAAGGATGGAAGGGAAGGAAGGAGGGAAGGAAGAAGGGGAGGTAGGAAGGGAGGAAGGGAAAGAAAGAAAGAAAGAAAGAAAGAAAGAAAGAAAGAAAGAAAGAAAGAAAGAAAGAAAGAAAGGAAGGAAGGAAGGAAGGAAGGAAGGAAGGAAGGAAGACAGGCAGACACCAGAGGGTAGGGTGTGGTATGTAGTTATGGAACTCTGTCTTTCATGCATGACATGACTATTGCTCTCTAGAACTTAAAGCAGTTGTAACAACCTGCACAAGCTTGGACCTATCAACATCTGTATGGATGCAGGAGGAGTTTGATGAGGCCCCACCCCTCCCTGAGAATCTATAGGCAGTTAGTGGTTGATGAGAGAGTAAGAGAAAACTCCTACAGTAACATAGCCACAACGTACCTATGTTTGTATGACTTGCTCTTCACCCATGCTCCTGTATGCAGCCTTAGTTAAACTCATTGGGTCACAGTTGAGTCCAGGGAGTAAAAGGGGGATGAGTGGGGAAGATAAGGCTCAGAGAAGTGGGAGGGACAAGAAAGGGTAATAAAGAATGAATATGACCAAACATCATAATTAAATCTACTACCTGATCAATGTGTGCTGATAAGAGTAAAAGAGATAATAAAGTGAAAGGGAATCAAGAAAGAAGCAGAAACGGGCCACGGAAGCAAGTGAGCCTTTAGCAAGAGCGGTAACTGCAAGCATGCACAAAGCAAGCTGCTCATCAACACTCCCCAAACCAAGTGCTTCCTAGGAGCTGCCTCATCATGCTACTCTCACAGCACCACCTGAGCCAGCCGAAACAAGTGCATCTGGGTATCCTGGGCTGGGCTGTGTGAGGAAGATGGACAGCTCTCCTTCATCCTCCACGTGGAGTCAGAAAGGTGCCCCTGTAGACGCTGCAAGTCCAAGTGGAATAGAAAACCCTGCCTACCCAGTTTTGTTCCCATTTTGGTTAGTAAATACAAACTGCCATTAGCCATAATTCTGCTTTGTCTGTTTTTGTACTTTCTGTATTCTAATTGCAAGGTAAAGCATGGGGGATTTCAGAACTGGTGAATGGCATCTGGGACCTGTGTGGGATAACTCTGCCTTTGGTGAAATATATACCAGGTTATAGAGGGGTGAGGCAGTTAGAAACTATAAGAACACAGGCAGAGGAAGGACAGAGAGATCAAGGGAACATCAGTTAGCTCCTGACAGGTGGGAAGATAGGGAGAGTGGAAATGGTTCAGGGAGCCCACCGTTATGCCGTCTCTACCACCATGGGCCCTAGGCATGTATGGAGGTCTTAATAGCTAGGAATATTTGTCCTCAGTCACACAAATGTTTCCAGGCTCAGAGACAAGACACAGCTTCCTCAGAGTTGCACAGTCAGGTCATAACCAAGCTAGAATTCTGCATCAAAGTGGGGTCCCCAATGGAGGAGTTAAGGGAAGGACTGAAGGAGCTAAAGGGGTTTGCAACCCCATGGGAAGAACAACAATATCAACCAACCAGACCCCCCCAAAAGCTCCCAGGGACTAAACCACCAACTATAGCATACACATGGAGGGGGGGGACCTATGGCTCCAGCTGCATATGTAGCAGGGGATTGCCTTATCTGGCATCAATGTGAGGGGAAGCCCTTGGTCCTGTGGAGGCTCCATGACCCAGCATAGGGGGATGCTAGGGCAGTGAGGCAGGAGTGGGTGGGTGGATAGGTAGAGGAGCACCCTCATAGAGGGGAGGGAAGGGGTGGGGATGGGGAGTTTGTGTAGGGAAAACCGGGAAAGGGGATAACATTTGAAATGTAAATCGGTAAAAATAACCAATAAAATATTTAAAATTAAAATAAAACACAAATAAAATTAATAAAACCTTTTTTAAAAGAGTTCACATGCCAGATGATATGGACTTCTATCTAGGCTTCTACCATAAACCTCTGCAAAAATATGGACAGAAAAATAGACGTCAGACTCACTGCTTAGCAGCCAGAGCTTGGCTCAGCCAAGGGAGCACTCCTGTCAATGGCTTACCAGATGTACCCGGCTAGTGCTGCCCATGCCCAGCGCTCCAATCAGAGGCTGAGGTACAAAAACACAAAAGTTGCGTGTTTGCCGCCAGCTGCCTCCTCTCACCTCTCAGGCGTCTAACAAGCCACACCTTGTCTGCTTGTTCAGGGCTTACTTTCAACGGACCATAGGGACTCAGACATGATCCCTAGCCGGATCTTCAGTTCTGCGCTTGTCTACCCTACTACAAACGGCAGTTTTGAGGATGCAGCCAGCTCTGACCCACCCTGGAGCCCACGTTCGGGATCCTGACCTGACCCACCCTGGAGCCCATGTTCGGGATCCTGACCTGACCTACCCTGGAGCCCATGTTCGGGATCCTGACCTGTCCTTGTAATGGTTCAGATGGATTCTGTTTTTAAGCCTTCCTCCTTAATTACTGGCACACACCAATTCAAGTTACTTTCTTGCAATTATGTTATCCAGCAATAATTGGATTTCTGGTTTTAATTGGGCCCCTAAATTAGCGATAGCTTTCAAGAAAGCCATTTCAGTGATTTCTAGCCACAGTTTTTGCTTTTTGAGTACATTATATTTCAAACAGAATGATTCGCCAGTAGGAGTCACAGCTGTGTTGAACTCTTTCTTACACGGGATCCCACTAATGATTACAAGTCCGAGGTTATTCTGTTGTAACTAAACATTTGCTGCAAACTCTGTCCACCGAGCGCAGCTGTGTCACCGAGGTGGCTGTCCCTATTTGGTTTAGGATAAAGATGTAGGCATATGAACAGATATTTAGCTCAGCTAAGTAGAATGGTGCCACCCCTTGTCTGCTTCTCCCTCGGCATAGTCGGGCCCTTTGCGCACAGAGCTAGGCTGGAGAGAAGTTTAGCCAATCGCTGTTAAGTTCAGTGCAGGATCTTGGTCTGGCATGAGAACTGGTTCGGAGAACTGGTTTATTTGTTGGGAGGGAGGGAGAGAAGGGTACTTATCCCCTTGGGGAGGTGGCCAGGGTCTCTGGGGCAAGATTTGTGTGGTTGTGTACCATTGGTCAGGGCAGGGGTGCTGGGAGATGCTTCATCTGCATACTCAGCGGCTGGAGTCGGGGTGGGGGTCCTCATAAAGTCAAACAAGGAGTCAATCCTGATAACTGTCAGGGTAATACATTCTTACTAGGGTACATGGTGGGGGAACCGGCTTTTCGGCAGCAGGTTGGGAGGCAGGAAGTAGTCCGTTCCTGCCATCCTCGTGTTTGAGGTGCCCCGGCTTGAAGGTCCCTAGACCCTTCCTCCGCAACTCTGGGCCATTGCGGTCTCACAGAGAGAAGAGAATCTTCTTCTTAGCCGGTGCCACTAACGAACAGTTCTGCATAATACTATCACAACAAACCATTCTTAAGAGAGGCTGAAGGGAGAATTTTAATGATGCTACAGAAAGCAATGTCACCTCCATCCTCCTCCTGTACAAGGACTGTCACTCAAGTCAGGCCAAGAAGTACCTTCCTAGTACCGTAATTACTGCAAAGGACACCATGCTGGTAAGATGTATCGTGGTAGCCTGGTAGGAGCCTGTGCTGCCTGCAGCAGTTACCAGTTCTGCTGGCTTTCTGCCGGTGATGTTGGTGATGTTGATGCCGGGCGAGTTACTCACTCCCTCTGCGCTACCACTGATTTCTCTGTGCACCGCACCGGCAAGATTATGGTCCGCATTATATAAGGGACCAACATCAGCAAGACACCCCAAGACCAAGTTCCCAGCACTAAGGAGATTTCTTTTCCCCAGAGGGACAAAGGGCAGGGAATAAGTGACAAAGACGGGAGATAGAGGGCTAGAGGACGAGGAAGAAGGGGGAGGGGCTTTTATCCTGGGGAGGGGGCTAGCTCTGGATAGAGAGAAAACAGTCAGATGAGGCCCATAGGCAAATGGCAGTTCATAAAGGTAAAAGGGGCAAGTCCCGTGGTAGGAAGAGGTGTCTGATTTTAATTAGGTTAATTAGGGCAGCTCCAAAGGGGGGGGAGCTGGGGGGAGGGGGCGTTGATTGCTGGACTTCAATACTTTTATAGCTGGACCTTGGTAGTCAGCCTCAGGAGGAGAAAGTGCCCACATAAATAAAGGAATAGAACTTGGTGGCTAGCTTTAGGAATGTAATCTAATGGATTTTAGCAAGACAGAAGGGATCAAGGAGAAGGGCAAGGCCTGCCAGAGCCATGTTTGCCTTCCCGGGGCTGGCTAGAGTCCCTTCAGGTTAAGTGAATTAAAGATAACCCCTTCTTCACAGGCTATACATTCCAAGCCACATATAGTGGCTGACTTCCAACATCTACATTTTATTTCCTCTTTATACATGCCGGTAATGTTAAATTTATAAATCAGACACAGCGGGAGCTTAACTTACTGATAAAATAGAGTTAACTATAACAATATGATGTGATAAAGTTATTTAACACAATTTGTTTCTGGAATTTTCCATGGAATATTTTCAGCCCTGATTAACGATGAGTACCTGAAATCTTGAAGAGCAGAAATACTGTTAAGGATGGACCAGTTTCACATGGCCTAGAACTGCCTTTGAAAAAGGTCCCACCACCTGGTGAGCAATTACTAAAGTCGACTTTCACTGTCGTCTGTCTCTGGATGCCCCAGTGTCCAGAACGGTGATGGAGATGGAATGTCTCTGGATGCCCCAGTGTCCAGAACAGTGATGGAGATGGAAGCATGTTTTTTTTTTTTAATCTCGTGGGAGAAACCAGGACTACAGGAACAGCATCAAAGAGGGGAGGGGTGTGAGCTTAAGAGAGGCCTACCGGGCAGTATCCTGCCAGGAACCATGTGGCATAGCAAGAAGGCTCTGGCAAGAGCATCCTGGGAGTTATTGCAAAGGCATAAAGCCGATCGGCACAAACAACCTCGGGAGAGCAGCCATAGTAGAGAACGGATCCCAGCTGTGACCTAATGAGGCCTCAACAGCTTGTGAGAGAGAGGAGCCCCTGCCCTGCAGGACAGCAGCCATTACAGAGAAGAGACATACCCACCTACCTCTCTCCCTTCTCTCTCCTCTCCTCCCCTCCCTTTCCTCTCCCCCTCTTCTCTTTCTCCCCATCTTCTCTCTCTCTTCCTCTCCCCTTCCCCTGCTCTGAGACTCCAATAGGGAGTAACTAATGTGATTCTTATTACTGCAAAAAATAATAAAACCTTGATGGACAGAAGAGCCATCATTTTCAGGTGGTAATAGAAAAAAATGTTGTTATAGATAACAGGGCATTGCAGTCTATGATTCCTACTGCTGGCTCGGTGTGTGGAGGCCTTTTGCCCACACCGTGGCTCAATGAAGATAGATATAAAAATCTCTCTCCATCCAAAACCATAGAGTCCACAGGCCTGTTCCCCATGAGTTTGTTTCCATCTGTCCAACAGCAGAGGTTTCTGAACACCTAGTTAAATATAGGTTGAATAAGAGGTCATGGGGACCAACTCATTAGTATATAATCAGACTTGCATAATGTGCATTCACTCATAAGCGTGTATTGGGAAGTGCTTTCTGCAGGACACTGTTCTCCATGATGGGGATAGATCAGTTGAGCGGGGTTTTTCTTAAGGCCTTACCTCCATGAAGCTAAGGTGTTGGGGAAGAGGTCAGGTAACAAAATGAATTAATGAAATGATAGCAAGCGTGCCTATAATCTGAACACTAGAAGGTAGAGGTGGCAGGATGATAAATTCAAGGCCATCCTGCCCGTTGTAATACAGCCACTCCCATCATCAGAGCCACGCCTATTGTTATACAGCCACGCCCAGCCCATCATCACAGAACCACACCCACTGTTATACAGCCACGCCCATCACACAGACCCACGCCCATTGTACAGCCACATCCATCGTCACAGAGACGCACCCATTGTTGAGAGCCACGCCTATTGTCACAGAACTACGCCCATTGTTATAGAGCCATGCCTGTCCTCACCCTGCCACACTTGGTTTCAATGTGTGGAGGACAGGTTTTGATGAGAGCAGCTGAAGTCAGGGACCTAAAGGTGGTCGGGGAGAAAATTCCAAAGAGTAAGTTGGGGGAAAGAAAAAAAGGAGTCAGTGCCTTGTCTTCAATCCAAGATCCGTTTACATGTCAACAGGCTCAAAAAGATGAGACTGTAAATCAGCTTTTATTTGAAAAAGTATTTCCCTACAAACCAAAGAAGAAACCTTAAAAACCATTAAATAGCAATTACGTATCTTTTTCTTTTAAATAATTGTCATCATCCATAAGGAAAAATGTTAACGTCCCACTGCCTCCACCATTCAGTTCCCAAAGCTGTCTGACTTTTATGATGAGGATAATGAATTTCTAAACAAATCTAATGAAATGTGCATTAGGATTTTGAGAGCCCAAACTAAACAAGCATGGACCCAGGGTACTAGAGGACACACCAGACAGGAGCAAAGGTTCTCCAGGAAGACAGGTGCATCTACCCGGCCTTACCCTTCCCTCCATCCTGCCCCAGCATCCCTTCCCTCCATCCTGCCCCAGTATCCCATCTGCCTCCCAGAGGCTCCTTAATGACTTCAGTGAGGGGTGAATCAGCTCATTATCCCCATTAAAACAGTGAGCCTGTTGACACAGACGTCCACCTAGGGGAATTTCCTAAGTGGCCATAGATCCTCAATACTGGGTCCCATTCAGCGGGATGTCAGCCACAGCATAGCCACATAACTGATTATATTGCTCACCCCATAAATATTCTACCACCACTGAAGAGATTTACGATATTGTATCTTCAGTTCAATTTTCAGAACGATTTACAGCTCACATACATCCAAAAACTTATTACCAGCTGCATTATTTGAAAACAAAGTGATAACTTGCTATCCTCTGAGAGGACCAAAGAACCGTCAGAGGGGGCTTCTATTCATCTCCGCGCTATCTCTGCCACTCCTGTTACTGTAATATATATAACAAACATCTTAAGTGGAATTACAAAGCACACACACTACAAGAGTGTAGTCGTCTATTAAGGGAGATGCCTTTGGAGAACCACATATTTGTCTTCAACGTGGGACCTGTGACAAGACTTTTCAAGAAATGGAAAAGCCTAATGCAGAGGTTGTGCCGAGAACTGATGAGCCCCTCAGATCCCATTCCTGCTGATAACAAGCAGCCTTTGCAAAGGTAACACTTGGCTCAGAGCCTGTGTTGAGTCATTCTGAGTGCACTGCGCTCATCAGACTTGATGGCTGAGAACCTGTCCTGAGCCAACAAGCGTGACCTTGCCGGGTGTTCCTCAGCTCTAGAAGATCGTTACAGCCCCCAAGAGAATTTGCAAAGAAAATATCAATCTCCATCCCCATGCTTAGCAACTATAATTTCATTGGTCTTGAGTGGAGCCTGGATAATAACATTTTTTAGACATAGACACCCCCACCCCCAGCACACACTATCAGATGATTTGACCGTACAATAAAGTCAGGAACTTCTAACGTCACACCCCGGGGTTGAACTTCCTTTCTTATGAGCTATATTTCGCCTGCCCTCTCTTGGACAGTTGGGCAAACACATGCAAAATTTTGATTATGACAGTCCGCTAATGCCTGACAGGAATTCGAGCTAGACTGATCAGTACGTAATCACCACATTCTGGCCTCAGTGAACAGCCAGTGAAGGGCAGCATTTATACATAAGTATAATTATAATTCTTCCTGCAAACAGGGTTCTTGTCCCACACGCGTTCTAAACTCTGAAATCCAGCTCTCAGCAATGAAAAGGTCATTTGACGCTTGTTTTTTTTTCAGCTCACAGTCATGTTTTTCTTCCTGGGCTGGTTTCTTTTACCGAATCATCACAAAACCGGAGAGCACTGTGAAGTTAGAATTGGGGAAACTGTCAGCATTCTGAACTGGCCTGTGCCTTTTATCCTCAGGCCGTTTCCTATACCCTATGTCTATAGTGTGGAGGAGAAGAGATGCTTATTGTCTGTGGTAACTGCTCTTCATTACCAAGCACAGATTATTCCTTGTGGCCAACTCCTTACAATCACGGGGCACATTCTTTCAAAACAGAATAAGTATATTCCCATCATAGAAGTGGACTCACCTCTTTATTTTGGCCCCAGCAGCATCAAACCCCTTTGCTACCTAGCAGGCATGGACAGAAATCTCGTCTGTCTATAAATGGACTCACTGCCACACACACACACCAGTTGCCCTGATCTTCTTCCTTGAGAGCCGACGGTGACTGGAATTCGAGCTAGACTGATCAGTATGCATCAGGTCCCACGAGGGAAGCAGCCTTGGTGGTCTATGCTGGGAATGAGCACGTCTGAAAGAGCTGGGCCCATGGCTGGGTGCAGCAATGGTACAATGAGTGGCTCCAAGTGCGGACTCAGTTAAACTGGAGAAGGATTTTGAAAACTTAGGCAGCAACAGGGGGCCTCTTAATTAACCAACCCATTTCATTGAGAATCGTCTCCAAGTCTTCCTTCACAGCCCGAGTTCTACTCCTCCTGCACTGCTACTGCTCCTGAATGATGCTGGAGCCTTTTTAACCGAACGTGGTTCATTGTCAGTATTTAAAACTTTTAGAGTTTCACTCTGATTTGATCCCCCTTGAAAGCTGCTTCAGACTGCTCTTTAAAATGAATAATTTTCATCCCCTCAGCCAATCCTGTCGGCTCCCTCCACATTCTTTTGAGGTTCGAGTTCCCCCAGGATAGCCTCAATGCCCGTGTCTTTGAAAAATATCTGCAATAAAAATTCAAATACATTCAAAAATGAACATAAATAAAACATAATTTCCTCCAAATGATTTATAAGATACTAAAGCATTCCCTTCTCTGTCTTTGTGCCTGTCAGGAGTTCAACACCGTGTCTCCTTGGGGCTCAGCACTGCTCCAGTTCCCCCTCCAATCTTCTCCCAGTCCTGAGCCCACACCTCCTTGACAGTACTGAACACACAAAGCCCTCGCCATGGTTCTGATAGTGTGTCTCACTTGTCTATAAACTGCACCCATCTGGAAATGGTACATCTCTCTCTTTTCCCCTCAGAGAATGCTCATTTAAAAAAAAAAAAAAAGCAAGATGTAAAAAAATCTGTCAGGACAGCAATAAGTAGGGAACGGGGCATGGCACACATTCTTCCAGGGAGATTTTTACTTTAGCCCCAATCTCAGAAGAAGTCATTGAAGAATGGGTTCCCTCCTCTGCCCACCTTGGCTGTCATCCTTCTCCTGCCCATCCGAGCTTCCTGCCTTGGTTAACCATGGAGATGTCTCTAATGAGCTAGCCATGGAGAATGTCTGTAATGAGCCCAAGGTAGGACCGTCATGTTCACAGTCTCTAGAAAGGTGTGTGAAGCACAAGTCACTAAGGCCACTCCAGGGTTCCTGGTTTGGGAGATCTAGGATGGAGCCTGTGAATATGCATTCCTAATGTGTCCCCTGAGAACACTGATATTACTGTACTGCAGTCAGTTCACCTCAGTTATCAGGGAGCAAGGCTCCCTTGGAGTTTAGAAGAAGCAGGGTTGTGTTCAAAGACCATTTAAAATATGCCAGACCTAAGCACGTGACATTCCAAAGGAAGACTCCAAGATCATGCGTGTCTTAGTTGCTTTCTATGGCTGTGATAAGACATCACGGCCAAGGCAACTTATAAAAGAAAGTGCTACTTAGTTTGGGCTTACAGTTTCAAAGGGTTACAGTGTATGAAGTCGGAGCAAAGCCATGGGAGTATGAACAGATGACCACTGGCATCTTGATCCATAACCACAAGGCAAAGAGAGCAAACTGGGAATGGTGTGGGCTTTTAAAGTCCCAAAGCCTACCCCCAGTGACACACCTCCTCCAACAAGGACACACCTTCTTAGTGTGTGGGGACCAAGTGTTCAAATATTTGAGCTTATGAAGGTCATTGTACTCGCTGGCCCCCATAGGCTCATGGCCACATCATAATGAAAAATGCATTGAGTCAACTTTAAAAGTCCCTATAGTTTTTCATAGTCTCTGTACAGTTCCAAAGTCTGAAGTCTCATTCAAGATTCAAGGAATTCTCTTAACTATAACTCCCTGTAAGGACAAAAAAAAAATTATGTACTCCTAACACACAACATATATTGCCACCCAATATATGTTACCATCCCAAGCTAAGAAGATGAATCTTGAATCTCAACTGTCAGGATTTGACTGTGTTTGCTTTTGAGACCAGTAGATTGCTCTTCTAGAATTCACTTGTTCCCTACAGCTACCTGTAAATTCCAGCTCTCCTGGAGTCTGAAGAAGGGTTGGCCACAGAAATGCAACAGACTTTATAAATTAGCTGTAAAATTAAGATATAACCCAGAATCTGGAGGCTAGGACAGGGGTAGCTCTTTCAGGGAAGACCCAAGTGGGAAGTTTCAATTATGATTAGAAATGTCTTAGTCACTGTTCTATTGTTGTGAAGAGACACTATGACCAAGGCAACTCTTATGAAATAAAGCATTTAATTGGAGGCTTCCTTATACTTTCAGAGTTTTAGTTCAGAGTAAGGCATTGATTTTTCAAAACCTACTTTAACAAGGATTCCTAAAACCCTTCTATCCCCCTTCTACTTCAACCTCCCTTCTAGTCCACCACCCACCAGTGGTAGTGGAAAAGAAAAGTTAATAGGAAATGGGGGTTGTGGAGCAGTTTAGAAATAGTTCTTTGGGGTTACTCCAATTTTTATTGTCACTAGTCCAGTCCTCTAGCAAAACAACACAAATTAGCAACTGCACTTCAGTCTACTTGGCAATCGCCACTCAAATCAGTAATGGCAGTTCCATCCAGAAGAAACCTGAAGGCTCTGCCAATTGGCCCCAGTTCTTGGTAGCATCAAAGAGCTGCCAAAATATCATGAGAAGCTCTTTACAAGTTACTCTCTACAAAGTCACAAGTGAAGATTTGCAACATGGGTCAAGGCAAACCAATGCCAGAGCCTTTCCAGTGATGTCTAGCAAGATGGAGCAAGGGGAACCAATGCCAGCACCTCTTTCCACTGTCTGTAGGGTCATATTTATATTCTTTCTAAACACCACACATCCTCTCACCTATGTGTGCTTCAGGAAAACATACTCTCACCTGTGTCTGCTTCAGGAAAACATTCTTTCACCTGTCTGCCCCAGCAAAATATTGTATGACATAACTGAGCTTCCAAAGAAACCAGAAATCTCCACTTCAGTTCAGTATTATCATCTCAGGGATCGTGGAGAAGGGCCATCAGGTGCTTGAGCAGTAGCTGAGAGCGACATCCTAATCCATAGGCCTAGAGAGATCGTAAGATTGGCATGAGCTTTTGAACCCTCAAAGCCTCCTCCTAGTGGCACACTTCCTCCAACAAAGTTACACTTCCTAAACCTTTTAAATAGTGCCACTCTCTAGTGCATAAGTCAAATATATGAGCCCATGAGGGCCGTTGTTACTCAAACCACTACAAGAGACTGGATGCATCAGCCATGTGCATGTTCTGCTGATACGGATGAAGCTGTGGAGATCAACTTGGTTTGTAGCCTCTAAGCCCAAAGCCACCAAGAGTCACACACATCACAACGATAAGATTGTTACCTATGTACATAAATTTTGCAGTCTTAAACCAAAGTGAATAAAAATAGAACTTTTAGAAAATCATTTCCTTGTTACTCAAACTACCCTAACTCTCAACTATACAAGTCACCGAAAGAGGAAACCTAGCCTATTCACATCTAGGAAAACACAATCCAAATCATCCCTCTGTCCTTTCGACTGCCCCTGTTAACCTTAGTTTTCAGTCAGGGAGGCTCAAGTACCAAGCAAGCACTACGAGAATATTCTCGTGCCTCAGGTTGCCTTGACCACATTTTATGTCCACTACTAATGCAACAGGCCAGATTTCTCAACTTTCATGAGCCAAGCACACACTAGCAGTCTCTGAGTATGTATGCTCCACCTGTTTCTGGGTATTAGGGCTGCACTTGCCACCAGGATGCTTCTCCTTTGGATTAGGAAGCTTTGCTATCTCCTTGCCACTATGCACAGCTATGTTCCCCTAAGAGCACAGGTAACTTCCCCTACTCCTCTCAACTCCATCAAGGATTAGGAGTTCAGTATCAGAGAGCTGTCACTCTTCTCTGTTTACAGAAACTCTCTCTCTCTCTCTCTCTCTCTCTCTCTCTCTCTCTCTCTGTCTGTCTCTCTTACACACGCATACACATACACACACACACACACACACACACACACCTTGCAGAAGGATGCATTATACACTTAAAGATAGGCACTGCTTTAGAGTAAAATATTGGACAAAAATACTCAAATTAGAGGACTAGAGTAATGGTTCTGTGGTTAAGAGCACTGACCGTTCTTCCAGAGGTCTTGAGTTCAATTCCCAGCAACCACATGGTAGCTCACATAACCATTTGTAATGGGATCAAATACCCTCTTCTGATGTGTCTGAAGATAGCTACAGTGTACTCTTACACATAAAATAAATAAAACTAAAACTAATCAGAATAAACAAAGACATAGATGAATATCTATTAATGAATAGTAGGTGTCTTCAATATACCAGTCTCTTTCTGAAAGGCCATCCAGACAAAAGCTAAAAAAAGAAACATCAGAATTGACATCATATTAAATACAATTAACAAACATCTACAGAATAGTACACCTGAACACGAAAGAATATACATTCTATTCAACATCACAAGGACACTTTTCTAAAACAGACCACTACATGGAACAAAAAACCAAATCTTTACAAATTCAAAATTATTAAAATCACTCATTGTAGCCTATCTGAACATAATGCAATAAAGCTTAAAAATAGAAATCAAGCACATCTCTAGTGAGTATACCAACTCATGGAGATTAATTCACTCATTACTGAATGGTGAATGGATCAAGGAAGAAGTAAAGAAAGAAACAGTCTACTTAAACTAAATAAAAATGAAATCATGGGACAACAAAAACCTCTAGGGCACATTGACAGCAGTCCTACAAAGACATTGGAAAAACTCAGAAAGAGCACAAATAAGGGATTTCTGAGGCAACTCAAAAATTTGAGATAACAAAAAGAAAACAAATACAAATCCAGTGGATGGCAGAAAACAATAGAAATCATATTTGAAATCAGTGAAATATAAACAAATAAAAAATACAAAAACCATCAGCATATCTAAGATCTGGTTCTTTAAGAAGAAGGAAGAAGATTAGCAGACCCCTGACACAACTAAACAAAAGAATAAAATGAGAAGACTCAACAGATTAAGAAATGAACAAGGAAACATTACAATGGACACCTAAGAAATTCAGAACATTTTAAGGAAATGTTTTTAAAATCTGTACTCTTTTAAGCTAGAAAACCAAAAAAAAAAAAACTGATAAGTTTCTAGATTCACCCATATAACTAAAATCAAACCAAGAAATCAAATCAACAACCTACACAGATACATAACAAATGGGGAGACTGAATAGTAATAAAAAGAATTTGAACAAAAAAAATCCAGGGCCAGATGAATTCACAGAAAATTTCTACAAGACTTTTTGAAATAAGTTACATCCTTTTGAAAATAAAAACAATATGGTATTGACACAAAAATAGACATGTAGGGGCTAGAGAGATGACTCAGCAGTTAAGAGCACTGACTGCTCTTCCAGAGGTCCTGAATTCAATTCCTAGCAACCACATGGTGGCTCACAACCATCTGTAATGGGAATCCGGTGCCCTCTTCTTGTGTGTCTGATTACAAATGCAGTGTATTCACATGAAATAAATACATAAATCTTTAAAAAAATAATAGACATGTAAGCCAATGGGACAAAAATCAAACACTCAAACATAAGCATACATAACTTCAGCCACTGAGCAGTTGACAATGATGCCAAAACATAGACTGGAAAGATGAACACATCTTCAATGTGTAGTACTTGGAAAACTGAATGTCCATATACAGAAGAGTGAAATTAGATCTGTATCTATTACCCTGCACCAAAGAATCCCCAAATGGATCAAAGACCTACACCTGAAATATGAAACACTGAAACAGCCAGAAGAAGACATACCCAGTGCCTTACATGCTACAGTTGCCTGAAATATGAAACACTGAAACAGCCAGAAGAAGACATACCCAGTACCTTACATGCTACAGTTGCCTGAAATATGAAACACTGAAACAGCCAGAAGAAGACATACCCAGTACCTTACATGCTACAGTTGTAAGAAAAAACTTCCTTCCCATATTCCTAAGAATTAAAGCCAACAATTGACAAGTGGAATTTCTTAAAACGAAAAGGCTTCTTCTTCTACACCACTAAAGCCCAAGCAAGTGATGAGGAAGACCAAAGAGCAGGGGAGAAGCTTTGCCGGCTGCACATCTGACAGAGGAATTATGTCCAGAATATACAAAGAACTCAAAAAAAAAAAAAAAAAAGTTAGGAAAAAATGACCTATTCAACAAACAGGACTAAAGAGAGGGATCTCAAAAGAAGAGGGGTAAACGGCAAAGAAATGTCTCAAAAAATGTTCATTGTCCCTAGCAATTAGGGAAATACAAATCAAAACAACTTTGCAGTTTCATCTTGCGCCAGTTAGATTGACTAAACAACCAATGACAAATGCTGGGGTGTATGGGCCAAAGCAAACCTTCATTCACTGTTGGTGCAATTGCAAACCGGTACAGGCAGTACGGAAATCAGTGTGGAGAACTCTCAAAAAGACACAAACAAATAGACATGTGACCCTCTATACTACTCTTTGGCCTGTGTCCAAAGGGCCTGACGACCTACCCCACAGATAGGCTTCCAACCATCTTCATTACTGCTCTACTCGCCATAGCTAGGAAATGGAAACGACCTAAATGTTACACTTCAACCAATGAGTAAGCAATGAAAATGTGGTGCATACAAACCATGGGACGCTATTCAGCTCCAAAGAAAAATGAAATCATGAAATGTGGAGGTAAATGGATGGACCTAGAAATGATCAGACTGACTGAGACAACCCAGGCCCACAAAGACAATCGTGTCATATTCTCTCTTATTGGAGGCCCCTAGCTTTAAATCTTCAGATCTGAGTACATAACCTACAGTTACTACAGAAACCAGGAGCGTAAAAAGGAATCGTTGCTGAGGTGGGAGGGCTGGGGAGAGACAGAGAGAATAAAAGCTGGGAACTGGGAACCTGGTAGGAGAAATGAGAAGGGGGGCTCTTTAGGAAGGGGAGGGAGATACATACAGAATAAGGGGGGAAGAGGTAAAAGAACAGCAAAGATGTCTGAGAAAGTCATAAGCAATCATACAATTAGCTGTTTATCTAAATAAAACAATCTATAATACACTCAATTCTGTGTACAATTATCCATATCTATTAATGGATTAAATATCATTTTATTAACCAAAGACCACCTAACAAAAACCCCAATATCAGGCACAAGAATCCTCATTTCGAGTTGTTGTCCAGGACTATCCAAGAGACTCCCAAAACATACAGCCTGTTGCTGTTGCCCTTGGCGATGCTCCAGAGGTGGAAGGCTAAGGCCCTGTTGCTAAAGACACCACTCACACCTAGTCGCCTGGAATGGCAGAGTAAACAGTGGTCACTATCTGGTGACCTCTTTGCTGTCCTATGAGCCAACCTACCTGAGTCCCCCCAACCTGAGAATTGTTTAGGCCCTAATCCTGAGCTTTGTCTCTCAAGTGAATAGAGCACATCCCTATGAAATAGGCCCCACATACTATTCATCTTCCACCAATACAATTAATCTTTATGCTTATCACAGATCCTTCTCTAGGCCCTGGACCTGAGCTCTGCTTATCAACCAGTGGAATTCATTCTTATTGTAAAGGTCACAGGTCACAAGTCCTACTATGTTTAAATGTGACAGAAAATAAGCCATAGGATCAGTCCCTGGAGGTCTCTGCCTGGTGCTCACAGAAATGGCACTGCCCCGACTGTTCATTTCTATCTCTTCACTGTTCACTGTTTTGCCAGTGGCAATATCTGCAGGAACCCTTTATATCATAGATCCTCACCCCTCGTAAAGGAAACATCTCAGTGCAACCACTACAGAAAACCACAACCAATCAAAATGCAGAGTTGTGGAGCCCGGTCCCACTGGGTACCTCTACAAAACACTCTCACATCTAAGGCTTAGGGAACATTGCGGAAGAGAGGGCAGAAAAATTCTAAGAGCCGGGGGTCTAGGACTTTGCTGTAAGACTGTGTCTCCTAGTAATGACAGAAGCCCCTCAGAAAATCTCACCAGTGTGACTTCCTAACCATGATGAGCTGAATAAGACAACACCAATAGACATGCCAGAGTGGACAGGAGTAAGCCTCAACCCTATACAAAGGACTACAGGGAACTAAGGGATGCTGGGAGTGGTGGAAAGGGCCTTCCCCAGGGAAGAACACTGGTTATCCAGTATCAAATGGTCAACTCTGAAAACACATACACACACATGCACACGCACATGCATGCACACACTCTCATATATATTAATTCATGTAACAACTAATGGGAACAAAAAGGGCCATGAATTTGAAAGGGAGCAAAGAGGGATATATGGGAGAGTTTGGAGGAAATAAAGGGGAGGAAGAAATAAAGTAATTTATGTCATAGTTTCAAAAGGAAAACAAAACGTGAATGAGGAAATTGTGGAAGCAGGAAGTGTTCAAGCACTTGGGTTTTGGATAAACAAGAAGAACTTGGGAGGGCTATTGTCAAATCCAAGCTAATTTGGATGAAGAATAATCTTGGAAAAATAAAGTATGAACAAAAAGCTTTCTTTATAAGAATCTACTATTTATGCCCCTGTAAACACACTCCCAAACACACACTGTACTGGGTGGTTTTGTATGTCAACTTAACACAAACTGGAGTTATCGCAGAGAAAGGAGCTTCCCTTAAGGAAATACCTCCATGAGATCCAGCTGTAAGACATTTTCTCAATTAGTGATCAAAGAGGGAGGAAGTCTTGGGTTCTATAAGAAGGCAAGCTGAGCAAGCAATGCGAAGCAATCCATTAAGCTGCATCCCTCCATGGCCTCTGCATCAGCTCCTGCTTCCTGACCTGCTTGAGTTCCAGTCCTGACTTCCTTTGGTGATGAACAGCAATGTGGAAGTAAGCTAAATAAACCCTTTCCTCCCCAACTTGCTTCTTGGTCATGATGTTTGTGCAGCAATAGAAACCCTGACTACGACACATACCTATAAAAAATGATAAATAACTGGACAGAGAAAGATAAACAGGAAGGAGAAATGACTGGGGGTAAGGGAGATTCGAAAAGGACTGCATATATGCCTGGACGTGTCACGATGAACCCATTATTATTCACAAATAATGTATGCTAACATATTGTGCCTTATTATCCCAAGAAGAAGAATCTATTACAAAGCTATGGTCTAAGCACTAAGGTACAACAAAAAAACAAAAACAAAAACAAAACTCTCTGCTCTGAAAACTACATACCAGAGGCAGAAACAAGTTAGAAACAATGCTATGACATTAGGTCAGTCACTGAAAATACATAGCTGAGGATTATGTGTGCATATTAAACTTGTGTTAGAAGACAGTTCATGTCCCAAAAAAAGGAATATCAGTGTTAGGGAACAAATGCAAACCAGGAGACCAGACTCTACAAGTGTGGATGCCTAACCCCGGTGTTCTTAACTCTCCCAAATATTTTCATATGCAGTCAGACAGAATGTGACTCTAGTCTTTGTCAATGGAACTTTCCCTTCTCAACTCCATGGAGGTCTTTTGGCTTCTTTCTTCATTTACTCAGTGTTTAGTTGTAGCATTTAAGGAGTTCTCACCTTTTCTTGTATAGCTCTAAATTCTGGGGCATCTACAATCAGGAAAAGATGCACAGTCTCTAGCCCGATGCTGTCCAATACAGAGGATCCTATCTCCTTTTCTCATCTCATTTCCAGTTGTCAGAATTATCACGACTTTCCAGTGAGGATGCCGAGCCCTGGCTAAGGTAAGTCCCTTGGCTGAAGACACGCGGCTCCTGAATAACTGAGCTAGGAGTCACCTGCTCTCTGGAGGACCCTGAAGAGGCCACTCATAGCGTTTCCCAGAGAAGCCTTTGTTTCTGCTTTATTTTTCTTCCCCTTCTTCAATGCTTCATGATATAATTTAATGAATTATATTTGAATGCCTCCAAATTGTGTAATTGATTACATTCAGCTCCATCGCAAATTGCTAATCTGATTCACACCTGCTGATATGCCACCTGGAGGGAGTGAGGCGAGGTGGGTGGGTGGCTAGTCTTATTGGTCTCCCACATATGTGAGAATTAACTGCATAAAATAAATGTTATTTTAAAGTATCAGATGGGTGATGACCTGTGATTAGGCAGGTAACCTAGCTATCATCAACTTACATGCGGGACACCTGGAAATTACAGTAGTCAAACCTGATAAATCCCGAAATTAATTTCCATTAAACCTCCCTAATATGAGACACGTATTTATAGAACACTCCTAATGTTTTGATCAGCATTTCACATTCAGCATAACTGAGTTATTTTAAGCACACACTGTTACAGGCTGAATTGTGTCTCTTTAAAAAAAAAATGCATATATCAAAGCCATCATTCTCAGCACCAAAGAATGTGACTGTCTTTGAAAATAGGGGTCTTTAAAGAGGTAATTAAGATAAAATGAGACCATTAGGATAGGCTCTTGAACTGTCTGATTGAGTCCCTTACCAGAAGAGAAAACTCAGACGTGTAAACACCAGACATTTGCATATACAATATAAAGATCCTGTGAGAACTCAGTGGCAGCCATGCATGCATTAAGGAGAGGTCAGGAGAAAGCAGACAGGCCAACACTTGGACTTGGAGCTTCCAGAATGGTGAGAAGCATGTTCAAACCACTCAGTCCGTGAAATTTTGTTACGGTGGCCACAAAATTAATTAACTTGTACATTTAAAAAAGTATTGCTGTAAGCTCAATTGTCCTTGGAGAGCTTCCTCTAGCAGCTTATGGGAACAGATACAGAGACCCACAGGCAATCATTAGGTGGAGCCTGAGGAACCCCACCAAAAAGAAAGAAGAAGGATTTAAGGAGCCAGAGGGGTCAAGGACACTATGAAGACAGGAGCCACAGAATCAACTAAGCAGGGCTCCTGGGGCTCCCAGGGACTGAAGTGAATCACAGAGCCTGTGTGGATCTGAGCTAGGCCTTCTGCATATGTGCTGTGGTTGTGTAGCTTGGCGTTCTTGTGGGACTCCTAACAGTGGGAATGGGGCTCTCTGACTCTTTTGCCTGTTCTTGGGGCCTACCTCCTACTGGGTTGCCTTGCCCAATCCTGATACAAAAGTTTGTGCCTAGTCTTATTGTAACTTGTTATGCTGTTGTCTTAGTCAGGGTTTCTATTCCTGCACAAACATCATGACCAAGAAGCGCGAGTTGGGGAGGAAAGGGTTTATTTAGCTGACTTCCACATTGCTGTTTATCACAAAGGAAGTCAGGACTGGAACTCAAGCAGGTCAGGAAGCAGAAGCTGATGCAGAGGCCATGGAGGGATGTTCCTTACTGGCTTGCTTTTCCTGGCTTACTCAGCCTGCTCTCTTATAGAACCCAAGACTTCCAGCCCAGGGATGGCACCACCCACAAGGGGCCCTACCCCCTTGATCACTAATTGAGAAAATGCCCCACAGCTGGATCTCCTGGAGGCACTTCCCCAACTGAAGCTCCCTTCTCTGTGATAACTCCAGCCTGTGTCAAGTTGACACACAAAACCACCCAGTACAGCCATGTTTAGTTGATATCCCTGGGAGGTTTATGTTTTTCTGAAGGGAAACAAAAGAGTGATCTCTGGGTGGGGGGTGGGGCTGAGAGGAGTGGAGGGAGGGGAATCTACCTTAGGGATGTGTTGTGCAGGAAAAGATTAAGTTTAAAATCTTTGCTCTATATCTAACATATAACTGTGTTGTTGAGGGACACCATAAAGCCAGCTTCAAGAATTTAGTATTTTAAGGGCTGGAAAGATGGCTCAGGGGTTACGAGCACTGAGGTCCTGAGTTCAATTCCCAACAACCACATGGTGGCTCTTGACCATCTATAATGAAATCTTGTGCCCTCTTCTGGCCAGCAGGCACACATACAGGCAGAACACTGTATACATAATAAATAAATCTTTTCTTTAAAAGAATTTAATATTTTAGAAAGACGTGGATGAGATAATTAGTAAACAATTGGAGGCCCAAGGCCACAAGCAGCCAGAAAGGAAGTAAGTCATACAGAGACTTCGAGGGGTCAAAGTCAACATAGTCCAGCACACCTCACAAAAAAAAATGGGGTTTTAAAGAAAGGGGGTGTCTCGGTCGTCAATACTCTAGAACTATGGGCGAGCACAAGACATCTGAAGTCGACAGGCAGCGTTGTGTTGTGCAGTCACTACCTCTTACTTGGTGTGTGACCTCAGCTGGAAAGGTTTGCACATCTGGAAAGGCCTAGGGGAGACTGAGCACAGCTGCAGAAGTGGATCGCTGGCACTGTACTCTCTCCCAGCCACTGTAATGGGTGTGGGAGGACCACATGGAAGCTTCCCCAGAAAGTAAAGATGCAGGCGGAGATACTGCTGGGAGAGACAAAGTGCCCTCGGTTAAGGACTGGAGCCTAACCAGATGCCCCAGGAAGAAAGGTTTCTTTTCTTTTTTTTCTTTTTCTTTTCTTTTTTCTTTTCTTTTTTGTAGCATAGAAAGGAGAAAATATAAAGCAAGTTTCAATAAAATAAATGAAAATATATATATATATTTATGTATTTATATAAAATCAAGGATCCACAAATAAGAGAAAATATATTTGATGTTCTAAGCTAAATCTGACTTATTTTGCTTAATATGATAATTACCTATTGCATGCACTCTCCCTGTAAAACATAGTATCATTCCTCTGAGTGAATGAAACTTCATTATGTGTGCATTTTTATGCACTCAACTATTAACATGCACCTAGTTTTCTTGGCTGTTGTGAACAGCACTTCCACAAATACCAAAATACCCTTGTCTCCTTACTGTTTTTACAGTCCTTCAGCTGGGTAACTAGGCTAAACTCTGGTTTATTTTGAATGTTTTGAGGAATTTCTGTAGTGACATTCTGTCAATACACATGAGGGCTCTCCTTCCTATGTATCCCTGGTATGGCTTGTTATTTTCAAAATACCATTTCAGAAATAAAATGGACTATCAATGTACTTTTAATTTTTTAAATTAATTTTAACTTTTAGTTTTGATTGGTGAGATTTCTGAACTTTTTTCATAAGTGCTTTAATGATTTGTATGTTGTCTTTTGGGAACTGTCCATCCATTTCATTAGCACATTTATTCTTTGGGTTGTTTACCTTCAGGGTATTATTTGACTTAAAAATTCTCTATGCATTCTACATACTAACCATCTCTCAGATATTTAGCTAGAAAAGATTTCTCTCATCTTCTAGACTGTCTTTTCACTTCAATGTTTTCTTTCATTTGAAGAAGCTTTTATTTTTTTAAAAAAAATATTTACTTACTTATTTAATGTTATTTTTTATTATTTAAAACTATTTTAAATTTAAACATATTTTGATCATATTCTTCTCCCTTCTCCAAGAATTTCCAGATCCTCTTCATCTCCCTACCCACTCAACTTTAATTTATCAAAATCAAACAAAACTCAGTATGACAACAATAACAACAAAACAAAACGACACACCAACCACCTCCTGCAAATAACACCAAACTGTAACCAAGTAAAAGTACACAAAACCTGTTGAGACCGTTTTATGTTTGTTAACTACTGTTGAACATGAGGTCTTTCCTACACTGGTTCGAATACCTACAGTGTCACTCAGAGAAAGTGCTCTCCAATGAAGAGCCTTTCATTTTCATTCAATACCTTTATGTTCTTTTTTTAAGGATTCATTTATTATTTTATGTATATGAGTACACTGCAGCTATCAGACACACCAGAAGAGGGCATCAGAACTCATTATAGATGGTTGTGAGCCAACACGTGGTTGCTGGGAATTGAACTCAGGACCCCCGGAAGAGTAGTAAATGCTCTTAAACTCTGAGTCATCTCTCCAGCCCTAACTTTATGTTCTTTTTTTTTTTTTTTTTTAGCTTGGTTATCATTTTCATTTTTTTATTAGATATTTTCTTTATTTATATGTCATACAATATCTCCTTTCCCAGTTTCCCCTCAAAAAAAAAAAAAGAAAGAAAAAAAGAAAAGAAAAACAAAAACAAATCCCTGTTCCCTTCCCCCCTTCCCCTGCTCACCACCCCACCCCCTCCTGCTTTCTGGCCCTGGCATTCCCCTACACTGGGGCACAGAACCTTCACAGGGCCAAGGGCATCTCCTCCCATTGATGACCAACTTGGCCATCCTCTACTATACATATGCTGCTGGAGCCATGAGTCTCACCATGTGTACTCTTTGGTTGGTGGTTTAGTCCCTGGGAGCTCTGAGGGTACTAGTTAGTTCATATTGTTGTTCATCCTAAGAGGCTTCAAACCCTTCATCTCCTTGGGTCCTTTCTCTAGCTCCTTCATTGGGGACCCTGTATTCAGTCCAATGGATGGCCGTGAGCTTCTACTTCTGTATTAGTCGGGTACTGTCAGAGCCTCTCAGGAGACAGCTATAATCAGGCTCCTGTCATCCAGCACTTGCTGGCATCCACAATAGTGTCTGAATTTGATGATTGAATATGGGAAGGATTCCCCGGTAGAGCAGTCTCTGGATTGTCCTTCCTTCAGTCTCTGCTCCATAGTTTGTCTCTGCAACTCCTTCCATGGGTATTTTGTTTCCCCTTTTAAGAAAGATTGAAGTATCTATATTTTGGCCTCTCTTCTTCTTGGGTTTCTTGTGGTTTGTGGATTGTACTTTGTGTATTCAAATCTCCTGGGCTAATGTCTTCTTATCAGAGAGTACATACCATGTGTGTTCTTTTGTGATTGGGTTACCTCAGTCAGGATGATATTCTCCAGATCCAGCCATTTCCCTAAGAATTTCATAAATTCATTATTTTGAATAACTGAGTAGCACTCCATTGTGTAGATATACCACATTGTCTGTATCCATTCCTCTGTTGAGGGACATCTGGGTTGTTTCCAGTTTCTGGCTATTAAAAATAAGGATGCTATGAACATGGTGGAACATGTGTCCTTATTACATGTTGGAGCATCTTCTGGGTATATGCCCAGGAGTGGTATAGCTGGGTCCTCTAGTAGTACTATGTCCAATTTCCGGAGTAACCGCCAGACTGATTTCCAGAGTGGTTGTGCCAGCTTGCAATCCCACCAGCAATGAAGGAGTGTTCCTCTT
>NW_022196893.1:24133826-24155461 GCF_008632895.1 Mastomys coucha
TATAGATATCTGTTAAATCCATCTGTTTCATAACTTCTGTTAGTCTCACTGTGTCTTTGTTTAGTTTCCATTTCCATGATCTATCCATTGCAGAAAGTGGGTGTTGAAATTTCCCACTGTTATTGTGTGCAGTGCAATGTGTGATTTGAGCTTTAGTAAAGTTTCTTTTATGAATGTAGATGCCCTTGCATTTGGAGCATAAATGTTCAGAATTGAGAGTTCATCTTGGTAGATCATACCTTTGATGAGCATGAAGTGTCCTTCCTTATCTTTTTTGATCACTTTAGGGTGAAAGTCGATTTTATTCGATATTAGAATGGCTACTCCAGCTTTTTTCTTGGAACCATTGGCTTGGAAAATTGTTTTCCAGTCTTTTATTCTGAGGTAGTGTCTGTCTTTGTCACTGAGTTGCGTTTCCTGTATGCAACAAGATGTTGGGTCCTGTTTACATACCCAGTCTGATAGTCTATGTCTTTTAATTGGGAAATTGAGTCCATTGATATTAATAGATATTAAGGAAAAGTAATTTTTGCTTCCTATTATTTTTGTTGTTAGAGTTGGCATTCCGTTCATGTGGTTATCTTCTTTTAGTTTTGTTGGAAGATTACACTTTTGCTTCTTCAGAGATGTAGTTCCCCTCCTTGTGTTGGAGTTTTCCATTTATTATCCTTTGAAGGGCTGAATTTGTAGAAATATATCGTGTAAATTTGGTTTTGTCATGGAATACTTTGATTTCTCCATCTATGGTAATTAAGAGTTTGCTGGGCATAGTAGCCTGGGCTGGCATTTGTGTTCTCTTAGGGTCTGTATGACATCAACCCAGGATCTTCTGGCTTTCATAGTCTCTGGTGAGAAGTCTGGTGTAATTCTGATAGGTCTGCCTTTATATGTTACTTGACCTTTTTCCCTCACTGCTTTTAATATTCTTTCTTTGTTTTGTGCATCTGGTGTTTTGACTATTATGTGGTGGGAGGAATTTCTTTTCTGTTCTAGTCTATTTGGAGTTCTATAGGCTTCTTGTATGTTCATGGGTATCTCTTTCTTTAGGTTAGGGAAGTTTTCTTCTATAATTTTGTTGAAGATATTTACTGGCCCTTTAAGTTGGAGGTCTTTACTCTCTTCTATACTTATTATCCTTAGGTTTGGTCTTCTCATTGTGTCCTGGATTTCCTGGATGTTTTGGGTTAGGAGCGTTTTGCATTTTGTGTTTTCTTTGACTGTTGTGTCAATGTTTTCTATGGTATCTTCTGCCCCTGAGATTCTCTCTTCTATCTCTTGTATTCTATTGGTGATGCTTGCATCTATGATTCCTGACTTCTTTCCTAGGATTTCTATCTCCAGAGTTGTCTCTCTTTGTGATTTCTTAACTGTTTCTACATCCATTTTTAGATCCTGGATGGTTTTACTCAATTCCTTCACCTGTTTGTTTGTGCTTTCTTGTAATTCCTTAAGGGATTTTTGTGTTTCCTCTTTAAGGGCTTGTACCTCTTTACCTGTGTTCTCCTGTATTTCTTCAAGTCTGTCTTAAATTCCTCTATCACCATTGTGAGATATTATTTTAGATCCAAATCTTGCTTTTCCAGTGTTTTGGGATATCCAGGACTTGCTGTGGTAGGAAGACTAGGTTCTGCTGAAGCCAAGTAGTCTTGGTTTCTGTTTTAAGATTCTTGCATTTGCCTTTCGCCATCTGTTGATCTCTGGTGTTAGATGTTCTTGCTGTCTCTGGCTGGAGTTTGTTCCTCCTGTGGGTCTGTAAGCCTGTGTCAGCACTTCTGGGAGATCAGCTCTCCTCTGGTAAAACCTGTGCATAGATGGCTGTGGATCAGTCATCCCTCCTGAGTCCTGGGGTCAGAGCACACCCCGGAGACAGGCTCTCCATTATCAGGAAAGGTGCAGAGAGGGTGTGTGGATCTGCTGTCCCTCCTAGGTGTAGTCTGAGGTAGAAAGGATCCTGTCCCAGCTGCCCTGCCACTTGTGAGGCCTGTTCCTCCAGGCTGCTCCCACCTTAGAAAGTGATCAGAGAGAAAATGGCAATCTCACCCGAGTCCCTGGGTTAGAGCATTCCCTGGAGGCAAGCTCTCTGCTTGTGCGGAAGGGGCAGAGTTTTCTGTGGATCCACAGTCACTCCTAGATGTAGATGGATATAGAGAAGATCCTGTCCTGGCTGCCCTGCCACTTGTGAGGCCTGTGCCTCCTGGCTGGTTCCGCCTTAGAAAGCCACCAGAGAGAAAATGGTAATCTCACCCCAGGAAGAAAGATTTCTCTTCAGGAAATTGTTGTCTCTGAACTGATAATACTATAAGATATTCTTTTAAATAGTCTACATATATCCATTTCTCACATATTCAAAAAATCCACAGTCATGCCCACTTTACAGATGAAAAAAAGCCAGGCAGAAAGAAAAATGTGAAGGCCACAGTTGCGCAGTTGGTAACAGAAAGAAATCCATGAGTGGCAATCTCAGCCCAGAACTCCACAGTCTACACAGTACACACCCACATTCTTCTCAAGCCATATGCAGCTAGTGATCTGTGCATACCACTGTCACAAAGCCTTTTGACCCATTAGAGTGGGGAAGCTGGGTCATGACCATGTTACTCAAAACTGAGTATTAGGCAATGGCTGTGCTGGGTCTCCAAAACACAAACAAAAGCAAAACAACAACAGAAAAGAAAAAAGAAAAAAAAAGAAAAGAAGAAAGAGATGCAAACCCAGTAGCCCCAGAGACCCGCAGGAAACACACCTTCCGGGAAGGAAGCATCCATCCCACGAAAACATTGACTTGTTTTGAGGGAGGTAGGACCATCCCAAGGATTCCAATGGCCCAGAGGAACTCCCTACTTCGCTACTTAACTTGCAGCTCTCAGAGCAAGAGGACAAAGAACAGGAGGAGAGAACTCCTAAATTATAAATTCTAGGATCTGGAGCAATGGCTCAGCAGTTACAAACACTTTGCTGTTCTTGCTGAGGACCAGGGTTTCGTTCCCAGCTCTCAGGTCTGGCACACAACCCTCTGTAACTCCAGCTTCAGGGAGCCTGAGCCTCCCTTCTGACCTTAGAGGGCAGCTGCACACACACACACACACACACACACACACACACATACACACACACACACACACACACACACACACGTGCACACACACACACGTGCACACACACATGTGCACACACACATATACACACGTGCACACACACAGAGACACACACACGTGCGCGCACACACAGATACACACACATGCACACACGTGCACACACACGTGCACACACACATGCACACACAGACACACACACGTGCATGCACACACAGACACACACGTGCACACACACAGGTACACACACACGTGCACACACACATGCACACACACACACAGGAAGAGGGGAGGGAGGGAGGAAGGGAGGGAGGGAGGGAGAAAAGGGAGAAGGAGGAGGGGAAAGCTGAAGGAACTTGCTTATAGTTGAAGTTAGAGACAGAAAGAAATATAAACCCAGAGAGAGATGGGGAAAGAAAGAGGGAGAGACAGACAGACAGACAGAGACAGAGACAGACTGAGAGACAAAGAGAGGGGCCAAGAACACATGTTGGCTCAAAGAGAACCTCACTAATTTCAAGTTCAGGTTTACTGTATATTAGTGAGTCAAAGATAAGACACACTCTCTGGCAGTTCCTCTTCAAACACATGGATGTACAAATAATGGGGAAAATGGCCACCTTATGTGCCAAGCTGTGGGCAAAAGTGCTTCTAGGAGACAAGGAGAAAATTCTAATTAGAAGAAGAGCAGAAAAGATGCAAGTTATTTCAAAGATAGCTTTGAAAGTGTTCCTTTCCTTATCTTTGCAACCCAAAGAGACTCCATTTTCTTCAGAGCCATCACCCTGAATATGAGCTTGATTACCCAGGAGAGCCTAGGGATGCTGTGCTTACAGTACAGTAGCTCGTGGACATTTACTGAACACCTACTGTTGATGGAGTCTGTGAGGAAATCAGGAATGACAGTTTGGAAAGAAATGGTGACACTGGGTCCTGCTGTGAGGCCAGAGCAGGGATACTTAGGCATTGTTTGGGGACACTGTGACCACAGCTCCTGATAGAAATTAAGGCAGGGAAGATTGGTTTTATGTAATAGCTTGGAGTATTCCAGCTCTTGTTCCCACGTGTTTAAACAGGGCAGCGTGGCAGGAAGAGCATGCGCAGAAGATAGCTTACTTTCACCAGAGCTGACCAGAACCAGGGACAGGAAGGAAGAAAGGGAAGATAACACACTGAGAACCCTCACCAGGGGCGCACTTCTAGCCAAGCTCCACTTTCTAAAGGCTCTGAAGCCTTTTCAAAACAGTACCCGCCAGGTGAAGGTCGAGCCTTGAAAACAGCCTTTACAGGACAAGTCAGATTCAGACCGTGTCACAGACTTCTACTTCAGCCTGACTGAACACAGGAATCAGAAAAATACCTGAATGTAAGTTGCCTTCAAAGTTTCATCGATGGAAGAATCTGTAATAATGAACTATGTCCTCCTGGCAGCCTTTTATCATTGAGAAAGTGGATCCTTGGCCCATGCAATGACCCTAGGGAAAAAACAGAAGGGAAAAAGAAATCCATGCATCCTCTATTACATTTTAATTTTATAATTATCTGATAATGGATAGTTACGGTTCTGAAGCATCAGATGGCTCAAATTAGTATCTACAAGTCTTTAAATAAATTTCATCTGAAATTTTAAAAAATAAATATCCCCTATCTTATTATTGCATTACTTTAAAATACAAATATATTGGGAGAAATGTCTCAGTGGCTAAGAGCACTTGCTGCTTTTGCAGAGAACCCAGATCCAGTTCCTAGCACCCACATGGTAGCCCTCACCAACACCCTCCAGCTTGAGGGAATTGGACACCCACCCTCATCTAGCTTTCGCAGGCACCCATACACATGCAGTACACACACATGCATGGAGACAAGCTCTACTGAAGGGTAGGATAGAATCAGCATTATCTTAAAATGATTTTCATTTTTATCAAATACATACATGCATATTCTCCATTGGCATAGCAAGCACTTGGCCATGAGCTAAATTCAGCCTACAGGCAACAGTAATCTGTAGATCCCTTTAATCTTGTCAGTCTTCCCTCTTGAAGATTGAGATCTCTTGCCAGATTTGTCTCAAAGGTTTTCCTTCTAGATTCCTCTTATCCAGCTCCTAGAAATAGGACCCAACACCCTGGCAAAAACAGAGAACTTAGAACTTGCAAAAGACAAGGAACCCACAGAAAGTGGACTTGTGGGTGGTTTACCCCAGCCTTTTATTTAAGGCTACGAGGCATCGGCCATGTTTAGAGCTGGGGATTGAGCCTCCTTCTCTTACAATTCCCTGGCTGTCTGTGAGGATAGGATTTCAATTCCGTGGTTACCTTGCCTGGCAGAAACAAATGGACAGCAAGAAGACGAGGCAAAGAAAAAGCAACATGAAGCAGTCATAAATGTCCAATTCTTGCTAAAGGAGGTAGGGGTTGTCCTCCAGAATATTCATCCTGTGAAACTCTAGGCAGCAAAGGAACAGGTCAAAGCGGGTGGCTTATAAGGCTTATTCCTCAAAAGTCAAACATGATTTCAGTTTGGGGTCATTCACCAAGCATGAAGGTTGTGGATAACAGTATTATTAATATTCCATAAATTCTTTATACGGTACTCAGTAGAAAATCATCATTTGTAATATTTATCTGGTGCTTGAATGAGAACATGCGATAATAGACAATTCAATTTTCGACTTTGACATTTCAGATATGACCAAGTCATGATAATCAATCAGTAATACATTTATCACCTACAGGAAGCCAATTAGGCACCAATAATCAGTGAAATTTTGAACCTTGTAACCCGGACTGTGTGCATTTGTGACAACGAGGTAGAGACATTTGCTATAATTACACTGTTATTGCTTCTAACAAAATGTTTTATACCTGAAAGGGCAGGCGGTGGCTTTAAAACCTCGGTTCCAGTCTGGCTCTTTATTACAAATTGCCTTTCGAATCGCAAGCTTTTCAGAAGGACAACAGCAGGTACAGGCACAGTAAGAGAGAAGGAGAATATGGCTGGGAGTCATGTTAGGACTGTGTGACCAATCCTGGCTCTGCATTTACTGAGTAACCTTGAGCGGATGATTTAAAGCCCCTAGGCTTCAGGTTTCCCCTCCCCCCCCCCAATCTATAAGGGCATAGTGATAACTACCTCGCAAGGTTGTATATGCCACAATGAAAGGCATCTAATAAATATGTACTATCATTAGAACCAAAAGACTTACCCAAAACAAAGCTGCAGGTCATAGATTGCTTTAAAACATTCTGTATAAGTCAGTCTGTATGGCAAGGAGAGAAATATTTAAAACAAAGCACCAATTATAATCAAGTGTCTTATTAAGCATGCTGATTGCTAGATAATGATCATATGTACTTTTAATAATATCATAGATGCCTACACCTTGGTTTTCACTTATCGCATCCTGAAACCCTATGTTAATTTCAGGGATAAACTGGAGCAACCCAGAAGCCCGTAGAAAACACTTACTAAAATGCCTCCATGTAGTCTGATGTCCTTAGAAGAAGACATCCAATGTCTTGCTACTTTCAAATGTCACTTGCATACATAGAGTTCAGTTGAGGCCCTCTAAACAGTGTGCATTTGTATGTCTATGTTTGTGTATGTTTGCCCGCTCATTTTAACTCAATTTCCCATAGTACCTCACAAGCAGTTTCACTCCCCTGGGAGTTGAGAACACTGCTTGCTTGACCCAAGGCCATAAGACAGGTCATCAGCAGGCACAGAACCACTCTAGAAAGCATTCCATGAAGGTCTTGAGTCTCAAGTAGCTCCTCGTGGGGATGCAAGGGTCTAGCTAGGTAGCCTTAAAGCCTTAAATACATGCTGATCACCAATATATAGTAAACTACTATTGCATAAACATGCGTTTCGGTGTCTATTACTGTGGAACAAAAACACCTCAAGATTTGGAGATGTAAAGCAAATGGACTCTCTCATAATTCAGCAGGCCAGCCCTAATCCCACAGGCCATCTAGCTCCTGCTGAAAACTTCTGGGGTTACCTGGAGCTGGTTGAGCTAAAATATACGAAGATTCTGCCTCTGCATCACTGCCCACTGTTGGCCCTCAGCAGAAAGGCTTATCTGAGTAAGGGGTTCTACTTTCCTGCAGAGTCTCTGTGTAAAAGGAGCTTCTCACAGTAGCTGGGCTGCAAAGGGGAGTCCCCGGTAAGGAAGAGTCAGAAAGCCTTCTTAGGACCTCCACTTTGAAAACCTACAGTGTCGTGTTATTGGTCAAACAACTCACAAGTCATCATCCTCTTCCCCAAGAAGGAGGATGTAGACGCCACGGCTGCTCCACGGATGAGTGGCTACTATCCACCCGTTCTTCCCTGTGTGGTGGACAAAACGCAAACACATCAAAAGGCTAAGTGAACATTAGGCAAACTGCATCCACTATTTCCCAGCCATGCCATGAAATCAGATAAACTGTCTCACACAATAATTAAGACCCCCAAGTTATGCTCTGTGTTGAGTCTCAATTAAAGTCTCCACGCGGACTGTGTAAACAAGAGGAAAGTCACTGACACAGTCCTCTGCCCTGAGACCCACAGGAAACAGAGTTCAAGGGAGGCTGAGCTGCGGGCTCCAAGGTGGCGGCTTGCCTAGAATAGATCCTAGAATGACTAAAGCTGTGTGCGGGCACTCAGCGCCCAGAGAGTGTCTGATCTTGTCATTGCTGTAGTGTCTGGAAGTATCTCTTCCAAACATTGCGCTTTCCTACCCGCTAACCCTGTGCTTCTCAACCTTCCTAGCACTCTGACCCTTTCATATAGTTCCTCATTCTTTGGTGACACCAACCATAAACTTATTTTCATTGCTACTTCATAACTATACTTTTGATACTGTTATGAATCAAAATGTAAATATCTGATATGCGACCCCTGTGAAAGATTATTTGATTGACCCCTGAAGGTATCATGACCCACAGGTTGAAAACCACTGCCCTAAACCATTTCTCCTCCTTCAATTGATATTGATTTAAAGGCATGTGGTTACTTCAAACTCAGTACTGTTTTTTTGGCTGGGAAGTATCCATACAAAGAAACTCATTGGAACAATATAATTTGCCACTGGTTTATGGGAAAAAAATTATAGCAAATAATTTTAAGGTACTGTCTTCCTTTGCTTTTTATTACTGTAATAACACACTGACCAAAACCAACTTGGAGAGTAAAAGGTTTATTTGGCTTACATTTCCTTATCACAGTGTATCACTGAGGGAAGTCAAGGCAGGAACTTAGAAGCAAGAAATGAAGCAGAGACCATCCAAGAATGCTGCTTATTGGTTTGCTTCTAGACTCATGCTCAACTAACTTTCTCAAAGCTCCCAAGACCACCTGCACTTTGGTGGTACACACAATTAATGCCAGCACTAGAGAGGCAGAGGCAGGCAGATCTCTAAGTGTGAGACCAGCCTGGTCTACAGAGTAAGTTCTAGGACAGCCAAGGCTACACAAAGAAACCCTGTCTTGAAAAACAAAAACAAGCAAACCCAAAAAAATCCTCCCAGGACCACCTGCCTAGGGTTGGCACCGCCCACAGTTGGCTTGGCCCTCTCACATCTATCAGTAGTCAAGGAACAGCCATGCCTAGGCCAATCTGATGGAGAAAGTTCCTCAACTGAGGTTCTCTCCTCCCAGGTGATTGATAGAAGGCAAGAAACACAGATATTGATGGAAGAAAGACACAGAGTTTTCTGACCCAACCATACCTTTTTACAGATTCAGAATCTTACCAGACACAGATGTCAGACGCTGGCCTGGACATATTAATCACACCTGGTGATGTCACTGTGGCCTGCCCATCATATTCCTGTGGGCAAAACTGTCCCAGAAACAGAATCTAAGACTCCTGGAGCTCTGTGGTCAGAAGCGGTGTCCCGATGCATAGTGGGTAGAGTAAGGTCCAAGGAAAGCAGATATGAGAAGGGGCAGCACTATACAGAGAGACAAAAGAGCATCTGCAGCCAGGTGACCAGAGTAGCCAGGGCAGATGGAACAAGTGGAGGCAGAAAACCAAAGAGACACACGAGGTCAAGTCTCAGAAGCAATGGAAGTTCACAGGAAGAACACAGTTGGCCCTGTCCAAGCTTAGCACAGAAAATAAACTGGGAGTCCCCCTAAAAAATTTTACATGGAAGTTTCACCAAATTTAAATATTTTTATGAGAGAGAAAGAAATGGTGGCATTCTCTGACCTAAGATTAGCCATGTGGCTGTCATGTAGTGGGAAAGTGGCAAACCTCAGGGAGGGGAGGTCCGTCAGCTGCAAGTGGCTGTCCTGGAAGTTGAACTAGCCCATTGTACATAATATATGAGTTTTTCTCCTCCATATTTCAGAGCCAACAAGAGCTGCATCTTCCACTTCAGAGAACACTTGAGTTCTCCTGGCCGGAGACAAGGCTCCAGTGTGTCACATGTGAACTAAAACCTTAACAAAAGTCTCCTGGTGTCCCCCAAAGCATAGTTTCTTTAAGACGCAGCTAAGAGTGTCTGCATGTCTCTGCATAACTACAGAAGGCCTTGCTGCAGTCAGACCCAGTGGCACCATTTCTCTCTATCCTTGGATTAAACATGGAGATTTGCTGAGCTGCCTGCACTCACCTCTCTTATCTTTGAGCTATGCATTAACACTGAACAATGAACACATACACACTGTTTTAGACACTGAGTCTGGGCTTGCTCTAAGACATTGGCATCTGATGGTGGGATGTCTCATGCTAGTAAGACCAACATTTAGATTTTAAGTGTTCCCTGGCTCATAAGCAGAAGGGAGACCCAGTGTTTCGCATTCCTGGAGGTACATTTTGTGTTCAGGCAGGACCTCAAAATGAGAATTTGATTGCAAAGACCACCCTTTGGAGTTTTCCAAGGAGCTGACAATAGGGAAGGCCTCTAGATTCTGATGGGTACTGCATATGTGGGTTTTTTTTGAAGCCCGAGAGGTTGTAGTTGACGACTTTGTGGCTCTGATAAATTGCATCACACTGGATCCCCTCATCCCTCCAGGGAGATGATTTCCCAAAAGTTCTTGTTGGCTAGACTCCACTCTCATTGCAAAGAAGGGGCTCTATTCTACAGGCCTATGGCAATCCTCTAATGAAATGCAAAAGCTATCCCACAAGCTTAGGGAGTCATTAACCGCTGAAACGCATCTTACACAGGAAGCATGAGTTCCATCCCTCCAAACTACCTTCTGCTGATTCTCTCTGACCACCTACTCACACTTCACTGGATAGGAATTTGGCTAGGCAAAAGTAGTAGACCTGTGGCCACAGGGCCATCTGGAATCGAGTGCCGCTCATTAAGGGTTCGAATCATCGCCTCTTTGCTCACCATCACTAAGGTAAACAGGACTAAGACAGGGGACTTGAAGGAGACTTCCTAGCCAAGAACCCTGACAGCTGAAATATAATCATTTTATAAGATTTATAATGCTATTGACTTTTCTTTTGCATCATAAATTTCACCGCTGACTGTCTGCCCAGATTTTATTATAATATCATATTAGGGAGAGCAGCTTTGCTGGGTGACAAATGAAAACTACTGAGATGAAGACCCTTCCCATTATCAGCTCATCGCCCACCCCTATTAGCATCTCTGTATCCTATTATCAACTTCTTACATAAGATAACATTTCCTAATGGCAGGGATCTCTCTAATGCCGTATGAGTGGTACGGCATCATTTGTGGTTCTCATCATGCATATCTGACTTGCAAGCACAGTATATTTATTTTCTATGTAGACTTCTAAAACTGAGAATATTTTCTAGCTAGCAGCTCATGCAAGAACCCTGTTTTATAGAAAAACCATTTGCCTGATGAGTATTGAAGGCCCCTTTGAATTTGGCCTCTACCTTCAGTTAATTTTACAATGACTCCAAGATCTGAAGAGAGTTGAAGCAGACAGGAAAGAAAGAAACTGCTGAGCTACCAAAGGCAGGGCAGAAAAGACATATATACAAAGTCTCTAGCTATTATTGCTGTAATTCTCAGAGTCAAAGCAGGCTAAGTTCAATCTGGTTGCCTGTTACCTAAAACTTCTATACCACACGTTTGTCGATGCCATTGATAAGAGAATTTTCCTCTTTTCTTAGCACACCCAACATTTTTCACATGGCTGGGAACCTGCAGGATAATACAAACTTGGGTATTAAAATCTATTTTTTTTTTTTAGGATGGGTCGAGTCATTGAAGTTTGTGGTTATATCTGCAAGATGCTGTGCCCACCTATCAGCTCTGCAATTTTGTGTGACAAGCAGTCAATATAGTGAGAAAATCCATTTTATCAGCTCAATGAGCAGAGGGGACATCTGTGGACACATGCAAATCAGAGCTCTCTGAGCTTTCCCATCACAGCAGGGCAGCTGGGCAGTCCCCTTCTTCCCCTACCCCCACTCCTATCCCCCCACATCCCTATCACCCCATCATCCCTACCTTGTTTTCTTCCACTGTGAGAGAGGGTTCTCACCTAACCACAATTTCCACAAAAGGGCAGCCTGGCTCTTGCCTGGAATTTTGAGTTCTCCTTACCATCTATCACTCAACAAGGATTCATCCACTTCAACCCAGGACCCTGAAACACATCTCGCTGCTCACCCAGCACAATCACTCTTGAATCTAGGGTTCTCTCTTCTCGGTCTGTTTTTAAAGCATACTCCTACTGTGCCACAGGAGAATTTCCTCCCAAGATTCCTCTCAGGGAGTTTATTGTTTGGCCTCACGATAGAACCTCGCATCTTCAGGGTCAACCAGGAGACTTCAGAAATCCTGGAGTGTTCACACAATGCAGCTAGACTTCTCTGACATCTCCTGTATACCACAGCATAAGAACATGTCCTTGAAGTGGGGGAGCCATGTCTTTCTAACCCATGTAATGATTGACAGTCACAGGCTTACTAACCCCTCAGTGGACACACTTTGCTCCTACTAGTTAGACAATGGCATTGAAACGTTAGTTGGCATTTAAAAAAAAAAAAAAAAAACCCAAGTACTTTTTAAATATGAATTTTAGACTCAGTGCCCTGATTCTCTCATTTAAGTCAGTCCAACATTGAGTACAGGTAAGTCTTCCGAACAGCCCAGGTGGCTGGCAGGCTTTTGTTTAAATGTCAGTTGTCTTCGACCAATCCTATTCATCTCTTATTTCAAAAAAACAAAAACAAGTATGTAAAATGTTTTATACAACCAAAGCCTCGTTTCGTTGACAACATTCTGCAGTAAGTATTCAGTTTTTCACTGCTGTTTTCATGGATTGTTTGTGTAAGCCCACAGAGGAGAGTGGCCAAACATTTCAAACCCATCTCCAAAATGAGTCTCAATGGAGATTAGTCAGAAGGAAGTCCTGGGGAAGTACGTGAAAACACTTACACAGAGGACACCTGCAAGTGTCATTTAATATGTGTCTACCCTACTCATGACTTTCTGGAGTTTCCTCAGCCTCTGCATATTTTCTGCTAATCAAATACTGAGAATACAGGCCAGTTCCCTAAAGTTCCCAACATCAGGGAGAAGAGAACTTACTGTACTAACCGGCTGGTCAACAGTCTAAGGAGGAAGTGAGGGGGCAGGCTTCCAGGAAGCTGGTAGACCCCAGCGCAGACAGTGAGAAGGTCAAAGGCATCATCTACTTAGTGCACACTCAGTCTTATACCACAGGGTGCTCCTGGCTCTGTGTGTGTCTGCATTACAGTGGTTTGTGCAACAGGATGTGCTCTGTAGTCTCTACTGGACAGCAAGCTCTTTCAGGATGGGGCCTGAGATGGACAGTGAGGATCTGCCACATACTGGCTGTGTGGGCTGGGCAGCAACCTAAACCTCAGCTTCCTCATCTATAGAATGGGATAATAGCTCCTCCTGATGGATAGCTGTAGGGTTCAACAAGAAGGCTCTTGTGAACTGCTGAGCAAACTGGTACTGCCAGTGTTTAGTTTCTTGTTGGTTCTCGCATATTCTTCAGCGGGGTTGCCTACTTCAACTGGTGATGAATGACAGGAAAATAAGGATCTCACAATAGCCATCATGCCACAGCCAAGCTCTAGCTCTAGCCAGCCAGGGCCCTGTGGAAGAGAGCTGACAGGAACCGTCAGCTTCACGCCGAGTGCTCTAAGTACCTGCCAACAGCTCTGAGAAATGCTAGCCTGTGCACCTGGTCCTGGAGCTAGCCTGTGCACCTGGTCCTGGAGCTGGTAGTCCCTCCTATGGGTCCACCCTCCTGTCCTCTCTGCACTTGAGATTTCAACAATCTCTGGAAAGACTGTTTAAAGAAAAAGAGAACTAGGGGAAAGCAACCAACAGTGACATCTTCTCCTAAGTTTCACTCCTGGGTAGCGTGACCCCCTAGCATAGTTGGCCTGGGGCACTGCTGTCAGACTTTTAATAACAGATCTTATTTACTTGTATCTGAGCTCAGATACTACGTTCTGAGGTACTGAAGGAAATGGATTCTTTCATTTGGATCATACTGGCTGCAGCCACCACCCTTTGAATGACACGGGCACTGCACACTCAGTCTACACAGGAAGCTTAAGTGTGTTTGTCAAATTCACATAGCACAGAAATAGCAGCCATGGATCCTAGTTCTAAGGTCTATTTCAAATTCTGGGAATCTCTATAATGCAGAGTCACATTATATTCAAGTTAATGTTAAGTATGAGTTAAGAGGAAGAGGGAAATATAGACAGCCAGAGACAGGGTCATGGGCTACCAAACAGTACCAGCGCCTTCTCAGAGGCATGCTTTGGTGCAAACATGCCCCCAAACTACCAAACGACTGAGGGGAGTGGCACATCTGTTCAGCTTGACTCTGTTCTCAGCTGTTCTCGGAATGGTGGCATCTCACCCATCCAAACATGAACGTGAGGCTTACCGGCACATAGTTAAGGGCAATACGCTCACCAAACACAGATGAGAACAACTACCTCATTTAATGCTCAATGCAAGGAAATGAATGTATGGTGTTGGGGGAAGAGATTTTAGTGAGAGACAATGTCCAATCCCCACAGGGCACTTTCCTCAGAGCTTAGTGTGCACACGGCTGTGGGTCTCCCAACATCCAGTTCTTCAGGTGGTAAAGCACCTCCACACACCCACATCTCCCAATTATGGCTGACCACATCTACCTGAAGTAGAAGAGAGGTAGTTATCCTCACCCCTCATGTGGAACAGTCTCTGTCTTTCTGTCTCTGTCTCTTTCTGTCTCTCTGTGTCTCTCTGTCTCTCTTTATGTCTCTCTCTCTTGTCTCATGCTATATAGAGAAGGAGGGAATCAAAGTGGCCAGCCTTCCTCATATCAGGACCCCAATCCTAGATTCGCAGGGATGGATAATGCCTGGACTTGGCCCAGAAGTTGCAGGGCTGCCCTGCCTGCCTCTGAGACACTGACTTGGGAAATGTCGTCAGCATGATTGCCCAGGACAGAGGCTGGACCATTCTCCCTATAAAGCAATGCTCCCTAGCCCCCTCCCCCAAGTTCTTACAACACCAAGGGAGACTGTCAAGTCTCTTCCTCACTTTAAAGACCTGTGCTCGAAGCCACGCCTATCTCTCTTGGCTTTACTCAGAATGGGTAAATAGGAACTCTCCAACAGATTTATCTGCTGACAGCAAACTTCTTCCCACTCTGTGGACGAGGCCATCTGAAACTGCCAAACAACCAGGAAACACTTTGGGATATAAGAAATACACATGTTGGGGCTGGCGAGATGGCTCAGCTGGTAAGAGCACTGACTGCTCTTCCAAAGGTCCTGAGTTTGGATCCCAGCAACCACATGGTGGCTCAAAACCACCCGTAATGAGATCAGACGCCCTCTTCTGGTGCATCTGAACACAGCTTACACTGGAGCAAGTGGGGGCCGGAGCGAGCAGGGCTGGCAGAAGGTCCTGAGTTCAATTCCCAGCAGCCATACACATGATAGCTCATGGCCATCTGTACAGTTACAATGTAGTCATACACATAAAATAAAATTTAAAAATACACATGTTTATAATGAGACATATCAGGTTGATGGAGGGCTAATTTGGGGCTTTTCCTTTGTTGTCTACAAACCACAGTCATTGAAACTGAATTTGGGGATCCCCTCCCTTCACTGACTGGCTATCTATAGCATGAGTTCCATCCTAAGGCTATGATGTCAAAACAGTTTATGTGGCACTTTAAAAGCCCCAAAAGTACAGGTTGCCAAGGCAATGGCCTGTAAACAGCTTTTTGTGTCCTGATACCAGGGCCATCCATCTAAATACAAATTGTGGTTCAGTGGAATGGATGAATTCCCTGCCATACATTGGTCTCCCGATAAACACGCCCTCACAGCTTACAGGGCCTTCCTGTCTCTGCTGGCACAGCCAGCCCCTCCTCTGATCCAGTACACCTGTGCGTTCAGACCCCCAAGGTCAGCTTTCCACAACACACACACAGCCTCGCTAGGTTCAGGGCTGTCTCTGCCAAAAGCTCACTCATTCATTGAGCCAACACGTTTATATGTTCATGAAATGTTGGTCACTAAGAGACACAGAGATCACAGCCATGGATGAAGCAAAGAGCATCTTCACAGAGACGTCAAAGTCTAGAGAAGAGCCAAACCTGGGTACAAAGAGACCTCGGTCAAATGCAGAGTGAATAGGGAAGGAGAGCAAAGAAGATGGCAGCCGTGACTCTGGCAGGAAACCAGAGGGCTGCTTGTGTGGCCAAGAAACGAGAGTGAGCAGCCAAAACCCATGACCGGCATGCCAGCAAAACAGACTGACCCTGGCATTTATGACCACGACCTGTTTTTTGATAAAAGAGATCATAGCCAAATGCAGTCTTATACTTGTCTCCCAGAAGCAGGGGGCTGGCCCTCTTCTACATCTGCGAAGCTGAATCCATTCTGGCTGGTTTACATCTGAAGATCCCATGTAGCTGAAAACACGATCGTTGTCGTACTTAACAGCCATTCTCGTCCCCATGGCAAAAGCATGTCTAGTAAATTTCTTTAAAACGCCGTCTCTGCCTTAACCCGTGCAAAGCTCTTCATGAAGGGTACCAACACCTGTACGCCCTCGGGAGTGCAATCCGCATGACATGAGCTAAAACTTCTAAACTTTCAGAATCGTCTTACTTCACTTGCTCGCAAACTTCTCAATTCCCTTTCTTCATCTTCAGCTCTGCAGCTCTGCAGAAGTTGCACTTACCAAGGCCCGCAAAAGGGGGGACACAGCGCCACCTGCTGCCTTGCGAGGGAAGAGCCAGTCCCTCCGCGGAGCACCACGGGGTTCTGAGGAATACCTACATTTTCCTAAGCAAAAGTCATAAAGGAATACACAAGATTGACTTGACACTGTATGAATTTCAATACTTTTTTAAAAATTTTTCCTGATAGTTTACCCAAATGTCATCTAATTTTGGGCCAAAGTAAATTTGAAATATAAGTACTAGTCCATAATGTTTTAATTGATTCATTTCGTAGAGCTATTTTGTCTTTCACCCTCGTTAGAATTCTCTCCTCTGCACCCCACTCAAGTTCCATAACATTAACACCATTGCAGATGCTGAAATAGTTGCAAACACAGAGGAAACTACTGAACAGGTAAAATATGTTCAAAGAATGTTCCAGAAGAAGCAGCATCTTAGAATGATTCTAGTAAAAGAAAATTTATTGAAAGTATATTTTTTTATAGAATACATTCTGATTATGTGTCCCCCCCCCTTCCCAGGTCCCTCCCCCACTTCAGAACACATTCAAATCCACAACCATTCTTTCTCTCTCATTAGGCTATAGGCAGGCATTCACAACAACAATAATAAACTAAAAACAGAAGAAAAAAAAAACTAAAGAAAAACCATTATAAACACATAGAGACATGGAAACACACACGTCTACACAACACAGAAATCCCATAAAAACACAAAACCAGAAAATATAATATATAAGCAAAAGGACCTGTAAGGTAATATTAAATAAATAAATAAATAAATAACTCTGACAAAGAATTATGAGACCAAGAACGTCCAACAATACCCCTGAGTTCATGTTGGTCCCCATCACTGGGCATGGAGCCTGTCCATGAGAGTGGTTTGTGGACCCTCTGAGACTCCCTTGAAGAAAACTGATCTTTCAACTGTGAGCTATTGGCAGTTGGAGATAGTTTCTGGGCTAGGACATCCACCTCCCCTCTCAGCACTAAGACCCCATCTGGCCCAGACCTGCGTGGTCCCTGTGCCTAGTATTTCAGTCTCTGTGAGGTCATCTGTGTCGTCCTGCCGTGTTTAAAAGGCCTTGTTTCCATGGTGTTCTCCATCCCCCCTGGCTTTACAGTCTTTCCACCTCCTCTTCCAAGGGGTTCCCTGAGCCCTGAGGGGAGGGGTTTGATGCAGACCACACACTTAGGTCTCTAGCACTCTGCACTTTGTGAGCTGTGGGGACTGAAAGCAAGCAATGTGTGCGAAGCCTTTCTTTCCTAAGCCAATTTGCCCTGTTTGCCGATTTTCCTTCCTAACTAAATCCAACATATACTCCATTTTAATGAAGTCTGTTCACCCAACAAATAGTGAGACGCAAGTACTCTTTCGACGACAAATAAAAAGTGCTCTTTTTATTTGCAAGACTGAACCATCAAGCAAAGAGGGATGGACCTAGGGCCCTGCACACAGGTAGCACAAATGCAGCTTGATCTTCACACAGATCCCAAAAAACTGGGTCAGGGGCTCTCTCCCTGACTCTGTTGCCTGCCTGCAGATCCTGTTCCAAAGAATCTTAATAAACACCAATGTTATGTGGAGGAAGAGAGTGATACTTTGGTGACAGTAATAAGTTTACCCCCAGGGTCTGTAAGCTCCCTGGCCAAGGCTCTTGGTCAGATTTGCAATGCCAGGTATGTGTTTCCATCTGTGTAGTGACTTAAATCCTATCAGAAAGCAGTTGGTGGCCCAGATCCTATTCGTGCCACTATTGCTCCTCTGGGTGTATTTTGTCATTATTATTGCTCACAGGGATCACAATCGTGTGGCACTACTTATGACCTCCTCTTCACCCCAGCAATCTGCGTACGATCTTCTAGTGTTCTGAGGGCTAGCCAGCAGGGAGCTACCTTGTTCGTACGACTGGATTGGTTTTGTATGGGTCCCATCCATACCGGCTACAATAAGCAGGCACATATATGGCTGCAAGGACTGGAAGCTAGCTTCAGTCAGTATGTTCCAAACTAAGAAAGACAGCTACAAGTCAGACACGCTCTCTTCAAAACAGTAGTACAGTTTATCAGAATAAAGGGATCGACTCTGTGAATGAGTCCAAGGATGCTTAAGAGTATCTCTGCAGCCATGGTATAATTTGAGGATGAAGAGACCAAAAGAAAACGTCTAGAGCCTGCAGCTCACACTTTAACATCTCCTGGCCAGAGTTAGAGAACACAACATCAGCAGAGAAAACAAAACCCATGAAAATGTGTATGGGGCTGGAGAGATGTCTCAAGGGAAGAGCACTTGTCCATGCTGAAGACATTGATCAACTCCTATGGGGCTGGAGAGATGTCTCAAGGGGAGAGCACGTGTCCGTGTTGAAGACATTGATCAACTCCTAGAACCCATGTGGTGGCTCACAGCCATCCATAACTCCAGTTCCAGGGAATCTGATGGCCACGCCTGACCTCTGCAGCCATCAAGCATGCTCATGGTACACATGCAGGAAAAACATAAAGTAATAAAATAAAAACCTTTTAACAGAAAATATATGTACCATTGCCAATAGTCCCATTGGTCCTGTCATTTGAAGTTGGTACTTCTTTCATTTGTACATATCCTTGGGATGCAGTGTGATAGGATACACATTGTACAGCGATCAAACCGAAGCCCTTAATGCTTTGTCTCCTGAAGCATTGTTGTTTCTTCATGTTAGCGAACATTGAGCTTTTCTGTTCTAGCTCTTTAGTGTGTGTGTGTGTGTGTGTGTGTGTGTGAGTTGTAAGTTGTGGCCACCCAACTGTCATAAGGACACTCCAATGTAGACCTTCCTCTAACTCTGGCTAAACTCTGAGAGGCTGTTAGCCAGCTCCCTCTACCTCCACACCACCTGACCATTTCTAATGTCTATGATTTTACTCTGTGCATACAAAATCAACTATTTTAGCTTTCATGTATAAGGGAGGGCATGTAACATGGGTGAGCACTTTGTTTCATTTAACACTCCTTTTCCACCAATACTGCACCAATGACATTACATTGTTACTTTTTGTGGCTAAAAAAAATATTCCACTGGATATAGGTAGGTAGGTAGGTAGGTAGGTAGATTGGTGGTTGGTTGAGAAAGAGAGAGAGAGAGAGAAGGGAGGGGGGATTAGGATGGGTGGATGGATGGATGGATAGATAGATAGGTAGATAGATAGATAGCATTTTCTTTAACTATCAATCAATGAAAACCTAGGCTGATTTCATGCCTTGGCTATTAAAAGTGGTGCTTGGTTTCTTTTGTTTTGTTTTTTAATGTATATGAGTGTTCTGCCTACATGTACATGTGTGTATCATGTACACACATTGCCCACAGAGGCCAGAAGAGGATGGTGGATCTGGAACTTGAGTTACAGATAGTTATAAGCATCCAAATAGGTACTGGGAATTGCACCTGGATCCTCTGGAAGAACAGCCAGTGCTCTTAACCACTGAGCCACCTCCCCAGCCCCATGAAATTGATAGTTCTTAAAAGAATTATTTTTTACTTTTGATTAACTTACTTTTATTCATTGTATAATTCATTAAATATATCATTGTTGATAATTCATACAATTATATATTTAACCTGTTTTCATAAATGTGTTATTTCATTATGTGTTACTTAATTTTTTTATATTCAAATAAAATTTTCAGTTACACTGAAAATTTTTAGGAATTCTGAAAATTTGTTTTTTTAATTATTTTGTTTAGTATATAGGTTCCAGCATTTGCTTCAATTAAAATCAAAATACGTATATGCCACCACATCAGGGGTGGAATGCTCCTTCTAGTGTGTGAAGGCATCCACTGGTGTGCAGAGACACCATGTTGAAGTAGCACGTGGAAGAACAAGGACCTAGGGTCTGCTTTCCAGGCTAAAGTAGGAACTATTGAGGTTATAAATGAGTAGCCAGTCATCTCGTCTCACTAAAATCTAGCTTGAAACAATGTTCAGCCATAGACCAAGTCTAACAGAGTCCTTATTTCACCCATGAGGAACAACAAATATTTCTAAGAATTCCCCTCCAAAAAAAGACGTTTCTAAGGACAGTGTGGTGCTCCTGACCTCATCCTCTGCACTCGACATGCCCCCATCTCTGCACAGAAAACCCAGCCCTGTACCGGCCTCCCTGCATCCACTCCAACATCCCCTCTCTAACCTCTGGACTCTTTCCTTTTTAACGCAATCGATGGTTTCGATGAGATGGCTCCCGACCTCCTAGCCAGCTCTCGGATGTCCTCCCTGCTCTGTCACCTCAGGTGGATTCCAGGCAGATTCAAAACTACTGTAAGTCTCCTTCCACCCTTGAGTTCACTCACAAGGCTGTGCAAGTGAATGCTAGGAGCCTTATCCCTTCCCCTTCAGGTCATAAAACATGTTTATATGTCTATAACACTATGAGTCCTCAAGCAAGGAGATTTTGGACACAGCATGGTTATCAGTGAGAAGAGGAGCTTTGGAGCAAGCCTGGTAAGGCTACAGGCTAAGGAGCCAATGATTTGGCATACCAAAAAGTGATGGGATAGGGGTCACTTTCAAGTACTTCCCCCAGGGTCTACAGTTTAGCCACAGCTTCCAAAGTTCAAACACGCATGCCCACTGACTGCATGATTCTGTTCTCTCAACATGTCACAAAAAGTCAAAACATTAAGTAGAATTGGTTATTTCTTAGATGAACTCTTACCCTAGAGCTCTGAAGTTTAAACAAGAACTTTGCGGAGAGGTGTTAGGGATCAAACCCAGGACCTTGAGAACACACAACAAATGCTCTACCAATGTGCAGCATCTGGCCCCTGTGACCTGGAGCTCTGAAGAGGACTGGGCTCCATTACCGTTTCCTAAAGTCTCAAACTCATAAAAACTTTCCATCCATCCCATGTGCCCAGGATTGAAAGTTACAGTCCAAAGACCACAGACCCAAGCAACAACTTACATAGTGAATACCTAGTCTCTCAGGACACATAGTGGATACCTAGTCTCTCACGACACATAGTGGATACCTAGTCTCTCACGACACATAGTGAATACCTAGTCTCTCACTACAATGTAAAAGATAGAATTGGGGGGAGGGGGTAAGAAAGAAAGGAGCACTTGGTCTTATTCTCTGTTAGTCAGCAATAAAAGTCAAGGGGCTAGAGAGATGGCTTCCAGAGGACCTGAGCTTGGTCCCCTCTTTGGGTAGCTTATAACTGCCTATAACTCTGTCTCCAGACCTGCCAAGGTTCACATGTGCACTTAGCACCATAAAACACACACATAAACAAAAGCAATCACAGAAGCTTTACCAAAGAAAGAAAAGGGGGAGAGACAGAGAGAAAGAGAGAAAGTGTGTGTGTGTGTGTGTGTGTGTGTGTGTG
>NW_022196893.1:24155471-24176846 GCF_008632895.1 Mastomys coucha
TGAAATCAAAGTATTTACAGTATGAGATTGTCAGGGAAAGAAAATCCCCATACAAAACAACACAGCAGCCCTGCCCCTGGGGTTGGCTTTTCCATTCCCCACCATGTATGGGAAATGATTAGCTTGGCTGAAGTCCTGTGGGCAGGGTCCCATGGTGGCATAAGAGCCCCTGAAAGAAGAAATGGCACCAAATGCTGCATCAGCGTAGGACAGAACAGGGAGCCAGGGAAGTGCTCCACCAGAAAGGAGCTGGTCTATACCTCAACCTTGGGCTTCCCAGCCTCCACACCGAAAGAAAAGCGATTTCTGGCTGTGAGGCATGTAGCCTGTGGCATTTCGTTACAGTCACCCAAACGGTCTTGGACAGAGCTAGGCTAATTCCACCCCCTGACCAAATTATAAGATCTTCAAGGGATGCTTTTTTGTCACTAAATTCTCAGCCTTTAGCTGCCACTGGACAATTACATACTTGCATTACTGAATGAATGAATGAGTGGCTGAATAAATGAATGAGTGAATGAATGATTGAATGAATGAGTAAATGAATGCTTTCCCCAGTCCTTGACTAGCATGTGGCGTAGTCTCATCTAGCCCAGATGCTAGCTGAAGACTATACAGAAACGAAACATAGGGATACATTTAACTTTCAACTTCTTTTTTCAAATTAAGGAGCTGCACAAATCTATTCTGCAAATGGCAATGTAAGAGCCATATCTTCTATTATTATCTACAACAGTCACAAAATATAAATATGAACCTATCTTTCTGCTGTCTCACCCACATGGGTAGATGCATTTCCCCACCCCGAGCACACCAGCCCTCTCCAAACCTTCATCTGGTGACCAGGAGACCAATAGTGGACTGAGGAAACAGTAGTCTCTTGTGCAGGACTCCTGGGTCCCCTCATGCAAGGCACCTCAGTTCCCAGAAGGGGAGCATGCTGACTTTGGGTAATGATCCAGCTGGCTGCATAGAGAGAGCTCAATCCCATTCCTTGAGACTGATGAAAGTACATATCTTTTCCCCAGAGCTATAATTGTAACTTTTGCTGACAGTGAAGGCTAAACAGGCCAGAGACAAGAAGTAGCTTGGAGATCCTGAGTCTGGACTCATCGGAGGCAATTATTCTAACAGAGACCACCTTGGGTCTCTGAGAGAGCCTGCTTCCTTCCACGTAAACACATCGACAGCCCTCCTGTAATTGAGGAGAAGTCTCCTGGATCACAAATCCATCTCATAATTACCCTAGGATTCCTCTGAGAAAGTGTGGACATAATTTCCTCTGTATGTGATTTCCAAAAGGACAAGAGTCCTAGCCAGTGTTCTCTAAATGCTCCCCATTGATTGTCTCAGTCTACAGTGTGTTGATTTTTCAGCCCAGAGTGTATAAGGTGAAGGAAACAATAACCAAATATAGAAAATATCGATCTGCAACCATTGATTCAAGGCCCCACGGTGTGAAAAGATTAGTTACTTTTAAGAGAAGTACCGAAGGTGACTTTCAACTGCTTTCTATTGACTAACACAGACCAGATAAACCTTTCTGTTCAAAGCCATGCACTCCTCAGAAGCCACTGTGAACAACCGTTTCCTTGGTTGAGAGCAACCCTGCATTAGACTTAAAAGGGAATGAATAGTACTTGAGCATGTGGCCAACAGACAACCTCAAAGACACTGGGGACACATTCTCTCTCTGAGCTACATACACTCTCAGCCCCAAACCTAGGTAACAAAGTCATTATGTTTTCAAAAATATATAAGCATATTATATGCATTCTGCATTGTATATATATATTGTATTTCACATATATGATTTTATATATATATATATATATCAAATGATTTATGGTGTTTTGATTTAATGATACGTCTACTCTTTATTATGCTCTGGCAGGAGACCCAAGGATGTATTGTGAGTGTGTGTATGTGTGTGTGTGTGTGTGTGTGTGCACAAGTATGTGTGCAGATGCATGTGTCTGTATGTGTGTATATAGGTACACAGGTATTCGCAAATATGTATGACCTAGATGGCCTTCATTCCTACCCTGACCCCTGAACGTCTTTCAGATCTGTATACAGTATCCTGCCTTGCTTCTGAGAATGCTGTCCTGTGCCCGTCTAGGGCCTCCCTGGGGTCTTAGGCCTCTTAGCAGTCAATTGATAATAGGAAATTCAAACCCCACCAAAATCCGCTCTATGGTGTTAGTATGACCCAGAGCCTGCTTCAGCTCTGCCTTGAGAAGTCCAGCCTATGCTTGGGGTCTGTCTCCCTAGCACCTTCTCTTCTGCTTACCTTCCATACTTAGATCTGTATTAAACCATCTTTACTAGCCGGGCGGTGGTGGCACACACCTTTAATCCCAGCACTTGGGAGGCAGAGGCATAAGGATTTGTGAGTTCGAGGCCAGCCTGGTCTACAGAGTGAGTTCCAGGACAGCTAGGACTACACAGAGAAACCCTGTCTCAAAAAAAAAAAAAAAAATCTTTACTAAACCTTAACTCTCCTTCATCATGATCATTTCTGAAAATTCTTTTCTGCACTGAAGTCATAAGTCCTGGTTTGACCTAGGTCGAGGTCCCTAAAACTCTAGGGAAGGTTCCGGCAACTCGGGAGCTATGCCTCCTGCCTCTGCTACCTACAACCCAGGCAGCTGGGTCTCCTCATCCGCACTCCAGAGAGACAGCTTCCTCCTCATGGCTGGGTTTTCCACTTTCTCAGGCCAGATAGAGACTCTGGCAGAACTAACATTTTACTCCCAGCCCAATAGAAGAGGTTGAGAATGGGGGCACCACTGGGGTATTACGAGTCTCTTCTACACAGTAGTCCCACAAAGAGAAAGTATTCCTTGCTACAGGTCAACCCACAAGTTTACAAAGTGCTTCTGAAAGAATTTCCGTGACTCGCCAGTGAGTACTTTTCACTCAGCAACTCAGAAATGGTTACCTCATTTCTACTCCATACTGAGTAGACGTTCAGTAGAAGTTTGACGGTGGCTAGGGATGGCTCTAGGAGCATTTGACAGAAGAGTGGGAGGGAATAGGACCAAAATACATTATATGAGACCCTCAAAGAATTTAAAAATACTGTATTAAAAAAGCACAAGTTGGGCCAGAGCATGTGGGACCAGAGCGAGCTGGGCGGAAGAAAGAAGGAAACGAAACAAAACAACACAACAACAACAACAACAACAAAAACAAGCAAACAAAACACGTTTGCTGATTGAAAAACTAACAGCTCTTAAGTCCCTAATAATTAACGTTATCCTTCCCAGGACAATGCAGCTACTAGCCAACAATAGGTGTCTCGCATCTTCTCAGGTCTCTTGGCCAGAGCCCTGCCAAGCTTAGCGTCTGGTTTAAGGGAGAGCCAACAGCAGCAAGGAGACCCAGGGGCAGACGGAGCCTTAAACAGCAGCCGGACCACGGCCCCAGCTTCTTTGTCTCAAGGGCAGTCTGAGCACCACGGATGGCACCTAAAACTCGGCAGCTTCACTCCACATTTGCATTCTGCACAAACATTTTCATAGGTGAGAGCAACGAGCCCACCGCAGCCGGAGCCGACGGCTAATTAGCAACACCTGCATGGAGGCACGATTAGCATCTTGCTATGAGGTTACTGTTTGCATTACAGGGTAAGTGATTAGACCTGTCAAATTATGACAGGACAGGCTTCATAATTTTAGTTTATGTATAAATTTAAATGTCACCATTTTAATAACCAAGAAAATCTTTAGACATGACAATGGCTATTTTTGAATTTTAGTTACAGACTGTGTTTGTCAGTGACAGGGTTACAGTTCAGTTCCTAGGAAGCGCGATGGTGTATCTCCATGAACAGAAATCTGTTTCTTCTGCACAACACAGTCCCTCCATTACTCGGTCTACCTCTCCTCTCAAGGTTCCAGTGATCAGATACACTGATCACTGTTAGCACATGCTGAGCTGTCCTCAGACGTCATACTACCCAGCATGCACTGGTGCCCAAGACAGATATGCTGCTCTAACAACATTCACCTTCTGCTCCGAGGCTGACCAACTCTCAAGTCTCCCGGTTGCAGTTCTCCTCCATTAGCAGCTGAGCCCTTTACTGTTCCAAACACAGGACGCCGCACTGCAATCAGCGCTTATGTTACATTCTGAGTTAGTTATCTAAGTCTGGTATCGAAGTGAGTTAGTTATCTAAGTCTGGTATCGAAGATAACGGAACGTAACAGGGTGACGTTCCAGTAGGCATGGTACCTGCCGCTCCACAGCTAATATTTTATGTGATTTTTATTTACTTTCAGATATGTAAAAGACACAAAGGGTTGTGTCTGAGAGGTTTCAGAGAACAGATCCAGCATGAGAACGAAGTATGAGTGTGTGCATGTATGCCTGTGTGTCTGCGTCTATCTGCCTGTCTGTCTGTGTTTCTATGAATGTGTGTGTGTTTATGTGTGCCAGTGTGTCTGTATCTGTGGGGGGAGGGGGGGGAGTGTCTATGTGTATGTGTGTGTGTGTGTGTGTGTGTGTATGACTGTATGTCTGTGCCTGGCTGTCTGGCTGTCTGTGTTTCTATGAATGTGTGTGTGTTTATGTGTGCCAGTGTGTCTGTGTCTCTGTGAGTGTGTGTGTGTGTGTGTGTGTGTGTCTATGTGTATGTGTGTGTATACCTGTATGTCTGTGTATATGTATGTATGTATGTGTGTGTGTATGTATGCCTGTATGTCTGTGTATATGCATGCATGTATGTGTGTGTATATGTGTATGTATGTGTGTGTGTGTGTGTGTGTGTGTGTGTGTGTGTGTGTGCCTGTATGTCTGTGCCTGGCTGTCTGGCTGTCTGTGTCTCTGTGAGTGTGTGTGTGGGTGTGTGTCTATGTGTATGTGTGTGTGTGTATATGACTGTATGTCTGTGCCTGGCTGTCTGGCTGTCTGTGTTTCTATGAATGTGTGTGTGTTTATGTGTGCTAGTGTGTCTGTGTCTCTGTGAGTGTGTGTGTGTGTGTGTGTGTGTGTGTGTGTATGTGTACATGTGGAAGTCAAAAGACAATTTGTGGAATTGGTTCTCTTCTTCCACCATCTAGATCCCAGGGATCAAACTCAGGTGGTGAGTGTTGGCAGAAAGAGCCTTTACCCACTGAGCCGTCTTGCCAGCTCAAAAAGGAAACAACATTTAATAGTCTTTGCAACTAGAATGGGAACTCAAAATACATTTCCCAAAATAAACGAATTATCTACTTGTCAGGACTATGACAAAACTTGGTACAAAGGGCTTGAACTTACTGCCATGATGTGCTGACTCTAAAATTCTTAGTTCTGTATAGTCATTTCACAGTATTAAAAGTAAATGTAATTTGAAGTTAATGATGTGAACATTATTAGCACTTAATCAAACCACTTTTACAATGCACTTATTCACCTTGGCTTCTCAGAAACTAATAAAAGAAACGGAGTCTCAAATAATAAGGGATGGACCTTGGTTGCCGACCTGGTCCTTTATCATACATCACCGCTGCTTCATAACCTTGGACAAGTCACATCACTTCTCTGTGCCTGGATTTTCAGATGAAGACAGATACAATTTTATATACACTGTGTTCATCAATGTGGAAAAAAATGTATAGAAAGCTTGTTGGAAGTGCAATTAGTCTTAATTAAACGCAATGGGTATCTATCTACCCATTGATCTATCTATCTATCTATCTATCTATCTACCTATCTATCATCTATCTACATACTTCTATATCTCTCCCCATCTCTTTCTCACACACACATACATACACAGGAAGATGCACATACAAGCATGTAGAAGAGAACTAGTTTGGATGAAGAGGGCCAATAAAAGTAAAAAAGAAATAAGAGAAGGTAACAGGTTGGTGGTGATCAAAATATATTATATGCATGTATGAAATTATGAGAGGAAAAAATAAATTTCAATTAAAGCCAACATAGTCACAACTCCTGTTCATGAAGGTGAATATTTGCATATTATGTTGTCTGCTTCACAAAGACACACAAGGAGGAAAAAGAGTTCCAAGAGTTCCTCTTCACAAAGGGATCAGCGTTCATGGGACTGACGACAACACGGTGAGATCACAGATGGGAAGCACTGGATACAAAAGAGAATCAGTGAAGCACCACACCCTGCTTATTATTTCATTGTTTCAGAATAAAATGCAGAGAAAATTGTGTGGGAAAACTAGGTACAAAAAGAAAGCCAGATGTTTTCCTAATTATTCTATAGGTACATAGATAAAATGAATAAAAAACCAACAGCAATCCTTCCTAAAGCATGGAAAAAGAAGGAGGAGGTACCAACTTCTGTCTTAGGGTTTTACTTCTGTGAACAGATACCATGACCAAGACAACTCTGACAAGGACAACGTTTAATTGGGCTGGCTTCTAGGTTCAGAAGTTCAGTCCATTATCATCAAGGCAGTAGCATGGCAGCATTCAGGCAAGCATGGTACAGGTAGAGCTGAGAGTTCTACATCTTCATCTGAAGGCTGCTATGAGGAGTCTCATTTCCAGGCAGCTAGGACCAGGGTCTTAAAGCTCATGCCCACAGTGACACACCTACACCAACAAGACCACACCTCCTAATAGTACCACTCCCTGGGCCAAGCATATACAAACTATCACAAAAGGTTAAAGATCACTGTCTTAAATATAATGTTAGCCTTGTTTTTGTTACTTGTTTTGTTGCTATTAAGTTATCATATAATCTTTGTTTGCTAGATACATTCTAGGACAAATAATTAAACAAACACAGATTGCCTAACTCAGATATGCTCGATAGACACTAGCTCTCAATCCTGTCAGAAATCTGCTAAGTATAATGTTAAATATTTAAGCTTATTATGACAGGGATTCCCAAAGCTTAACAGTAACCCCACCCCTCGAAAGTTCTCCGAAAAGATATTCGCATAATGACAAGACTGCCTAGATTGAAGTATGATAATCACTGAGAAATACTGCTTTTTCCTTTAAGGGAGGAACTCAGGAGAAATGACTGACCTTGTTTTAGGCAGCATGAGACGTTTAACTCTCCAAGTGTCCTTTGTCCACATTTTAGGTGGATCCCTGGCAGCAGGCAAGGCAATGAAGTGGTGTTTTCATGCTGTAAAGAGACAGGTTTTCATTTGCTAGCACTTTAGTGCCATCTTAGCTAAGGGCAGTCATATGGCTGGCTGTAGCTTCAGTGCCATCTTGGTTAAGGGCAGTCTCATGACTATCTGCCATCTTGGTTATGGGCAGTTCCCACCTCACTGCCTCCTCACTTTAGAACAGCCTGATTTAAAGTTTCCAAAGACACTTCAATTAAGATACGGTTTTCATACGATTTCTATCCTGCCTTGGTAAATAATAATTTTAATATTAATTTAAAGACAACAGTCAGTCTTAGGGTTTTACCACTGTAAACAGACACCACGACCAAGGCAACTCTTTTTTTTTTTTTTTTTCGAGACAGGGTTTCTCTGTGTAGCCCTGGCTGTCCTGGAACTCACTCTGCAGACCAGGCTGGCCTCAAACTCAGAAATCTGCCTGCCTCTGCCTCCCAAGTGCTGGGATTAAAGGTGTGCACCACCACCACCCGGCCCAAGGCAACTCTTACAAGGACAACACTTAATTAGGGCTGGCTTCCAGGTTCAGAGGTTCAGTCCATAATCCTCAAGGCAGGAGCATGGCATGTCTCTTTACAGCAATGAAACCTAAACTAAGACACCACACATTCAAATCAGGCAAAGGAGATCTCAAAACCCCAAGCTGTAAAGCATACTAGTGAGCGGGACTCCAGGAGTAAAAGTCAGTAGAAATAAAAATAGGCGCTACTGGAAACTAATGCATCTAAACAATGCAAAATAAGACTGCATAAAAGAACCACACCATGAATTTGAAAAACACAGAGGGGTATACAGGAAGGTTTGGAGGGAGGAAAGGGTAGCAGGAAATGATGCAATTATAATCTCAACAGTAAAAGAAAAATGTTTTTTTAAAGAAACTGTCTTAGTTAGGGTTTTACTGCTGTGAACAGACACAATGACCAAGGCAATTCTTAATAAGGACAACATTTAATTGGGGCTAGCTTACAGGTTCAGAGGGTGTCTTAGTCAGGGTTTCTATTCCTGCACAAACATCATGACCAAGAAGCAAGTTGAGGAGGAAAGGGTTTATTCAGTTTACTTCCACATTGCTGTTGATCACCAGAGGAAGCCAGGACTGGAACTCAAGCAGGTCAGGAAGCAGGAGCTGACACAGAGGCCATGGAGAGATGTTTCTTACTGGCTTGCTTCCCCTGGCTTCCTCAGCCTGCTCTCTTATAGAACCCAAAACTTCCAGCCCAGGGATGGCACTACCCACAAGGGGCCCTACCCCCTTGATCACTAATTGAGAAAATGCCCCACAGCTGGATCTCATGGAGGCACTTCCCCAACTGAAGCTCCTTTCTCTGTGATAACTCCAGCCTGTGTCAAGTTGACACACAGCCAGTACAGATGGTCAGTCCATTATCATCAAGGCAGGAACATGGCAGCATCCAGGCAGGCATGATACAGGAAGAGCTAAGAATTCTACATCTTAATCTGAAGGCTGCTAGCAGAATACTGGCTTCCAGGCAGCTAGGATGAGGGCCTTAAAGCCCACAAGCACAGTGACACGCCTACCCAACAGGACCACACCTTCTAACAGTGCCACTCCCTGAGCCAAGTATATGCAAATCATTACAGAAACACACATTAGCTCCAGAGTGAAAAATGCAGAAATGATTAGACTGACCATGGAATAGAAACAGACACACACACACCACTGAAAATAAAATTTAAACCAAAGTAACGCGCAAAGGCCATAGACTTCTGAAATTATTCATTGCTAAACTGGGTCTTACAGAATGAGATTCAGATACTATAAACTTTAGGGAAGCTAAGGACTGAAAAGTAAAACTGGTGGGTTGGAGAGATGGCTCAGCAGTTAAGAGCACTAGCTGCTCTTCCAGAGGTCCTGAGTTCAAGTCCCAGCAACCACATGGTGGCTCACAACCATCTGTAATGAGATCTGATGCCCTCTTCTGGGGTGTCTGAAGGCAGTGACAATGTACTCACATAAAAAAAATAAATAAACAAATCTTTTTAAAAAAAACAAAGAAAGAAAGAAAGAAAGAAAGAAAGAAAGAAAGAAAGAAAGAAAGAAAAAGAAAAGTGAACGTGGTAGAACGGTCTCCTGTAATGGACTGAAGGACCTTTGCATTTTAATACAGCAGAACAGGGCGGCCAAGGAGCTCGGGGCCTTCCTTAGAATTACCTTATTAACAGTGACACAGTTGTCACCTTAGAGTTGTCAATAAGAATGCCTAGGCAGACACAGGGGCCTAAGGGCTGCTTATGTTTAGACAATGTGGAGCCAAGTTGAGTATCCTGTAGGAGTCAGGTAAATGTGACTGACACATTATCAGGGGCGATAGGTCAGTATGCAATGGTAACACATTATCAGGGGGCGATAGGTCAGTATGCAATGGTAACACTGGATGTCTGGGGACAATAGGTCAGTATGCAATGGTAACACTGATGTCTGGGAACGATAAGTCAGTATGCAATGGTAACACTGGATGTCTGGGGACAATAGGTCAGTATGCAATGGTAACACTGGATGTCTGGGGGCGATAGGTCAGTATACAATGGCAACACTGGATGTCTGGGGACAATAGGTCAGTATGCAATGGTAACACTGGATGTCTGGGGACAATAGGTCAGTATGCAATGGTAACACTGGATGTCTGGGGACGATAAGTCAGTATGCAATGGTAACACTGGATGTCTGGGGAACACCCAAGGTAAACAGTGATGTAACTCTTATATATAACCATTCCTAGACAAATGTCACTTTTATGTGGGTTCCGTATAAGTATGGCCTTGGGTCCAGAGACCTGAGACTTTGCCATCAGCAGCCTGTTTGTACGTCTGTCTGTAGGCCTGTATGCTTCCTCCGTAAAGCCAGCGTGCCAGTTTGCATGTGTGCCTACACTTGCCTGTGTTTGGTCCTCTGGCCCAGTGTGCCTGATTGCCTGCCTGCGGCTGCCTGTCTTAGCTTCTTTCTCCTAGACCGAGTAAAGAATGTCTTATTCGCTGGGCAGTGGTTGGCGCACGCCTTTAATCCCAGCATGCGGGAGACAGAGACAGGTGGATTTCTGAGTTCAAGGCCAGCCTGGTCTACAGAGTGAGTTCCAGGACAGCCAGGGCTACACAGAGAAACCCTGTCTTGACAAAAAAAAAAAAAAAAAAAAAAAAAAAAAAAAAAAAAAAAAAAAAAAAAAAAAAAAGGTCTGGCTGCCCTCAGCCTCCTGTGACCTTCCATCTCCCCTGGCCTTGGACCATGCACTGCACATAGATTCTGGAAAGAGCTTTTGTTACAGAAAAATTAGTGTTAGTCTAATTTCTGTTGTGAACAGCTCAATACAACAATGAGGCAAGTTGTAAAGAAGAGAGATTAATTTGATTCACAGTTGATTCAGCCTCAGGGAGCCCCATCTGGTAGTGGGTATCTTGCTGGCAGAGTCCCAGGCAGCACTGGGGCTCACAAGGCAAGTGACAGGGAGTAAGAATATGTACGACTGTCTGGTCTCTCCTCTTACAGACCTACTAGGATTCAGCCATATGAGTCTGACTTTTGTTTTGTTGTTGTTGTTTTGGTTTGGGGTTTTTGTTTGTTTGGTTGGTTAGTTTGGTTTTTTGAGACAGGTTTTCTCTGTATAACCCTGGCAGTTCTGGAACTCACTCTGTAGACCAGGCTGACCTCAAACTCAGAAATCCACCTGCCTCTGCCTCCCAAGTGCTGGGATTAAAGGCGTGCGCCACCACTGCCCAGCTGAGTCTGACTTCTAGGTCATTTGACCCCAGCCACTTCCCCAGAATTCCCTCTAAGCATCACTAGTGGATAGCCAGGTTAGGTTTCTGCTCACTAGATACAGCACAGCAGAGATCGGATTATAGCCTGAGTTTCAGATAGGACAAGCACAGAGACGGGTACCCTGAGGGAGTCTGTGCCGGCACATTACGCCCTGTGCAGTATGACTTTCCTGAATGCAGTGGAGCCTCAGAAAATGCCTGGCTTGCTTTGTAAGAGCAGCCAGTCAGGTGTAGGCAAGGGAAACCAGCCTGCAGCAAGAGGGTGAGGAGTGTGGCCTGGAGAATTCCCAGGCAGAGACCTTGGTGCTGAGGATTGCAGAGCCAGGCAGCAGGTGCCCTCTGGTGGAGAACTGCATCGGCTTCACCACGGAAGCCAACCAAACTGCAGTCTCACCCGGAGAGGACCAGAGACAGGGCTTGTCCTTTTTTCCCCATGTCTTCCTGTGTTTGAAGAGGACAGGAGAGAAACAAGCAAGCCCTACTGGCACTGAGGAAGAATTTTCGTCCAGTATGAGGCTAAAGCTTTTAACTGTTCTAGACTGAACTAGTAAGAGAGAATGATGAGACCCGTCCAAGGTATTGTTTGGAGGGCAGAATATGGGATTTAGAATAGAACTATTAAGAACCAGCTTGTGTCAGGAGGGTGGTGGTGGCACACACCTTTAATTCTGGCACTTGGGAGACAGAAGCAGGTAGATCTCTGTGTTCCAGGCCAGTTTGGTCTAAAGAGTGAGTTCCAGTACAGCCAGGGCTACATAGAAAAATCCTTTCTTGGGTGCTGGAAAGATGGCTCAGCAGTTAAGAGCACTGACTGCTCTTTCGAAGGTCCTGAGTTCAAATTCCAGCAACCACATGGTGGCTCACAACCATCTGTAATGAGATCTGACGCCCTCTTCTGGTGCGTCTGAAGACAATGTACTTACATATAACAATAAATAAAACTTTAAAAAAAAAATCCTGTCTCAAAATAAAACAAACAAGAAAGCATAAACAAAGCCAAAACAAAGCAACAACAAAAGAAACAAGCTTACATCCTCAACTTATTCTGCATCTTTATAATGCAGCTGTGTACCTGTCCACATCGGAACTACACTATACCCCAGCTCCAACAGCCAGGTTGATTACTAGGTCTGCAATGGAAAACCAACTCTGTTCGCAGACTGAAGTGTACAAGCTGCTTGGGGAGTTGAGGAAGTCCAGCTGACAGTGGCCATGCACGACACACCACACAGCCAATGGGGAAGTGCCGAGTGTACAGCACGGACCATGGCAGGAGCCAGGAAAGCCCTGTGCTGCTGGAAGGGGCTTCCTAGGCAGGTACCTACGCACCTGAAAGAGTCAAAGGTCAGGCTTCAGAGACTGCGACCTATCAGCCAAAGGAAGCTGGACCACGTTACAGAGGCAATAAGAAAACACTAGGGTTTTTCGCAGTTGTTTTTGAAATGATGGTCAAAGTAAGGCTCAGAGAGAGAAGCATTTAGAAAAGAAATAATCCTATTTCAAGAGTATCATACGTAGCCGGGCGGTGGTGGTGCATGCCTTTAATCCCAGCACTTGGGAGGCAGAGGCAGGCGGATTTCTGAGTTCAAGGCCAGCCTGGTCTACAGTGAGTTCCAGGACACCCAGGGCTACACAGAGAAACCCTGTCTAACCAAACACATAAACTTAAACATAAAAGCTGCAAACGAACCCAGATTTCCAAACTGATGTTCACCTGTCCAGAAAGGACAGCAGGCAGCTTCCTCACACAGATGGAGATGTTCACGAGGGTTACAGCATACTGTCACAGTGTGACAATTAGAAGGTGGAATATGGTCCACAGAAAACAATTTGAGGTTTACTGCTGGAAGGGCCAGTCCGGAAGACCTTGTTACTTTTGGTTTCCTCTGGTTGTCATAAGTGATGTGCTGGGTCATACAGGGGCAGGGTAAGGTGTCCCTTTTGCTTCTACAAGATCAAAATAGGATTGACGCCAATACATTGGACACAGGGTGGGGTCAGTGTGGGTCAATCGCTTGCTCAAAGGCATATCACACAGCAGCAAGGGTGTCACTCAGAGATGATATCAGCTCCACCAGCTCTTCTCACAAGCTGATCTTCTTCTTCTGATAACTGCCAGTTAATTAATTCGACTGTGGGTGTGTTCCAGAGTTACTATCAACAAGACAAATGATACCAGCTTCATGAGCGGGAGCTACAATTCAATTATTCTTAATTAGGCAGCGCTTATCTAGGGAAGGGTACTCCTGCAAGATCCTTGCCACCCCCCTGGGGTGCCACTGTCCGTGCATCTATCCTCCTTGAGAATTCTTCGTTTACAATTGGGGGTTTTATCCTAGACTTAGAATGCACAATTGGTACCCTATCATTATGTCCTTAATCTGGACACAGGAAGAAGTGAACATAGAAATACGCAACTAGGATCATACTGCCTCACCCATCCAAGGCTCCCCACTATTTTCACTCCCTGGCTACCCCTGCTCCACACTGACGGAAGGAAGCACTTTCAAGACCACGACTGTGTTCGGTCGGTACCCGTTCTTCCACACTCCTGGAGGTTTTCACCTAATCTGGTGCGATGGCACTTAATTTTTAAAGTACCTTATGGGGACACAGTGGCAGAAGAGATCCCCTCCTCCAGCTGGATTCTGGATTGGGAAGCTAAAAGCAAAGTACACCAAATGTAAATGTTAGCATCTCATTCTTTTTTTATTGTCTCTTGTGGCTGTATATTGTATATTGGGCTTTTGGGGAACAGGGTCTCACAATATAGTCTACACAAGCTCCATGATCCCACTGCCCTGCCTTCTGAGGGCTGGAAGGCAGGCGTGTGCCAGTGCACTGGGACAGCTGGCTCCATCTTAAACATTGCTGAGTTAAACACAGTTACGCTGTCTTTCTGACAATCCCCAGTGCTCTTCTCAGCTGATAGAACTGAAGGCTCACACCCATTGGGCACTACTATCCATACCCATTGGGCAGCACTACCCACAATCCATTGGGCACCGTTACCTGTACCCATTGGGCACCACTACCCGCACCCATTGGGCACCACTACCTGTACCCATTGGGAAGCACTACCCATATCCATTGGGTACCACTACCTGTACCCATTGGGCACCACTACCCATATCCATTAGGCACCACTACCCATATCCATTGGGCACCACTACCCGCACCCATTGGGCACCACTACCCGCACCCATTGGGCAGCATAACTGCACCCATTGGACACTACTGCCAGCTCTGCTCTACTAGACCATGACACCCTTCAGTGGGCTGGAGAGATGGCTCAGAGGTCATGTGCAAGCTGCTCTTGCAGAGGTCCTGGGTTCAGTTCCCGATATCCATCATTCATTTTTTAAATATCCACACAAAAGTGCTCTAACACTCACAATAGACGCACCAAGCACACACTATCTAGCTCTGGGCACACCCGTATAGACAGTACTTGTGCTGGGTAGCTTCCTAGTACCCCCTATCCAGCTCCACCCTCCACCAAATTCCTCTCCAGCTGTGAGGTCTGAGATAGGCCAGCAAGGACGCCAGCATGGGCTCCCTGCTGGGGCCCTCCTTGCTTCTGGATGATGTTGTCTAGAACCTGGAACCCTCTCTACTTCAGGTTAGGAAAGGGTAATGGCTGTCCACTGCTGTGAGCACCAGGCCATTCCAAAACCTTGTGCTGTTCTTTTACCCCTATTTGCAAACACTTATTATGCTTAGCACCCCATTCCAGGAGCCCCAATCACCCTGACACACTCCCACTCTTTCAAAGGTTCTTGTCAAACACAACAAAGCCAACTTGAGCTATACTCCCTAGGTAATTCTGCATGGAGCATTTATGCAGCTCCTGATAGTTTGATGTCACCTTCCTACATCTTCTCTGGTTTGCAATACGGGTATTTGTGTGCACCGGGCACTGCTATTGCCAGTTCATCACTGCACCATTTCCAACTGTCTAGGGCTAGTGCTGCGGCTGATCTGGCCCTGCGCCTCAGTTCCTCCCACCCTCCCAGGCTTGTTGGATACACTGTGGTTCTCGAATGTCAGCACTGCTGTGATGAAGTTCAATATTCCACATGTGGGTTATATATGGCGAAGTATGGTCCGTGCTTACTAAAACACAACAATGCTAAGCAAAATACAAGTACTGTCAAGTAGGATACAGAGCGATGCATCTTCAGTCACCATCTGAAGTAAGCTTCCATCCCCAGCCTTACATCCATCTTCTGGCCTTCCAGTTTGAACATCATTCTCCCTTAACCATCCTCCAAGCGTATCTAAGCAGTCCTCAGTAAGCTGCTTCACGGACAGCTAGGAACAAGGTGTCAGCTCTCTACTGCTTTGGTCTCCTGGTGTCCTTGTGCTGAGGTCCTTGATGGTGATGGTCACAAGAGTGCTGCTGCACTGTCACCCCCTCCCCAGAGGAACCGTCTTCCCTCTGAAGTTAGGAGTAGTACTTCAGAAAGAGTGTTTTATGGGTGAGACAAATGAGTGAGTATATGGATGTTTGTTCTTACTCGTGGGATTAGACATGCATGGCATATGTAGAGGTCACAGGACAACCTTCAGGTGGCATTCACCTTCCCACCCTGAGACAGGCTCTCTTCACCACTGAGTAAGCCAGGCTGCCCGGACCACAAGTCTCTAGGGCAGTGTTTCTCAGCCTTCCTAATGTTGTGACCTTTTCATACAGTTAGTTACTCACATGTAACTCACCCAACCGTGAAGTTATTTCCGTTGCTACTTTTTTTTTGTTACTGTTACGAATTGTAATATGATTATCTGTTTTCCGATGGTCTTAGTTGACCCCTGTGAAAGAGTCATTTGTCCCTCCAAGGGGTCTCTCAACCCCACCTTGAGAACCACTGCTCTAGAGATTCTCCTATCTCTACATCCCAGTTCCCCACAGGGGCAAGCTTGCATCACAGATTCTTGCAATGCTGCATTCAGTGATACTGGGTTCTGAAGATCTGAACATTAAGTCATCAAGCTTGGATGGCAAGCTCTTTTATCCACTGAGCCATCTCTTGAGCCCCAAATACAGTAAATTTAAATAAGAGTTTACTACAAGTTCTGGAATTGTGTGTGTAAGTCACAACTCAGCAACTCCAGGAGGCTGCCCTCCTGTCTTCCATTGCTTTAGATCATCACAAGAAGCACAGCAGAGTAAGGGAGCCCCCAGCACTGATACTAAATAATCAAGCAAACCGACAGATCCCTCAAACACTGCTTCTAAATATGAGATGATGGAGCAAAAGAATTACATAAAAAAAAAAAAACTCACACTGATAATGTCCAGCATCTTCAAGTCTACAGATCTCTCTGTCTCTCCTCTCCTTGTCCCTCCCTCCCTCACTCTCTCTCTCTCCAACTTGCTAAGCTACTCTACCCATACTCTAGGAAGGAATTTTCAGTCAGCTAGTGATGACCAGAGACAGAATGGCCTTCAGGTTTCATGCTGTCCTAGCTTTGCATTCCACACCCAGCACTTGTGCTTCAATCCCTTCTGAATGCCACATTTCCAGGAGGCATCAAGGCACAGACAGCAGTATCCCAAGGCTTTGTCACAAGCTTCTACTTTCCGGCTGGAGTTTAGTGGGGCTTCTCATGTTTCCCAGTAGCTTGCAAACCGAAGTGGAAGTTTCTGGTAGTGTCATAGGATGCAGACTCACGTGGTGTTTTGCTGAGGCAAGACCCATGGAGGGACATTTTGGAGAGAGTATAAACAGGACTCAACTGTGACAGAGTGCTTGCATAGCTAGCTTTGCAACACTTCAATTGGTCTCTTGTCTTCACTGATGTTTGCTTTGTTGAGAGAGGCACAGTGTAAGCTTTGATTTTTCATAACCTTTAATAAGGGTTCTCAAATGCTTTAACCTCCCTTCTAGCCTACCACCCACCAGAGGCAGTGGGAAAGAAAGGTTATTAGGATACAGGGGAAGTGGATCTGTTTAGAAATTGTCCTTTGGAGTCACTCGATCAGTACTGTCAGAAAATGAGCAGAGACAGCTCAACCCACTCACAAAGTCTTCACAAATATACAAGCAGTCCAGTTCAGTAGCATCAGGATAGCAAACAGGAATCAGCAGAAATGGAAGTGACAAAGCCAGGCAGAAACAGCCAGACCTCCATCAAATAGGCACAAGTCAGCAGGAGTGACCAGTACCAGCAGGGACATCAGAAGTTCTCTGCTGTGCCTCTCTCAGTGGAGTAAAGATCACCAAAGACATGAGACCAAGAGCATTGCAAAGCTAGCTGTGCAAGCCTGTCATCATTGTCCATTGGGTCCTATTTATATGCCCTCCAAACGTCACATGACCTCCCCACATTGCCTCACCACCTGAGTCTGTGTCAGCTGACACCACTCTGCCAATCGGCCAGAGTCTGAGGAAGTGGCCAAGAAGCTACCAGAAGTTTTTTGGTGCGTTTTTCTCTCTATGGAGTCACAACAAACAGAGCTCAGCAATGAAATGTAAGACGAACCAAGAAATGTGTGTTGTTCGAGAAGAATCCTTCATCATGTGTCCTTTCACATGCTTGCTTTAGCAGAACATCCTCTCTCCGGTGTCTGCTTCAGCTAAACACCATTTGACATAACTGACTTTCCCAAGAAACTGCTAGTTTCCACTTCAGCGGAGAACGTCTGGTGTCCCTGCTTGTCCTGGTTGCTCCTGCTGACTCCTGCTGAATCAGCAGAGGCCTGGCTGTTTCTGCTAGGATGTGCCAGCACTGTTGATTCGTGTTTGCTATCCTGACACTACTGAAATGAACTGTTGGTGTCCTGACAAATGGAGACTGGAATTCCCCCAAGGAACTACGGTTTTGGTTTTTGGTTTTTGGTTTTTGGTTTTGGCTGTTCAGCAACTTTGACATTCAGCAGGTTAGTTCTCATCCACATTGACCGGTTGTAGATGTTTGAATGTAGTGACTACTTCTATGGTTCTCATCCCCTTGTCCAATTTACCATCTGTTCTCTTCCACCTTCTGATAGTAGGCTAGAATAGAGTTTGGAGCATTTGAAAACCCTTATTAAACATGGGTTTTGAAAAGTCTAAGCCTACACCAAACTGTCCACCCACAGCAGCTTTTCGGGACTAGAGCTTTTGTGATTCTCCGGCTCACTACTTCTAGAGCCTCCCTCAGGCTCTCCTCAGTCCTCTCCCTGTAATAGGTCCCCACCCTCTTACCCTTCTGGTGTGTACTCCAACACTGAGGAACACTCTTCCCCTACCCTCCTAGGCCCTGCCAACCAACTGGCAAAAGACAAGTCCTGGGGGAAAAGGCAAATTTTGTTGCAATTCTCACTTTTCATGTATATGGAGGGCTTCATAGAAGAGGAATATAGACACAAGTAGGCAGAAAGGCAAGAGCTGTTATGGTGTAAGCATGATAAACTGAAAGGTGCTATCCCAAGGTGGCAAACTGTGGAAAGGTTAAATATGAAAGTAGTTAGTAGAATTCACCGTGTTGATTCTTCTCAGCTATATCCAGGTTAAGAGTCTAGAGTCCTCTTAGGTAATTAAGACAGCTAGTATAGTTTTTCTCAGCTCCATTAATTTACCCACCAATGTAATTCTTTACAGTTGGGCATTATTCTGTTGTATACACATAGCACATTTTCTTATCCACCCATCAGTTGGACATCTAGGTTGGTTCCATTTCCTAGCTGCTATAGGGACAGCCACAAAGACAAATGCTACATATCCTCTTGAATATGTGGATGTCACCTTTATGTAGAAGACAGGAAACTAGAAATGGACCATTGGTGGGGGATGAAATGAATGGAAGTAAAAAGAGGAAATACTGGGGAAAGAAAGGCTCAAACCGGTCAGAGTAAGGGGGGACTGAGAAACAAGAGGCCAGAAAGAGGCTTCATCCAAATGAAGTGTGCACGAAGAAGCTCCTTGGGAATTGATGATCTTGAGATCCAAACAAAATATATAAGAAAAAGAAATAGTAGAACACATGTGATTTGCAGAACAAGCCTGGAGGATACTGGGATCTAAGGGTTTATGGATGGATGGAGATAATGGGGCGAGGGAAATGGGGATAGGGAGTAGATTAACCAAGCCTAAGGTTGTATGAAGAAGCCTGATGAATGTCATTTGTAAGCATACACACACACACACATATACACACATAATTTCTAATAAGTTTGAACAGAAGTCTCCCACCCACACTAGTGAAACAAGCTCCGAGACATAGTGTATTCCACAAGTTACTGGTCAGGAGGTCCCTGAAATATCTGCACAACCCAGTGCTTATTGTCACTGCTCTTGGCTTGGCTGTCCATAACGACACATGGTTAAGACCTTAGTCTTGAAGACATCACAGAGTTTGGTTTCAGAACACAGTAAAGTCCGTCCTGAAATGACTCGGATGCTCTCTCCTCACCAGCTAGCTTTCACGGTGGTGAAAGGTGCATTGCATGATTCTGGGTGAAAAAAAAAAATAAATGATTTCATTCAGTGCTGCCCTGCATGCTTTAATCCTGATCCATCAGGCAAGATGTGCCAGTGGAACAAGAGTGGCACGACTTTATGAGGGGAACCAGCTACTCTCTTGACTGGATTTGGGGTCTGCTTTACAGCAGGGTATTCATGCCTCATACTGTAAGCGTGGTCAAAACCCAGTTAGAAAGGTCATAGGCCCTAGAGCAAACTTTCTATTGGCCACTGTGATAGTCTGAATGAGAATGGCCCCCATAGGCTCATGTACGTATGTTTGGTTCCCAGTTACTGGAACTGTTTGGGAAGGATTAGGAAGTGTGGCTTTGCTGGAGGAGTACCACTGTGGTCAGCCTTTTGATGTTCCAAAAGCCCTGCCATTCCCAGTATGTCCTTTTGCCTCCTGCTTCTGGATCAGATGCTTAGGAGCTCTCAGCTACTGCTCCAGCACCATGCCCGTCTGCTACCCTCTGGAACTGGGTCCTCAAATTAAACGCTCTCTCTTATAAGTTGCCTTACCCATTGTGTTTTAACACAGCAACAGAAAAGTAAGACAGTCAAGAAGTACGACTCTCCTAAATATGTGTTTATATCCACAGGTTTATGCTACTCCTAGCCTTGGTTCGGGATTCATCTTATTGCATGGGCGGTGATCAATACAGGGACTTGCTATTGTTCAAGGTTCCTAAATAGCTAGCTGTGAGTGTTAAGCTGAAGATGGGGTGACTCTATCACACCACACACACACACACACACATACACACACCAAGGCCCAGGGAATGCTGCAGAAGAACAGGTAGAGTATGTAAGAGCTGGAGTGTAGGGAAGTGTGCTGTGAAATCTATCTTCTAGGCATAACATGTTGTGGTCCTGAAATCACAGCAGCAGTACCTGCACAAGACTTCCACAAGATCAAGCCAGTTAAAAATTTCCACGTAGGCTGGGCAGTAGTAGTATACGCCTTTAATCCCAGTACTTGGGAGGCAGAGGCAGGCGGACTTCTGAGTTGGGGGCCAGCCTGGTCTACAGAGTGAGTTCCAGACAGGGCTACACAGAGAAGCCCTATGGGGTTGGGGGGCCCACCTGGAAGGGTAAGGATCCCCAAGGCTCCACCCCTAGCTGAGATGCTGACAGGCAATAGCTGCTGGGGAGTGTATTTTATGACCTGGGCCTAGCAATATAGCATTGCATTCATAAAGGAATTCTAGTAATAGAGGTTCTGATTAAAAAGGAAACAGAGTAGCTACGGGAAGAGATTTCACTTATCCTAATCACACCACAAAAACGAGAGATGGAGTGTTTGTGTATGCACACAAACTCTAAAAGGTTTAGCAGTATCAGATAGACCATTGAGCATTTGGCTGATTAGCTTAAAATTTTGATGACATAAAATTTCTACCAAGTCGGGCCGGAGAGATGGCTCAGCATAAAGAGCACTGACTGCTCTTCCAGAGGTCCTGAGTTTAATTCCCAGCAGCCACATGGTGGCTCACAACCATCTGTAATGAGATCTGATGCCCTCTTCTGGTGTGTCTGAAGACAGCTATAGTGTACTTACATATAATAATAAATCTTTAAAAAAAAAAAACTTCTACCAAGTCAGGTAAATATTTCAATTTCTCATATGGCTGTCTGCTTTTTAGATTTATTTTTTATATGTAGGGGTTTATTTTTGTATTTATGTAGCTGTCTTCAGACACTTTTTCTTCTCTCTAGCCCCACACGCTCCAGCTCAAAGATTTCTTATATTTATTATAAGTACACTCTAGCTGTCTTCAGACACCCCAGAAGAGGGCATCAGATCTCATTAAGGATGGTTGTGAGCCTCCATGTGGTTGCTGGAATTTGAACTCAGGACCTTCGGAAGAGCAGTCAGTGCTCTTAACCACTGAGCCATCTTTCCAGCCCGGCTACCTGCTCTTAAAAATCCTTAATAGAGAGGCTGAAAAGGTAGTTTCAGTGGTTAGGAGTGCTTACAGCTCTGTCATGAGGGCTCTCTCTCTCTCTCTCTCTCTCTCTCTCTCCTCTCTCTCTCTCTCTCTCTC